>NC_066619.1:225255100-225574543 GCF_025201925.1 Gopherus flavomarginatus | reverse complement strand
GGTCTAACAGAATTCCCAATGTTTGGTGCAATACTTATTGAGTTAGGAAATGGTTATATTTAGAAATTCCAAGGATGTTTTAGTACTGGCAGCATGAGACCTTCAACAGATTTCACTCAGAATCCCCCCCATGATCACAAAGTCCACCCCCCCCCCCACGTTATAGATAGGTGTTTGAGGAGGTCATCCTGTTCCTTAGTGTGAAATGGTGATCAGTGGCAGACGCTAACTAATACCCATCTTGTGTTTTATCTATTAGGACATTGATTCATGAGTTGTCGAGATCATTCCAAGTTGCCAGTGACTTGGAAACAAGTAATGCCATTTTTGATATAGAGTGCAACTCCCCTCCCCTTTTGCCCACTCAGTCCTTCCTAAATAGATTACAACCATTGATTTTAACATTCTATTCATCTAGATCATCCCACCAGGTTTCAGTATTACCAACTGGATCAAAATTTATGCTAATAAATGAGCAATTGTGAGACCTCGTGTTTATTACCTAGGCTGCTAGCATTGGTGTATTGACAGCTAAAGAATTTCTTCTCATAATGTCCTTTGGTTCGTTTGATTAATTTTGTTCTCAACAGTTCAATTTTGTGCTGCCTCCTCCTATCCTCTGTCTTTTCATTCATTACTTTTCTTTTTAGTTTAACACTCTCCTCATTACCCTAGCCAGCCTGTCCCCAAGTATATTGGCTCCCTTCTAATGAAATGAAGGCTATTGCAACTGTACAGCTCCCTCTCCCACAGAAAGTAGACCAGTCTTTCACAAAATCAGAAGCTTCCAGCCCATTCCACTTACCACGGCAGCGACTCACTTCCAGAATCTTCTGCCTTCTGTCTTCCATTGCTTGTGGGTCAGGAAGGATCTGTGAGAAGACTGCATGTACACTTTTCTTTGCACGCTTCTGAGTTCCTTAAAGTCATCTATGATCTGTGATAAGATCCACAACACAGATTGTAAATTCTTTGGAACAGGGATCATCTTTCCATTATCTGTGTAAACAGTATTTAGCACAATGTGGCCCTGATCCTTGATTGGCCTCCGGTTGCTACCGCAATACACATAAAAGATAATAACAAATAACTTGTAAACTGAGCAAAAATTTTTCAAGGCAATAGGACATGATTTTTAGATTAGGACTTCACCTAGCATTATATAAATATTACTTACTGTAATGTGCTCTATGCAAACAATAATAATAAAAGTACTGATTCCTCTTAGGTTTTGGTTATTGGTTATCTCCTGGTATTGGTATACGTTCTCCTTTAGTTCTCCTTTTCCCTTTCTAGGCCATTGTGACCTAATCAATAAAGCTTTAAATTAGAGTCTGCAAAGGTATCAAAGGGAAAATTATTAACTATTACAGTATAATGAAAGCCAAAATCTGAATTAGACATTTTCCCATTTGTTAATTTTATGCTGATAACCTTGGAAATAGGTTGGGAAGAAACCCAGAAATTCACAGAATGGTGGCAATAATAAGATGCTGTGCATCTGGCTAATTAATTGAGCGTTGAACAGTCCAGGTGGGTTGGAGGGTTTATTCCTTGTGTGCTATTAAAATTGATCCTTGATTACATTCTTGTTTGCATAGTAATAAATAATGTGCTCCATTCTGTCTGTTTCTAACATTTCTCTATTTTATATGTGTGCATTAAATGGTGTTTTTCTTTTAAATATAGCTAATTTAATTTAGGCTGTCTTCACGTTACCCTTTACTATTTAATTTCTGTTTTACCTTTCTTATCACGAAAAGGGATGCTTTTGTATCAAAATTCACATTTAAACAATTGTTTTACTTAGTTATTAGTAAGAAACCTACAACTGATATAGTTTTCAGATCATATTTGACTTTCTTCAGTTTTGCAACTTATTTTGTTGAGCAAGGGTAATGCTCATTTTTTTGCAAGCAGATCTGTTATTTTGTACAACCTAGCATTGCCTGTTCTCTTGTTTCCAGCGTGATTTCATCATACTTTAGTTTTACTCTAGAAGCCTGTGTGCAGTTTTCTCTATTCACCTTCTTAAGGGAAATAGTATTTAATAGTGCAGGAAAGCTGCCGTGGATTTGGATATGAGGATGAGTACATGTAATTTATATTGTTTAATGTATTTTTCACTGATAAAATGAAGATGCATAAGTGCTTAGATTTATTATTTGTGCTTACAAATTGTATTATACTACATTTTCAATCCCATCCTTACCCAGAAGTCAAACAACCCTTCCCTCTTCATGTGTAGACAGTCAGGGTGAAATCATACCCCAGTGAAGTCAATGGTTCAGCTCCCATTTCTGATGTTCCCCTCTCCCACAATCTTGTTTTATGTTCATGATATCCTTGCCTCCTGCATCATTTTCATATTTGGACTCCTGAGGTCATCCAACTAATTTGTGAAAGAACCTGGAAGAAAACTTTTTGATTTCTCCTTACTGAACCCCACGCCGTATTCTCCATAATCCCATAGCAAGCAGCTCAGCAGCAATCTTCCCTAGAGCAAGTTCTCAACAATATTGCAGAAACTCTCTACCAGAAGTCGTTTCTCTCACTGACAGACTTCTTCTCCCCCATAAAATCCTATATAGGATTAAACTGATGTAGGGAAGAAATTTCCCCCAGAACTTACTGGCAGAGACCTTGGGTTTTTGTTTGATTTTTTTCCGTCAAGCAGGTATCCATTCGGATAAGGTGAGCATATTCCCCACTATCAGTTTCCTAGGATTACATACTGGTGACCCTCAGGCATTCCTGAGTGTTTCTATGTTGTAACAAAGAAAATAAAGTAAAACAACGACATAGAACACAAAGGCAAGGAAAGAGAATCAAGAAGGGGGAAAAAAAGAGGCAAAGGAAAGAAAACCAGTAGAGGACACAACAGATAACATAGAAGAAGCGACTGCTTCTCTAGGTCAGAAAACACTGTATATTATTGTACATGTTTTGTACGAGAAAGAAAAGGCAAAAAACAAAAAGGAAAATCTGAGAAACTGAAAAGAGAAGCTAAGGGACAAAAAGAGAATGAGAGAAAAATGAATGAATGGAGCAAGGATTAGATCTGTTTTAATGAATATTATTCTATACATCTTCATTCTGTTTGTCTGGAAAACATGCACAACATCAACTGGAAGGCATGTTGATTTTGTACAGGTATTGTTTTTTAAGAATGCTTGTCATGCTAGCAGCTAAATTCTCCCCTGTTATCACCCAATATGTAAACTTCTTTGTTGTGTAGAAGGCTGTACGTACAGCATACAAACATTGAGTCTGACTCTCTAGCTGTTACATTAATGGAATTGTTCACGTGAGTGAGAGCTGCAGGGTCAGGAGCATTAAACTCAAATCTGTTACCTCTTTACAACAGATATTAAAGTAATTTAAAATACATATTGAACACCTTTTTTTTTTTTTTTGGAATTGCTCTTATAGATGTGTTAAATTTATCTATACATTTGGTTCTTTCCCACTTCATAGCTATTGATTTCCTCTTTGCTTTCTAAATAAATTCAAATTAACATAACATTTTTGTTATTTATTTATGCATCACTATCCTCAATAATGTCAGGTCGGCCCTGGAATTAATGTTGAGAAAGATCACTTATTTTTGTGGCCTTTATAAAAATTGTGACTATTGCTGGGAAAGTAGGGGTAGAGTTCAATTTCCCATTTCCTTTAAATTCGGGAAATATGTGTTCTGTGCTTAGTATTTTTTTTTTAATTCTATCTTTTCAATGTTAATTCAAACTGCATAGTGCTTTTATGTCTTAAAGTGTTGCTATCTTTTAATGTATCATCTTGTCAAATTTTTTAAGTTATGCACTTGCTTCTTATAAATTGCATCTTTTGAACAGGGAAATCAAACAATAATTGCAAAATAAAACCTTTAAGAAAACACTATGCTAAAAATATATATAAAAATGTTACTACAATAAAGCCATTAACTGAAAAAGCGAGTTAAACTTGTTCACTGTGGCTGACATTCATGAAGTTAGTATTTCAGCTAGAATGCTGGAAAATAATGCAGTTGCTTTAATGTGTGCCTATTAACTCCTACATGGCACACTTCAAGAGTCAAAATGTTAAGACAAAAAGCTGAATAAATGAAGTCTTTTTAAAAAATATTAATTGAATATCATTAGCCAGCGTTCTTTGAGTGTTTGAAAGGTATTAGATAAAAAAATGCATTAGCATAATCTTGAAAAGACCATGCTTGAGTTGAAGACTAACCTTATTATCTTTTCTTATAAATATAGGTAACCATTACAGACAATGGTATTCCTGCAAAGTCAACTATTGCCCGGGTGGTTGTGAAAGTCTTAGATGAGAATGACAATAAACCTCAGTTTTTACAAAAGTTCTACAAAATCAGGCTTCCAGAGCGTGAGAAACCAGAACGTGAGAGGACTGCCAAGAGACAACCTATTTATCGGGTTATAGCTGCAGATAAAGATGAAGGCCCCAATGCCGAGATATCTTACAGCATTGAAGAGGGCGATGAACATGGCAAATTTTTTATTGAACCGAAAACTGGAGTGGTATCATCAAAGAAGTTTTCTGGAGCAGGAGAATATGATATTATTTCAGTGAGTCAAGATCTCATATGCCATTAATCCATTAAAGTGCTCTTTTATCTGTACTTTCATCACTTGTTATTCAGTAGCTGGTGCATGAGTGTTTCCAGTGTTTGCAATTTAACGTCAGATAATACTTGATACTGGACCAGAAGTTGTTTTTTTTTGTGTTTTTGGTTTTTTTTAACTGTGAATTCATCTGTGTCACTTGCATTGAGATCATGAATCCAAGCAGCACTGTTCTTTTCAGTGGCTAGGTTGATGGTGACATATTGCAGAAATGAAAACTACAACAATTGAGCTTTAACTTTCTTCAAGGAAACTAGTGAAATGAGTGTGAAATTTATGATAAGCAAAGATACAAACTTGTGAGGAGCTGAGTGCCCGCAACTCCGACTGGCTTCCTAGGTGTTTGAGGGCACGTAGCACCTTTCAAGAGGCATTCAAACCTTTTCAGATCTGTTTACTAGTGATTTTTTGTTATATTTTTATTTATGTGATATAAAGATTACATGACTGCTTTAGCACAAAGTTGTCTTTTTTTGTATTTCATAGATTAAGGCTGTGGATAACGGTCGCCCACAAAGGTCCTCGACTACTCGGCTTCATATAGAATGGATTTCAAAACCTACACCACCTACAGACCCTATTTCTTTTGAGGAAACATTTTTTTCCTTTACGGTCATGGAAAGTGATCCAGTAGCTCACATGATTGGTGTAATAGCTGTTGAACCTCTTAGCACACCGCTCTGGTTTGACATTACTGGTAAGGAGGCCTTAAAGTTATTCATTATTAATATATAGTGGTGAATGTTGTGCTAGCTGAGATTTTGCACTATTCCTTGCAGCCTTTTTGTCCTACCCTAGCTCACAACCTTATAAGGAGTTGAAATTCTCTATCTGTAAACACAAAATATAATGCTGCAACATTCTGTTAGGACAGCTTTGAAAATGACTTGCAAATATTTTGTATATAAACTAAGTGGGATTAAGTTACTCCTAAAGTTTGTGGCGGGGGAGGGTAAGCAATAAAAATGACTCTTCTCTGTGCTAGTGAGGGTTGCTGCACCCAAGGATAAATTCACCTATGGGAGAGAGCAGGCAGTGTTCACGTTGCTTTTTTACATCCAGTCCTGGACTCATCCAGAAGAGGGAAGCTTTAAAGTGTTGCCAATTTTTGGAGCCAAACTAACGGCTTCTAATAGGCATTTTGTTCCACTGAAGCGCCCCTTCATACCCCATTTTGGGTTGAATTTCTGCACTGGGGGCAGACACTGTGCTGGTAGAGTGAATTGGGCCTATAGGTGATGGAATTAAGGGTTCAGGGGGTTGCTGCCGCAGCCCCTGGCTTTCCATTACATACAGGGTTTACACTTTGATTCAATGGCTCTCTGCACCCCCACTACAAAAATTGTTCCAACACCATGGGTGGCAGGTGTCAAAGGCCAGGAGAGGCTGAGCCTCCCCAAACAGCCCTGCATGGCCCCACGGACACGCCACCTCCCAGCACTCTGCTACAGCTCTTCCCCGGGACCCAGCAACTGCAGGGTTATCTGCTGGATTCCCCAAAAGAAAGAGTGTGGGGAGAATTCAACATGAAACCAATATTACAAATAACTTATTTTGCCACTTACGTCTTTCAAAATCAGAGATTGCCAGGACCTGCTTCTGGAAATATTCCATGATGCACTATGGCTTGTCATGTCACAACCTACCTGATTTGTGCACGTTCTTGGACTAGGATTTTCAAAGGCATCTGTGGGGATGAGGCACCAAACTTGGTGTAAAGTCAGTGGGAGCCTATGCAAACCAGTAAAGTTGGGTTCCTAACTCCTTTATTTGCCTTTGAAAATCTTAGCCGTGTGCATGGAGCTGGGTGGTGTTTGAGTGGTGAGGGAAGGATCTCAAGAGTAGTCCTATTTATTTTCAATTTAGGCTGGCTTCATGTTCCAGTGAGATTTGTGGTGGCTATGATGTCGTTGTCACTATTAAACATTTACTGAACCATACACTTGTGTGGCACTTTATATTTAAAAAGACAGGTCACTGTCCAAAGATTACAATCAGATTTCAACAAATGCATGAAAATAAAAAAAGATGGGATATAAAACTCTTCTGCCTTACACACCTGTGTAGGGGAGAGAGGGAGCATAGATGCTCCTTTGCATCCCTCTAAAGGCTGTTTGCATTGTTGGTAACTGCATAGGGGAGAGAACAAGCAAGGGACTATTGCTCCTATTCCCATGCACACGTGGGTGGACCGTGGAGGGGAATAGGGAAGTTAAGAGGTGGGCAGGGGAAGGATATAAGCAGAGATATGAGGCTGTTCCCATCAGTGTGCCAGCTGGGTCAGCCAAGCCAGGGTGGATGGGCAAAGAAATCTCCTGCTGACCACAGGCAGACATAAGGGAACCATGAAAGGAAAGAGTCATAGAGGCTTAACTGGGAGATGGTTTCAGGAGTGGTTAACAGAGAACAAGAAAAATAAGTCCATAGAAGAGACCTTAAACTAGGAAAGAAAGAGGTTATGGGTGACTTTTATAAGGTAGTTTCAGTGGAGTAAAGCAATAGTATTTGAATGAAACAGGCTCTTGTGAACCCCTGGTTTTGGAACATGCTATACTTGGGGCCCTACCATATTCACGGCCATGAAAAACATATCATGGACCATGAAATCTGGTCATTTGTATGCTTTTGCCCTATACTATACAGATTTCACAGGGGAGACCAGTGTTTATCAAATTTGGGGTCCTGCCCAAAAGGAAGTTACAGGGGGGTCACAAGGTTATTATGGGGGGGTCACGGTGTTACCACCCTTATTTCTGCACTGACTTCAGAGCTGGTGTCCAGAGAGTGGCAGCTGTTGGCCGGGTGCCCAGCTCTGAAGGCAGCACCCAACCAGCAGCAGAGCAGAAATAAAGGTGGCAATACCATGCCATGCCACCCTTACATCTGCGCTGCTGCCTTCAGAGCTGGGCAGCCGGGAGTGGTGGCTGCTGACTGAGGTCCCAGCTCTGCAGGCAGCAGCATAGAAGCAAGGGTGTCAATACCATACAATGCCATCCTTACTGCTGCTGCTGGTGGCTCTGCCTTCAGAGCTGGGCTCCCGGCTAGCAGCTGCTGCTTTGCAGCTGCTCAGCTCTGAAGGCAGCGCTGCAACCAGCAGCAGTGCAGAAATGAGGGTAGCAGTACCGCAAACCACCCCCCAAATAACCTTGTAATCCCCTCCCCGCGCCAACTCCTTTTTGGGTCAGGACCCCGCAGTTACAATACCATGAAATTTTAGATTTAAATAGCTGAAATCATGAAATTTACCATTTTAAAAATCCTATGACCATGAAATTGCCCCAAATGAACCCAGAATTTAGTAGGGCCCAAAGTATGCTATTGGACGCTTCTTTCATTTGTTTCCTTTGTTTCAGCTACTATGTACTATGTATAGAGTGTTAATATTCTAATATTTTTCTTTTGATTTTTCTTCTCAGCATGCTGCATAGCTTAAACATTTGATGTTCATGTTTATATGCTTAACCTTTTTGTGATCATACTGAAGACAAGTGACCTTGTCCTGCTATTGTTCCTTAAGCACAGCTCCTACTGGGGTTTTGTGTGTGGATTGATGGTAGAACTGGGTCCAGGGACTGTAACTTGTTGCTTGCATTGTAAGATTTATTTTTTAATAACAAAGTATTTTGAATAGATTGATAGCTATGTGACTACATCACATTGTCAAATTATCAGCTGTTCTTACAAATTCTTGCTGTGCCTCTTTACTGTTTCTAATAGCATGAAATAATTTGATTGACAACTTTCTTTTATGTTCTGTGCTTGCTTTCCATGCTTTCTTTCTTTTTGGCTGTGCCAGGAGACAAACTTGCTAGTGAAGTTTTTTACATCTTTCAGATGGCTTGTGACCTGAACTGTACAGCAGAAGGTATCTGCTGAGATCACATAATTTATTAACCAATTATGAGATCTGAAATAAAACACACAATTTTAGAATATCTTATTAACTCTTCAAGAATGAAAGTTTGCTTAGATGCTTTTGTGACTTCTCGTTTTGTTATGTTAGCTGTAAGTACACACAGCACATCAGAATTCTAGTTTTGGATTTTGGTCTGAATTAATGCATCTGCACCTTAATTTACCAGATGGACTGGGTGCTGCTTCACGAGATTGACAGATATCAGCACTAATAGAATAGTAATATTAGGCAAAGCATCTGTGATTTCCTTGTAAAAACGCTGCAAGACTTGTAGGCTTTCCAGGCCAGAAACTAAAAGTCTGCTGCTGAGATTGTCTATATTGCAGAAGAAGTGCAACTAGATACTCTCTCATCCATTCACCTTGCTGTTTTACAGTAGTGAATGTGACTAAACTGAGACATGAAATTCTCCCTGTCATCAAAAAAAAAAAAAAGAAGTATCACCCACCAGCAGTAAAAGATAATTTTATGGGCACACTTTCTGAAGTTTGACTTCTGGCCCAAAACCAAACCAAAATTTTATATATATGAAACCCATTCAAACCAAAACTGCTGAGTTTCACATTGCTCAATTTAGATCTGTGTTCATGCTAGGGAAACTTCCTCTGGGACAGGAGCTGGGCTGTAGTGAGACTCCCAGGTCACCAATACACTTATCATTCATAGTTACTAAATAGCTGTCAATCAGTAAAGCAGAATCCAGACCAGGGGTAGACAATTATTTTTGCAGGGGGGACCTCTCCGTAAATTTTGAAAAGCTGTCACGGGCCACACATTTCTACTATATTAATGGAGGGGGTACGGGGTCTGGGAGGGAGTTTGGGTGCAGGAGGGAGCACCAGGCTGGTGCAGAGTGTTGGCGTGCAGGAGACGGTGTGGGTTGTGGGCTCTGGCCAGGAGGCATTTACCACAGGCGGCTCCCAGCTGGCGGCGCAGCAGGGCTCAGGCCGGCTTCCTCCATGCCATAGCCCCATGCTGATCCTGGAAGCGGCTGTGGCTGGCACGTCTCTGGATGCCTCTTGGGAGAACGGGGGTAGCGGGTCTCCGTGTGCTGTCCAAAAGCACCAGTTTCCAGCCAATGGGAGCTGTGAGGATGGTGCTGGGGGTGAGGAAAGCGTGCAGGGCCCCTTCCCCCCCACCCCCTGCCAGGGGCTCACAGAGACATGCCTGCAGCAGCCAGCCACTTCTGGGATCAGCGTGGGGCCATGGCAGCACCATGCTGTGTCACGGGACTTTTAATGGCCCAGAGATCACGAGGGGACAGTCAAATTGCTGGTGGGCCAGACAGAAATGTTAAACGGGCCATATTTTGCCCACTCCTGCTCCAGATGTCTGTCCTCATCTGATCTATCTGTCCTGCAACTTCTGAAGGCAAACGTTTTCAGGAAATGGAATTAATTTCAGTATTTTTCTTATTTTGATTAGGTAGAATTTTGCCATCTCTGTTTTTCACTCCCTCATTTCTATGCATGTCTCTTTATAGTTGAAATGCAGTGATTTCCTAATATATGCATTTAATATCTTTAAAAAATCACTCCACTTATGTCTAAATAATCTGCTTCTAAATATATAATTAGAAAAACATATGCACAATGTAATTAGGATAAATGGGTTAGCCACAACTAACATTACATTGACAGCAATAGAAACTAATTTTCTTCATTTTAAATAGTTTATCTAAAAGTCTAAACCAATTGATGTTAATGACCAGTATTTATCACTGCTAAAAACATTTGGTCTTAATAGCTAGTATGTTGTCAGGGCAGACTGCTTAGAGTATCACAAAATTTATTATGATCAACTAAACATTTAAATGATTGGCTGTTGGTTACTGAGCTACATTTCAGCATGGTTATTGAACTATATTTCTTAGGTCAATTTGAAGTTTTGTAAGTAAACAAATTTGTTTCAGAAAAGGAGCTTAGTGTCTTTCAAGGAGCTATGGTTTTTGTGATTTTTCTCGAATTTTTCCATATTTTGGTATTACTTCCTCTACCTTGACCTCAGAGACCCTAATAGTGACAGCCCTCTTGGTTTGAAGGACTTGCTATTCATCATAGATTTTAAAGCCAGAAAGGACCTTCTGCAAAACACAGGTCATATAATTTCAACCATTAATTCCTGCAGCAAGCTCAGTAGTCTGTGTTGAAGCTGGAACATATCTTTAGAAAGGCATCCAATCTTTAAATCAAGATCTCAAAAGACAGAGAGTTGAGAATCTTCCCACAGGATGCAATCAGTGCCATCCCATGAGTCAGCAAAGAGGCTCTATCCAAAGCCATATGAAGGATTAACTCATACCCGAGCTTAAATGTCCTAAGACAGCAAAGTGTACGTACACGAGAAAGTACACCACTGCAATGTTTAATGAACTTCTGTCTCTTTCAATTTCTTGAACCAGGTGGCAACTATGACAGCCGGTTTGATGTAGACAAGGGCACTGGAACCATCATTGTAGCTAGACCTCTTGATGCAGAACAGAAATCAAATTACAACCTGACAGTAGAGGCGACAGATGGAACCAGCTCTATCAGCACCCAGGTAATGGATTTCTAATAGTGTTTGTTAAAAGAACTTGTGAATGAAGAACTTGTAGCCCTTCTTTTTCTGGCCATGCATATGGTATGTATAAATTAGGGACTGCATCTGAAAAAGAAGTGGATTATGATGTTGATACTGCCTTAGTGTTGGGCATTTGAAGTGGAAAGGTTATGTATAAATAGATTAGTACAATTTGAATTAACAACTTTCAAATATTCCTATAATATCAAAGTAAATGAAAAACAAGAGCTCAGCCTTACATATGTGATTCACTTACAAGAAAAGAATTAATAATTTTTAAAAATCAGCAACCTCCATGAGTGTTTCAGCAAGGCATTAAATAAATCATTGTCAATCACTTTGAGAGCTGTGGATGGAAAACTTTCAGTATAAAATCAATATCATTGTTATTCCGCAACAAAAAGCTAACTGCAACATATTGTGAGCCATCTCTTCCCCTTCCTGCATTAAAAGCTATGCGAGCAAGTTCAGTGTGATGACATTTCAGTTAACATATCCATTGTGGAGATTCCCTCAAACCACCTTTCAGGGGAGGTGAGGTTTGCCACCTATGGAAACGAGTGTAGGGCTGGAGGACCCATGACAGGCCATGTGTCTCTGTACCAGCTCTGGCTTGCTTGAAACTTCACTAGCAGGGAGTTCTCCTTGGCTTGGCAGCCTATGGGGAGGTTACACAGAGAAGAAAATGCAGCCTGTGGCCAGAGAGGATATGACATGCATCACCAGAACTCATCCCAGTCTTCTCCCCTAGTGTGGACCTGGATGCATAGAGAGCACTCCACCAGTTCCATGTTGCAGTGGACAATGCCATGGAGGTGTATGAGTCCCCTTTCCACATTGAAGGCAGTAGATCCATTCATGGAAGACCCCTGAATTGGACTGGAAGAGTATGCTGTGATTCTCTGTAATCTATAGTAGCTCCTCAGTTAGAGCATGAAGTATGCATCACTTATAGCTATTTATCTTTTATTTTCAATTAAATGTGGAAAATTCTTTAATGTGACGTATAGGTTAAAGTAAAGTATATAGTTAAAATATAAATGTCAAGAAAAGCTAAAGTGAAGGATTGAATACCATTTCCTACCTGCAGCATTGCACACTCCTGCATGCATTTATGGCATATATGTTATGACACTAACAGCATTATATTAAGCTTCATAATATTTGATCAAAAAGCAGGAGCTGCACTTACTACATTTGTACAGTGTAGAGACCTAAAGTTGCTGTTGAAATTTACCATTATTTTTACTTGTTAGCACAGCCTTCATATATTAAAAATGTCTTTTGCATTTCCCTTTCTTTTTAAAAGAGAGAAAAAGTTTGACATGTTTTTCTTAGTGTTGGAATTTGTCAGGAGCATAACTGCTCTCTCTGACCCTCACAAAGCTTAGGGGCCCCTAAATGGTAGAGAGAGAATGTAAGAATTGCTGCTGTTGCCATCAGTGAAAGTGCAACCAAACTTTGGTCCAGATCCTGGGCTCTCCTTGGCACAGCTCAGGAAGAGGCAGATGGAAAGGTCTCTGAAAGGCAGCCACTCCCAGTCCTTATTCAAGGCCAAATTGATGGTGTTAAGTTTGCAAATGAATTGCAGCTCAGCAGTTTCTCTTTGAAGTCTGTTTTTGAAGTTTTTTTAGTTGAAGTAGGACTACTTCTAAATCTGTTACTGAGTGTCCAGGGAGGTTGAAGTGTTCTCCTACTGGCTTTTGTGTGTTACCTTTCCTGATGTCTGATTTGTGTCCCTTTATGTAGAGACTGTCCGGTTTGGCCAGTATACATGGTAGACGGGCATTGCTGGCACATGATGGCATATATCACATTAGTAGATGTGCAAGTGCATGAGCCTCTGATGGTGTAGTTGGGTCCTGTGATGGTGTCACTAGAGAAGATATGGGAACAGAGAAGGCAACGGGGTTTGTTATAGGGTTTGGCTCCTATTTCTGTGGTGTGGTGTGTAGTTGCTGGTGACCATTTACTTCAGTTTGGGGGGCTGTCTGTAAGCAAGAACTGGGCCTGCCTTCCAAGGCCTATGAGAGTGGGGGATCGTTTTCCAGGATAGGTTATATATCATTGATGATGTGCTGGAGTGGCTGGCTCACTACAAAAGTAATTTTCCCTCTCGGTATTGACATGTCCTCATCAGTTATTGGGAGTGGACAACATCCACCCTTCTAAACTGGCCTTCAATATTGGTTGCATCCGAAGAACTGGGCTGTAGCCCATAAAAGCTTATACTCAAATAAATTTGTTAATCTCTAAAATGCCACAAGTACTCCTGATCACTTGTAAGGTAACTCTCTTCTCTTCATGTGCCAATATATATTTATGCCTGTATCTGTAATTTTCACTCCATGCATCTGAGGAAGTGTTTTTTTTTAATCCATAAAAGCTTATGCCCAAATAAATCTGTTAGTCTTTAAGGTGCCACCGGACTCCTTTTACTCCTTGTTGTTTTCGTTAGATGCACACAGACTCCCACCCATTGTGTTTAAATGAGCTTGTTGTTCTACATTTTTAAAACAAGGTGAACTTTGTAAATACTTACTTTGCAATCTCCCCCAGGGTAATTGGAATGGAAGTAATTAACTTGTCTTCTTTTTTTCCTCTAAATTCACTGATTGCTTCCAGTGGTTTTCTTTTTTTTCTCTCTCTCTCTGGCCTTTCCCTTCTTATCTAGAGTTGGCAGAAGCAAAGGTTGTGGTTTCTTTTGCAGGAGAACTCAGTCTTCCATTTCATTATCTTTCTCTTTCCTCTGTTGGTGGGATAAGCATGGGCTGTGCTGTTAGACTCTCATATGACTGTGGCACATGGATCGACGAGTGTCCATTAGTAGAAACTATAAAACAGGTGGTGCGTGAACAGAATGTTCATTGGCTTTACTCTGGATATATCACCTTTCAGAGCTCATTCAATCTTCTCCTCTCTCTCGTAATTCCTGCCTAACCCAAATGCACCAATCTATTTAAGAAAATCCACAGGACTAAAGTTGAGAGGGTATGTTTCAGGAATGCATCCTCACATTTGATTTAACTGAAAAAGAGCTCCTGTGTAGCTCAAAGGCTTTTCTCTTTCAGCAACAGAAGTTGATCCAATAAAAGATATTACCTCACCCACCTTCTCTCTTAGTTAATTTCACAGAGATATTAATTTATTTTCCCTGAAAATTAGTTATTTAGGACTACCAATGTGAAAATAGAGTTGCACTTAAATCCTGACACCTTTAGTAACAATGATTATAGTTCAAATGCTGAAATCATGCTGGATCTTTGTAAGACCTGATGAGTAGTAAGCAAACTGTGTTAAGCACAAATAAGTTATAAATCCGAATACTATGTTCAGAAATATCAAGTGTAATAAGCCTCCATGGACACCTTTTAACACACAAAATACTTTGACTAAGAACTTGAATACAAAGAGCAGTTTAACAAGCCTTGATTAACTGTAGTACTTGTTTCTAAAGTAATCTTAAATTTTACTTGCAAAAGGAAATGACTTTATCATATTATTGTCTATAGGAAAATAACAAATAAAATATACAGCCCCATTATGTAAAAACAACCCATTGTATCTGACTTTCTAAACTATAAGGCTTTGGCTGGCTGTAAGCCATGAACATCTGTGGAACATTTGACTCTTTCATGACTTTATTTAAATTGCTTGTTTGAAAAATATCCAGGCAGTAGGCATGAAGCTGTTAGTTTCATATGCAGCTAAATGCATGATGCACAAAGAGAATAAACACATTACAGGCCTCCTGTAACAATATTTGACAGTGGTGGAGATGACTGGGACAATCACACTGAAAAAAATCAAGTGTATTCAAAGTACTAATCCTTTTGGATAATACTATTTTGGCCTTAAATGGGAAAGATTATGCATGGGAAATAAGAACAAATGCATGAACTACTCAGTTGATTTTTGTGAAAATTACTGTTTACTACTTCAGCCACTTGTAGCCATTGGTATTGCTATCCATTTTTCAATAAATAGAAGTAATAGATAAGGTAGTTTAAGGCTAATTGCAGCAATTTACTTGTTGCTTTTCTAGAAGCAAAATATTGAATTTTGCTTTATGTAAAATGTATACGTATGTTATTCTTTGGGGTCAATTAGGGAAAGGAGGATACAAGGCCGCTCATTAGTTAAATTTGCATTTTGCTTACAATGACCACACTGCTCAACAGAAACACTTCTCTGTTAGTAGAATAAGATTACTTTATCTCACGAGCATTAACTTTTAAAACAGGCTATTCATGAGCAAGAATATAACTGTAGATAGATATAATTATGAGTAAGAAGAAATTTTTTTCTTTAAACTACATAAGGAAACAAGAGGGTAAACCTAGTAAAAATACAAAAAGAAATTAATTGTTTTTAAACTATATTTTACAAGGATGAATATATTCCAAAGATGAAGACAATTTTTTTATGGATGAATATTCTCATTTTGGAGTTTTACTTGTTGTGGCAATGACATGTATTTTCTCTATAAGTTCCATCTTAATATATTCCTATCACAGTTTAGCTGTCACCCTTGTATTCATCCTTGTAGTCCGGCTTACTTCCAACTCTCTTGTTCTCTAGATCTGCATGCACAGATCTCACTGATGTCAGTGAAGAATGTGTGCACAGATCAGTGGTGTGATAAGGCCATTTATATACCTCTGTAAAATGATTTGAAACTCTGTGGTTTGAGATTTCCTTATTTCAGAGATCCCATTCTGATCTGTTAGCATCAAGCATTTCTATGGTATGCTCCTGCAATCTGCATCTTCTCCCTCCAAGCTACTACCTTATCGTATTCAAAGCAATTTTATAATATTTTCTTTTGAATATAATCTATACCCTACTTTCTGCTTTATGTAGCTATTTTTATTTTATTATGGTTTTCATTTTAAAATGGTATCATACAGATTGTGGTTTGTATTGTGCTTACCCAGAAGCCGATGCTTTCTGGAGTGGCCTCTAAAATTACACCTACACATTTTTTGCATCCAATTTTTGTTTGTGTAAAAATGAGGATCTGGAAATATTATGTGAAAAACTTGTTTGTGAAAATTGTCAGTGCCAGTAGATACTGATTTGAAATAGCTTTGAAAATTTGATCCATTTACATTTTTATTTTATTTTTTATTTTTTACACATCCAGAGACACTGTACACTGCCATCATGTAAGTAGATAGAGACAAAATAATAGCCTTGATGATTGATAAGTTCATCCTGAAACTTAAAATTTAGTTTTCAACTCCACAACTAGGTCAAACATAAAATGTGAGTCTGAAGTTTTGGGGCTTGATTGTGACTTGACTGATGTTTGAGCCAGAGACAGAACAAGTGAGAATGACTGACTCAATAGCTCACTGGTTACAGCATTCGCTTGGGAGACCCAAGTTCAAAAACTGGGGAGCATAGGCACTTAACTCCAGGAGAGTGCAACTGTGAATCCCAAGCAGATATCTTCCTCTGGCTCAGATTTAGGTCTGATCTACACTACACACTTACAGTGGTATAACTACATTGCTCATGGGTGTGAAAAATCCACACGCCTGAGCAATGTAGTAATACTGACCTAACCCCCGGTGTAGGCAGCACTATGTTGGAGAGACAGCTTCTCCTGTCAACATAGCTACTGCTTCTCGGGTAGGTGGAATAATTATGCCAGAGGTGAAGAGTGTTTTCATTAAAGTGGTACAGCAGCGCTGAAGTCCTTCTGTGGTGTGTGGTTTATAGTCTGCACAGCTCTCCTCATTATTTCCTATTGTCTGGTTTTAGGCAGCGCCCCACTCAGCTTGCTGGCTTTTGTTCTCTAACTCTTCCCATGCATTATATAGGAATCCTGGGTACCTGACTTGGTGCTGTGAATTCCATTAGGTTGAAGAGTGTCTAAACGTTAGATGTTGCAGCACCATGGCTATGTCCTCTTTGAGGAACTAGCCTTAATTTGTTTAGCTGGCAGCACTTTTCGTGACTGGGATTAAAGCTGATGTGTTCAGTTCCACAGCAAGGCTTGAGCTCATATTCAACATTAACAATGTAGTACACTATTAAGAGAATCCTCTTTGATAAAGACAATTGTCCTTCACTTCCTTAGTGAAGTGTTAACCCTGAGGTCCCTTCTGCTTGTGTCATTTGGTAGTACCATGGGAAGTTAAAGTTGATAATACTGGTATTGTGCTCAACATTCCCCTTCTCAGTTAAACCAGTTCTTCTACAAGTACTTGCTCATGTCGATTCCACTCTGGGTGTGCACACGCCCACGTGTGCGGTCATTGGTGATTTTTGCCTTAGCGGTATCCGTAGGGTCGGCTGTGGCACCCCCTTGAGTGCCATGCTGATGCATCAGTATGTCAGGCGGTGCTGGCCCTTTGCCCTCTCAGTTCCTTCTTACCACCCATGGTGGTCAGTCAGAATGCCTCTCCTTGCATAGCAATGGCTAGCAGTTTGTCTCTTCTGATTTTGAGCCTTAGGGCCTTGTAAATAGTTTGTTTATGGTAGTTAGTGTTAAGTAATTGTTAAGTGTAGTTAGAAGTTAGAGTTCCATTGGGGACTTTTCCCCAAGCAGGGCATGCCCAGTTCTCTGGGGTTTAAGCCCTACTCGGACTGCAACAGGCCTATGCCTGTTAGTGACCCCCACAGCAGTTGCCTCAAGTGCTTGGGGAAATGAAATGTGAAGGACAAGTGTAATATCTGTAAAAACTTTCAACTCAGGCCCCAGAAAGAATATGATGTACATTTGAGGGCTCTCTTCATGGAGGCTGTTCTCCGACCGGCTTCTGAGCTGTCCCGACTGGACTCTACCCCTAGTACCTCAACCATGGTGCCTAGCGCACCCCTGGCACCAAGTTCTACCCGGCACCGCTCTCCTACACTGGTACCCAGAAAGACAACCAAGAAACATGGCGTCCTGGCACCGAGCAAGAAAAGCCATGGGGTTTCAGACAAAGGACCCAGTTCTGGCCACCCACCCACACCTGAGCCATTTGAACGTGCTTCCAGTTGAGGCCCATAGCCCCTCAAAGGATCCACTGCTGACTACCAGGAGCAGTAGGGGACCCAGACTTGTGGTGGGGTCGATGCCTTCCCAGGCTCTCCCAGCACCTAAAGAGCAGAGGCCTCTACCAGCACCACTGGCTTCATGTGTGCCGCAGGAAGCAGCAAAGTCTCCCTACTAGAGCAATCCAGCCACCAAGACATCCCAGAGGCAGTGCTGATCTCCTATGCCGAGGCAGTGCTTTCCCACTCCGAGCTGCAGATCTCCGGCTTTGCAGCCCAGATCCTCAGGTGCTCACCTTAGATCACTGGCACCGTGTCACTGTCTCCGCCCTCTTGATGCAGGTTACCTAGGGGGAGGCACTGGTCTCCATATTACCAGTATCATTCAGCCTCACGCCGATCATATTCCCGTCACGATACTGATCGCCCCAGCACTGGTCCTCCTATTCGAAGTGCTGGTCTCCAGTGGCGACGGTCAGCCAGCAAACGTAGGCATTGACGGCTCCACCATGGTCACCGGAAGGGCATTGTTCCATCATGGATGGGCAGTTTATTTCCTTGCCAAGGCGTCATCGGCGTGATTGGGCACTGGCGGCTGTGTCGACTTCTGCAGCGCTGCCTTGGCAGCATGACCAGTGGCCAGTACAGTGGCCCTATTGGAATGCGTGGGACATGCTTGTGATGCCAATGACCCTTTCGCACCACTTGTCAGCCACCACCTTGGAGCAAAAGTTGATGGCACCGGACTCAGTGCAGGAAACGTGCTCAGAGGTCGGGGTAGAGGAGCCAGTGCCCACGCCAAAACAATGATGCCCCGGGCCTCTCCAGGTGGTAAAATCATTTTCTTCATCCCTGGATGAGATGGTGGCGGGACCCTGGAGGGGATAGCCCACTGCACGAAGAGAACACCAGGCCCTGCTTCGACAGGTGGCCGAGAACCTTGGGCCTACAGGTGGAGGAGATGGCCGAGCAAGTGGACACCTTGTTCAATGTGTTCTCCGCCTCTACCCCTGCCTGTGTTGCACTACTAGTGCATGATGGGGTCCTGAAAATTGCCATGGTCCTCTAGCAAATTCCATTATCCATCCCTCCCACCTCCAAAAGGGTTGAAAAGGAGGAGGGTACCGTGGCAGCAAGATGCTCTCTTCAAATGGCATAGGACAGGCTGACTTGGCGCTACGGTGGTCACATCGGCGTGGTCAATGAGGCAAAGCTCTTATCTTCAGACCATTGCATTGAGGTCTGCATTTCTTGGGAGAAACCAAGACTTCCCATTTTATGGGAATGGACTCTTTGGAGAGCAGACAGACGGTTGCATGGGTTGGAGGACACTCGGTCCACCCTTTGCTCACTGGGCATGCATACACCACAGTCTGCAAGGAAGCAGTTCTGGTCATCACCAAGACCTTGGCAGCCTTGATGGGGGTCTGCAAGGAGAAAAGATAGACACATGAGCTTTGGTTGTCGCCACTTTTCCTCCTGCTCACCCACGCAGCCCAGTCCGGCAAAGCATCCTGGAAGCCAGAAGCACTCGTTTTGAGGGTACACTCGAGAGCAACACCCCAGTCATCCCCTTGGATCCACTTGGTTCTTTCGTCAGCTGTCTCCATCCCACCATTCATCCTGGTTTGAAGGTCACCTCGGACTGCTGGGTCCTAGAGATCTTGAGACTATCCCCCGCAATTCTCGAATGCCCCTCCCTCCCACGCCCTCTCTTCTGTGTCCCTCTTCAGGGACCCTTCTCATGGGTAACATCTCATTCAGGAGGTCGAGAACCTACTTCACCTGGGTGCAGTGGAGGAGGTTCCTCGGGACAAGGAGTGAAAGGGGTTCTACTCTTGCTACTTTCTGATCCTGAAAGCAAAAGGGGGCCTCAGGCCTATTCTAGACTTGTGACGCTTCAACAAGTCTCGCATGAAGTTGAAGTTTCTTATGGTATCCGTGACCTCCATCATTCCATCCCTGATCCGCAAGACAAGTATGCCACTCTTGACTTGAAGGACACTTATTTCCATGTTTCATGGTCACAGTTGCTTCTTCCATTTCATGGTGGGCAGACACCATTTCCAGTTTAGTCACTGCCCTTTGGCCTCTCATCAGCCCCAAGGATGTTCACAAAATGTATGGCACCAGTGGCCATTTACCTGAGATGTCAATGGGTCCAGGTCTTCCCATAGCTTGACGATTGGCTCATCAAGGGCAGATCTCCAGAATAAGTGTAGAGGAGCCTTGATCTGGTGCTCTCCACCTGCCGCAACCTGAGCCTGTTGATAAATGACAGAAAATCCATCTAAGGCCTGTGCAATGGGTAGAGTTCATTGGAGCAGTTCTCGACTCCACGTAGGCCACAGCCATCCTTCTGGAGGCATGTTTTCAGGCCATGTCAGATCTGATCTCCCATGTGAAAAGCCACCCAATCACCATGGCTCACACCTGCCTGCAGTTGTTGGTCACATAGCTGCATGTACATACATAGTCACCCATGCCTGGCTCTTTCTCCAGCCTCTGCAAGGGTGGCTGGTGCTGGGGTGCTGAATCACATCCGGTTGTCCATGGAATGATGGTTGGACCCCAGGTCAGTGTTGGAGGGAGTTCCCTTTGTGACCCTGTCCCCGTCAATGACCTTGGTCTCCGATGCTTTGGACCTGGGCAAGCTCAGCACATAGGGACGATCTGGCCCTCTATATCAATGTCAGGGAGCTCAGAGTAGTTCACCTGGCCTGCCAGGCTTTCTTACTTCATTTGAAGGGCAAGGTGGTGCAAGTCCTGATGAACAATATTGCAACTATGTATTACATCAACGGGCAGGGCGGAGCCAGGTTGTTGGCCCTTTGCCAAGAAGCTGTCCGCCTTTGGGGCTTTTGTGTGTGGCATGCCATTCATCTGGTAGCCGTGCACCTGCCCGGGACCAGGAACGTATTAGCAGATCACCTAAGCAGGGCCTTCTCATCTCACCATAAGTGGTCACTCCATCCAGCAGTAGTTAGTACAAATCTTCCAGAGGTTGGGGACTCCCTAGGTGGACCTGTTTGCGTCCAGGCAGAACAGGAAGTGCCTTGTGTTTTGTTCGATATAGGGGAGGGACAGGGGCTCCGTCAGATGCCTTTCTCATCCTGTAGTTGGGGTCTCTGATGTACGCCTTCCCACCAGCGCCATTGATTCACAGAGTCCTCATGAAGATCAAACAGGACAGGTGAAAGTTATCCTGATAGTCCCTGCGTGGCCTCCCCGGCACTGGTTCGGCACGCTGCTGGACCATTCACTAGCTGCCCCGCTGGCTATACCTGCTGTCTCAAAACCAAGACTGACTTCCACACCTAAACGTGGTGGCACTACACTTGATAGCATGATTGCTGCGTGGCTAAATGTGAATGAACAGGAATGCTTGGCCTGTATTCAGCAGGTCTTGTTTGATAGCACGAAACCTTCCACCAGAGCGACTTACCTGGCCAAGTGGAAAAGGTTCCCATGCTGGAGCTCAGAACAGCGTATGCAGGCTGAGCAGGCCTCGCTGCAGGAGATCCTGGATTATTTTCTACACTTCAGACTCCAAGGTTTGTACCTGTCACTGATCAGCGTCCATCTGGCCACTCTTTTGGCTTTCCACGCTTCATTCCAAGACAGGTCGGTCTTCACTCATGACATGACGGCATGGTTTTTGAAAGGTCTGGAGCGTCTCTGCGCGCATGTCTGGGATCCCATCCCTTCCTGGGACCTGAACCTCATGCTGTCAAGGTTCATGGGGCCTCCCTTCGAGCCTCTGGCTTCCTGCTCTCTCTTGCTTCTCTCCTGGAAGGTTTTGTTCCTGGTTGTGATAACATCAGCCTGCAGGGTGTCCCAGATCAGGGCACTTACTTCAGAACCACACTATATGGTATTCTACAAGAATATGGTCCAGCTGTGACCTCATCTGGTATTTCTGCACAAGGTAGTTTCCCAATTTCATACTGGCCAGGACATATACTTACCTGTCTTCTTTTCAAAGCCTCATATGTCAGATGAGGAATGCAGGCTGCATGCCCTGGATGTCAGGAGGGTGCTGACCTTCTATACAGCAAGGACAAAGCCATTCCATAAGTCGACACAATTGTTTGTTGTGGTGGCAGACAGAAAGAAGAGTCACCCAATATCTACTCAAAGGATTTTGTCCTGGATCACTGTCTGCATCCGATACTGCTATGAGAAGGCAAAAGTGCCTCTACTGGAAATTGTGATGGCACACTTGACTAGGGTACAGGCATCAACAGCAGCCTTTCTGGTGCAGGTTCCAGTCCAGGGGATCTGTAGGGCCGCTACCTGGTAATCTGTCCACACCTCCTTGTGCACTTACCCAACAAGCTTGAGACGACGCTGGCTTTGGCAGAGCAGTGCTACAAATTGCATGACCGTGAACTCCAAGCTCACCTTCATGGACACTGCTTGTGAGTCACCTAGAATGGAATCAACATGAGCAAGCACCTGAAGAAGAAAAAACGGTTACCCACATTTTTGTAACTGCTGTTCTTTGAGATGTGTTGCACATTTCCATTCCATTTTCCATCCTCCTACCCCTCTGTCAGAGTTGCCAGCAAGAAGGAACTGAGAGGGCGTAGGGCCAGTGGTGCCTGACATACTGACACTTGTGCACGGAACTCAAGGGGGCACCATAGCCAACCCGACGGATACTGCTAAAGCAAAAACTCCCAACGGCCATGCATCTAGGCGTGCACGCACACCTAGAATGGAATGGACATGAGCAACACATCTCGAAGAATGACAGTTACGGAAAGGTAGGAAACCATTTTTTCTAATGTTAATGGCTGTGGGAATGAATACTGAGCTACTATATTTGCTTACACAATCACAGCACTGCTGATATTTAACTCAGTACTTTGCACAGTGTGTTGAGCTACCTTGAACCAGATATTGTGCTCTACTCTGTCCCCATTGCATTGCACTACATTGCTTTGGCAGTGCAAAGAGTGTGGAATCTGACCACAGTTTCCCTGCTGGGATTCTCCCAGTAAGACATATGAACACTTACAGCACAATCCACACTGAGTATAACATATCAAAGAACCACAGTTACTGTAGAATAAGTAAACATTTATTTTCATTGTACACCGTACACAGATGGTTTCTATTTAAGAGACCTCTTCTTAAAGATTTTTAACTGTCTGGACTTCTGGCTTTTTTCTGTGAACCTTTTTTCCTCCTGATTTCCTGAGTGTCCTGTTTTCTTCTGTATTTTCACCAATATTTATCAACATAATCTTTTTTTCCATTGTGTCATTTTAGGTATATATCAAAGTGATAGACACAAATGACCACAGGCCTCAGTTTTCCACCTCAAAATATGAAGTCATTATACCTGAGGACACAGTGCCAGAGACAGAAATTTTGCAAGTCAGTGCCACCGACAGGGACGAGAAGAATAAACTAATTTATACAATGCAAAGTAGCACTGATCCCATCAGTCTCAAGAAATTTCGTTTGGATCCTGGAACAGGCTCTCTTTATACATCTGAAAAATTGGATCATGAGGCCATCCACCAACATATACTTACAGTGATGGTAAACAAGCATACCTGTTATTCTTTAACAGATAATATGATTACCTTTTTCACATTACAGTTAGTATGCTTTTAATATACATTTAGGTCCTGATCTTGGAGAAATGTACAAATGTTTTTTCTTTACACTCTTTGAGTAGTCCCATTTATTTAAATGGTAAGATTCAAGGCCTAAATTCATAATAGTTCTCTCAGAAATTGGATTAGTAGTTATATTAATAAAAGTTGGTGCTAATGATTAATAATGTGTTCATTGTTTTAGGTACGAGATCAAGATGTTCCTGTCAAACGCAACTTTGCTAGAATTGTCATTAATGTTAGTGACACAAATGATCATGCGCCGTGGTTCACCAGCTCTCCCTATGAAGGACGGGTATATGAGTCAGCAGCTGTTGGGTCAGCAGTACTCCAAGTAACAGCATTAGACAAAGACAAAGGGAAAAATGCAGAAATTGTGTACTCTATTGAATCAGGTATATCCACTGTCTCATAAGTCTTCTATATAGTTTAAAATTTACTTTGTTTGGTCATAGTTAGCTTAAAATGTCAGTATGTAAAAATAATCCATTATAAAATCAAAGGCCAATATAAATATTTCTATAATATTTTTTTAAAAAACATACAAATTTAAGTGGACATATTATTACATCCTAAACATTATTTCATTTGGCTACTGCTTGAGAACCTCAAAGTGAAAATGACTAGGAGCCAAATAGAAGTAAATGTGAAACTGATTCTTTTGTTTTTTGTTCTCCTAGTGGAGAAAATTGAAGAAAAGTTACCCTTAAAAGAGCATAAATATTATAATTAGTGAAAAGTAAACTACATTTTTAAATACTTTTTGATTTTATCATCTAAGATATATTTTTTAAAATAGATGAATAAATGTTTTAATTTTAAAAATATTAGGTCAGGCTCTTGGATCTGGCTCATTGATACATGGTACAGAATGGAGAAGGGGTACAGAAAGTTCACTTTAAATCACCTTCACGTTCCTGCAATGCATGGAACACTGCCTGGTTCCAGTCTGGGAGATGTAGCGGCTCCCAAGCTATAACCCATTACTAGGTGGTTTTAAAAGGGGTGAGAGTTTGCTATCCTAGCCCTATACCACCTGGGGATTGTCCTTGATGGAAGGGAGTCCTTGAGTAGCCAGTTAACTTGGGTTTGCAACTGCTTTGTGCTGACAAAACCAGTGCAAAACAGCCACAATGGAATCTAGGATTCGGCCACTTATTTTTAACCTCACAGTATCTCTTTAATACATATCCTTGTCCATTCTGTTAATTAATTAATTACACTTGATTTCTTAGCATTAGAAAATGAGGTCTTCCATTTATCCACAGATTAGTGACAGTATGGACAACATCTCATACCTGACTCACCAGTGTTTCTCATCTCTTACATGGAGAGATCGTTGGTGGTGACAGTTCACTTTTCTTGCTTCTTCATTCCAATGCGTGTCTTGTTGGCTTCTCTCCTAAGGTGCCCACAAGTGGCAATGATAGTAGCTTTAAGAAGTGAATAAATACCACAGGAACCAGACTGAAATACTAACTCATTTTATTTGGACTACCAAGCATCAACCAGTCGGTAATGACTTTTGGTCACACCAATAAATTATATATGAATGGCTCTATATCCCCTTGCCAAGCACCTGAACTATCCAACCACACATGCTGCAAAATGAACATGCTCTGTGTTTATGTTAGCAATAAAAAAAACCCACCATTGTAAATAGAGTTAAATTATTTTCTAGCTTTACAAAATGTTATGAAACAAAAGTCAGTATCAAGCATCTGAAACTTTATTAAAATGTACAAAAAATACACTATGTGATCATTACATGCAAAATTATATCTTATGATTTGTCCCAGCTATTAAAGCATTTTTAAACCGTACAGCTTCATTATTATAATTAAAAAAGAGATTTCTATTGCTGAAATTTCATTCAAATACATAAACCATTGCAACTATAATATAATACATGCTTTATTTTCATAATTTTTTAATAAATTTGATTATGATGCTCTAAGGAGGAAAATGAGTAAACATGATAAATTCCTTTAAATGTATCAGTTTTCTATTATTTGTATAAATATTACATATTTCCTAAGGTAGTATGTAAGGGTTCATGAAACTCTATTCCTGACTTACCTAGATCAATAGTGCATTCCATTTTATGAATGCCAAAGCATTTCAAGAAAAGAGTTTGAGTGTTCTCTCTCTTTCTCTTTCATCTCTTCCTCACCTCTGCCCCCTAATCTCTCCAGATTTTTGTGGGAGTAAATGTTAAACTTACTTTCTTAGCTTAATTTTTTATAGAATTGTCAACTACTGGGAAGTTAAAGCATTGTGGTTGATGTCCTAAGCATATGGAATGAACATTCCTTAAATGCTTGTAATGGCTGATGGGATTTGTAATAGGATATTCTAAGAATGCCACTGTGCTTAGAGCCTTAACTAACAGAAAAGAAAATATCAACTGCCCACTCATCTGCATAATTCAAACATTTTAAATAAAATATTTCCCCGTTGAGAACATGGTTTTAGTAATATTTGCTGTATTTGCTCTGTAATTAAACTTTTGAGGAACCACACATTCTAGTCTAATTCAGTGCACGTGTTGACATCTTACAGGCTGCAAAATCCATTACAATTTCTTTTACTTGCAAAAGGCTTATTCATAACTACTTGTTTTCAACTGTTGTATATCAAATTGCAGCTGGTAAAATTCAGAAAGCACAAGGCATAGCCTATTAATTGTGGGGGGATCTTTTCTCTAGTTCTCTCTCTGTTGCCACTCTATTCCATGCCTTCATCACTGCGCTCCATCTTTGCCAGTCTCCTGTTGCAGTTTTAGCATATTCCTATGTCATTTGGATAGCTTTCAATTCTGCTTCTGTTGTGCGTTCTTTGGTCTGCCTCTTCTCTTGGGGGTTCCAGTTCAATGCCTGTCTTGTTATGTTATTTGGGTCTTTCATCCATGCAAGGCCTACCCATCTCCCTTTTGTTCCATATTTTCCTGCCCTATCACTTTCTGTTTCATTCTCCTCCCGAGTTCTTCATTTGTGATGTTTTTTTCCTGGCCATCTGGTTTTGAAGATTTGTCTAAAGCAGCTGTTTATGAAAACTTTGAATTTAGATAGTAAGATCTTAATAAGACCAAGTTTCAGTGCCATATAGTAAGGCCGACTTTACAATGGTGTTAAATATTCAAAATTTAGTTTGGAAGGCAAGGTTTCTGGTTTTCTTAGCTCAGCTTAAGAGTTGCACAGGCTTGACTATTTTGCTTTAATTTCTTCATCTGTTTCATCCTGTTTTACTTAAAATGCTTCCAAAATATGTGAAATATCAGATACTTCTTTGTCAGTCACAGAAAGCATTATTGATGTTTCTTGTTGTGTGTTGATTTTCATGGTTTTTGTTTCCTTGGTTCTCATTTTCAGCCTTGGAGATCATTTGTTTAGGTTTGCATGTAAAATTCTGTGGGTATGGAATAGCTAGTTGATGTCATCTGCAAAATCAAGATCCTTTAACTTCTGTGTGAAATTCTATTGTATGCCTCTGATTGTTCTGTGGTCTTTCTCATTACCCAATTCACTACTAATAAAAAGAGCATGGGTGACAAAAGACAACCTTGTTTGACACCCGTAGTAACCTCAAATAGCTGTCAGTTCACTGTTATATATTAGTTGGCATGTCTTATGTTCATAGCTGTTCTGAATGATGTTCATCAATTACTGAGGGATTCCATAGTGTCTAATTCGCTAAGGAATCTTTAATTTAAATCATTACTTCTAAAGGACATTTGAATTAACGGTTAATTGAGATGCACTTGAGACACGTTAAAAGCACTGTTTTTTCCTACAAATGAGGCAATTAATTTTAATTCCTGAAATATAACTATTATGGTACTAACCTGAGTTCCTAAATATATTTTTTGTGTTTAATGGCTGCTTTGATTTGATTGACCATGAGCTCATTAAGAAGATTGATTTAAGGAAGGAACATCACCAGTAATTTTTTAAGGTTATAAAAAACTTGGCATATTTTAAGACATTTTATTTTATTTTATTGCATTTTATTTTAGGCCTGGACAACTATTCCAGTTAAGTTAAGGCAAAGTATCGTAGAGTAAAACAAAAGTTAGTACTGACTATTCTTTATAGGAAAATTCCAGATATAATTGTATTCTATTGGGTCAGAGTTTGTTGTGTATCCAGACGTCCGTTCTAAGCAACTTTCAAATTATCAAAATTTGGCAGAGTATTTTTGGATCCAGGAAGTATCCTCCAAAACAGTAAAAGTTCTGGAGGTACTGGAGCTTCCAGTGCATCCAATACAAACACATTCATAAGACAATGCCTTAATGGGAGATATTTCTGTGCTCTGGAGCAAGGCAAGTCAAATTGTTGCTAAAGATCTATAAATGGTTTAAATTGATCATTATCAATTTGCTGTGACACAGTTATAAATTCTCTGTTCATCCAATCCCTCCACATCAAAGTTTTGCCACCAATTTTAAGGATGAGATTGTTTAAGGGTCCTCCTCTATGTGGGCAGCCCTGGTTTATGGCCAGCTGGGCACGGACTCTTAATTTTTGGACATTTATCTTTGTCTCTTTCATTGTTAACGTTTTGTTTCTTTTTTCTTTTTCTCTACAGGGAATATTGGAAATTCTTTTACTATAGATCCCATCTTGGGCACTATTAGAATTGCAAAAGAACTAGATTGTAGTAACCAAGGAGAGTACAATTTGGTGGTAAAAGCTACAGATAAAGGAAATCCTCCAATGAGCGAAGTAACTTCAGTGCTTATCTTTGTCACAATTTCTGATAATGCCTCACCAAAATTCACACTGAAGGAATATTCTACAGAAGTCACTGAAGGTGCCAGCATTGGTAGTTTTGTTGGAATGGTTACTGCGTATAGTCAGTCTTCTGTAGTTTATCAGATAAAAGATGGTAATGTAGGTGATGCCTTTAATATCAATCCAAACTCAGGTGTCATCACCTCTAAGAAGATGCTTGATTTTGAAACTGTGTCTTTTTACATGCTAACTGTTCAAGGAACCAACATGGCTGGGTTGTCTACTAATACAACTGTTTTGGTGCATATTCGGGATGAGAATGACAACTCACCAGTTTTTATGCAGGCAGAATACACGGGACTCATCAGTGAATCAGCTTCAATTAACAGTGTAGTTCTAACTGACAAGAATATCCCATTAGTAATTCGAGCTACAGATGCTGATAAAGAATCAAATGCTTTACTGGTTTATCAAATTGTTGAACCATCTGTGCACAAGTATTTTGCCATTGATTCTAGCACTGGTGCCATTCGTACCATAATGAGTTTGGACTACGAAGAGACAAACATTTTCCAATTTTCAGTACAAGTACATGATACGGGGACACCATGTTTATTTGCAGAATATGCAGCTAATGTTACTATTTATGTAATTGATATCAATGATTGTCCTCCTGTGTTTTCAAAAGATTTGTATGAGGCATCCCTTTTGGTGCCTACGTATAAAAGAGTAACAGTCATCACTGTAAATGCTACAGATGCTGATTCAGGAGCTTTTTCACAGCTAATTTATTCTGTCACTGAAGGTAACATTGGAGACAAATTTTCAATAGATCCTCAGACTGGAACTATAACTGTACAAAATACAACTCAGTTAAGAAGCAGATATGAATTAACAGTCAGAGCATCTGATGGGAGATTTGCAAGCACTACATCTGTAAAAATTAATGTGAAGGAAAGCAAAGCAAGTCAACTCAAGTTCACACAGGGTTCCTACTCTGCAGTAGTGCGAGAGAATTCCACTGAGGTTAAAACAATAGCTGTCATTACTGCTGTAGGGAATCAAATAAATGAGCCTTTGTTTTATCACATTTTAAATCCTGACAGTAGATTTAAAATCAGCTACACTTCAGGAGTACTTTCAACCACAGGAATACCATTTGATCGAGAACAACAAGAATCTTTTGATATAGTGGTAGAGGTGACAGAGGAGCATAAACCATCAGTAGTTGCACATGTTGTGGTGAAGGTCATTATAGAAGACGTAAATGATAACGGTCCAGTTTTTGTTGATCTCCCATATTATGCTGCTGTTAAAGTAGACACTGAAGTGGGCCACATTATTCGACGTGTTACAGCAGTAGATAAAGATATAGGGAGTAATGGAGAGATACGCTATTACCTTAAAGACCATCATGAACACTTCCATATTGGGCCCACTGGTGAAATCACACTCAAGAGACAGTTTGAACCGGACACACTAAATAAGGAATATCTTGTCACAGTGGTGGCAAAAGATGGAGGAGAACCAAGTTTTTCTGCTGAAGTTACAGTCCCAATCACTGTTATGAATAAAGCCATGCCAGTTTTTGAAAAGCCTTTCTATAGCGCTGAGATACCTGAAAACATTCAGTTGCATAGCCCTGTTGTCCATGTACAAGCAAACAGCCCAGAAGGACTTAAGGTGTTTTATAGTATCACAGATGGAGATCCTTTCAATCAGTTTACTATCAACTTCAATACTGGAGTTATAATTGTTGTTGCCACTCTAGATTTTGAGTCCCATCCCGCCTATAAACTGAGTATACGAGCAACTGACTCTCTAACTGGGGCCCACGCTGAGGTGTTTGTAGATATAGTAGTGGAAGATATAAATGATAATCATCCTCTGTTTACAAAGCTATCTTATACTGCAGTCCTTTCTGAGGCATCTGTAATTGGGACATCTGTTGTACAAGTTAGTGCTACAGATGCTGATTCTGGAACAAACAGAAGGATTTCCTATCACTTGGTTGAGGATAATAGCAAGAGTCATGAGTATTTCCACATAGATAGCAGCAGTGGGCTCATTCTGACAGCAAAGACTTTGGATTATGAACAGATCCAGCAAAACAAATTACTAGTAAGGGCAGTAGATGGTGGAATGCCCCCACTGAGCAGTGACATTATTGTAACTGTCAGTATAACTGACCTCAATGATAACCCACCGTTATTTAACCAACTGCTTTATGAGGCTAAAGTTAGTGAACTGGCTCCCCGTGGACACTTTGTAGCCTGTGTAAAAGCCTCAGATGCAGACAGTTCAGATGTAAACAAACTGGAATATTCAATTCTGACAGGCAATGATCACATGCATTTTGTAATTAATAGCAAAACTGGCATCATCGCCATCTCAAACCCACGCAAACAGACCTTGAAGCGTCTTTACAATCTTAATGTGTCTGTGTCTGATGGGGTCTTTAGAAGTTCAGCTCAGGTACAGATAACTGTTACTGGAGCCAATTTGCATAGCCCTGTTTTCAGTCAGAATGAGTATGAAGTGGAACTAGCTGAAAACGCTCCATTGCATACCTTGGTGACTGAAGTTAAAGTGACAGATGAAGATTCTGGGGCTTACGGCCAAATCAGTTATCATATTGTAAATGACTTTGCCAAAGATAGATTTTATACTAATGACAGAGGTCAGATATTTACCTCTGAAAAGCTTGACCGTGAAACACAAACAGAAAAAGTAACTTCTATTAGTTTAATGGCCAAGGATGCTGGAGGAAAAGTTGCTTTTTGCAATGTTAATGTGATACTTACAGATGATAATGATAATGCCCCTCAATTCCGAGCAACAGAGTATGAAGTGAATATTGGATCTAATGTTCCAAGAGGAACATTTATCACTAAAGTTTTGGCATCTGATGCTGATGAGGGTACAAATGCAGACATTACATATGCTATTGAAGCAGAGTCTGAAAGTGTCAACGAGAATTTGGAAATTGATCCTTTGTCTGGTGTAATTACTACAAAAGAAAGCTTAATTGGTTTAGAAAATGAGTTTCTAACGTTCTTTGTTAAAGCCCGGGATGGTGGATCCCCCCAAAAACAATCAGTGGTTCCTATCTATATTAGAATACTCCCACCAGAAGCGACTCTTCCCAAATTTGCAGAGCCATTTTATTCTTATACTGTTTCCGAGGACATTCCTATTGGAGCTGAGATTGATATTATACATGCAGAGCATAATCAGACATTAGTATACACTCTAGTTAAAGGCAACACTCCTGAAAGCAACAGGGATGAATGCTTTGTGATTGACCGACGCAATGGAAGATTGAAAGTTGAGAAGAGTCTTGATCATGAGACAACTAAGTGGTATCAGTTTGCAGTGCTAGCACATTATACGAATGACAGTTATAATGTTGTTTCCTCAGTAGATATAAGCATTCAGATAAAAGATGCAAATGACAATAAACCGGTTTTGGAGTCCAGTCCATATGAAGCATTCATTGTGGAAAACATGCCAAGTGGAACGAGAGTCATCCAAGTGAAAGCAACTGACTTGGATTCAGGACTTAATGGGCAGGTTACATATAGTTTAGATCCATCACAAGAACTGGAAATCACAGAGTCTTTTGCCATAAACATGGAAACAGGTTGGATTACCACCCTCAAAGCACTTGACCATGAAAAACGGGATAAGTACAAAATTACAGTGGTTGCATCTGATCGTGGTGAAAAAATTCAGTTGTCTTCTGTGACAGTGGTTGAAGTTACTGTTACAGATGTGAATGACAATCCTCCACGCTTTACTGCGGAGATATACAAAGGGACAGTTAGTGAAGATGATCCACCTGGTGGTGTGGTTGCTATCTTAAGTACCACTGATGCTGATACAGAAGAATCTAACAGACAAGTCACCTATTATGTTACAGGTAAACATTTTAAAACATTTAATATTAACGTGAGTTATAAAACTAGAATGAAGTGAGGATTCTTACGCTTCAAAAAGATTACAAAATATTTGAAATAGGGCATCTGTGACAGAAGACTTTTTTTAATTTTTATAATATTTCAGAAGCCATCAGGATGCATCATTTTTCTTTTACTTACCTTGTTTAAAAATGGTTTAATTAGAATTCATTTTGTCTTTGTGATATTTATATCTACAGGAGGAGATAGTTAGACTGAAATAAATAGTGCAATGAAAAAAAGCAAAAAAAAAAATCCATAAGATAATAGATGGAACATAGTTTAAATTAATCTTCAGTAGATTTTTAAAAATGTTTTTCTGTTTAGTGTAACTGTTTAAATATGTCGTCCTCTGTAATGCTGCATTAATCACCATGGCAACATTAATAGCAAATACTTAATGCACTTAAATTATTTTTATGTGTATTTATATAAGACCTGAGTTAAAATGCTACTTTTACACCCCCCCACCCACCCCCGAAATATCAAGATATTTTAGAGAGAGAGAGAGAGAGCCATGAGCTGTGATTGTTGGGTTTTTTTGGATTTTCCTTTTCTCCTAAATAGTAGAATTATCTCTTTTTGCTTGAATGACATATTTTTGACTGTTTAGGAGGTGATCCCTTTGGGCAGTTTGCAATAGAAAATGTGCAGAATGAATGGAAAGTCTATGTCAGAAAACCTCTGGACAGGGAAGAAAAGGACAATTACCTTCTAAACATTACAGCTACTGATGGGACCTTTGCAACAAAAGCTGTGGTTGAGGTTAAAGTCCTAGATGCTAATGACAACAGTCCTGTTTGTGAAAAGGTAGGCTTGAATTTTACATGAGCAGCCATTTTCAGTGTATGTACACTTTCATTGTAAAATCCTCTTTATCTTAGGTGCCCACTCAAGAGACTGACAAAAATTGATTGCTTTATGGAAGTGACTTTCTAATAAATGTGGAGAAGAAATGTATTTTGGGCTATTGGGACAAGAAGTTGCCGAATAAGGGTAGTCTCTTGAGTAAATTTCACTATAATTTAAAAACTCATAGGGCTGACCCAGCGACCTACTCATATTTAACTGTGCCACTATGCAGAGGATTGGAAGGCTATGAATTGAATTTTAGTTCTTAATTTCCCATGTTAATGTAAGCATTGTAAAGATAAAGCAAGGAGAGAGCATGCTTTATGCTGCTGCCATGGCAGTGCATACTAACTGATTTCCATAGGCAGTGTGGCTCCAGAGAAGTCCAGGTACCTGCACTTGGCAGAATGATACTGCTGTACACATTCTAATAGAGGTGAAGTTAAAAGAGTGCTGTGCTCAGTGATGCCAGAGCTATCCTTGATAGGAGTGGAAGGGTTGTACAGCCAGGGAAATTGCACTATCGAAGTCCTAGAATTCTGTAATCCATATCTGTCCCCAAGCCTGCTGACAAAGCTGTCCTTTGCCACTTTTGATTCCCTGATTTAAAAAAAAAATGTACTTCTGCCATCTCACCGATGAGATCTCACCTATGTCTTTAAAGCCTGTTTGTGTTGTGTTTTTGTTTCTAACTGGAGACCTATAAGTCTTATGCTATTTTATAAAAGGGGTGAATCAGTTCTTTGTAGGTCAGACCAGACCTGGGTAATATGACCTATCAGTAGCTCAAGATAGGAAGTTGAATGAAATTCACAACACAAGGGGTTTGGATACCAGAAAACAATTAATCAGATGTTCAGGTGTTTGGAGCTCTTGGCTGTGCCTTGGCACTCAGAAGCCTCGAGTTTATGAATGTCAGTAATAAATAATTACTTCACTGAATAATTCATTAATGGTGAGGCAATTAATTAGAAAATCACATCTTTATCATTTTCAGATGTTTCAACCTCTGGTTCACTTCACATGTTCCAGAATCCTCTAACGTCAAGCAGATAATTTCATCTGTCCTTGTCCTCTTTTTCCCTCCTCCATTAAGCGTTGCTTCTCTAATACATTTTAATCTTTCAATGTTGCTTTAAAACCTTTTAGGCTTTATACACTGATACTGTTCCAGAGGATGCCCCTCCTGGCAAACTGATCATGCAGGTATCTGCTACAGATGCAGATATTCGTTCCAATGCAGAAATTACTTATACGCTGCATGGCACTGGAGCAGAAAAATTCAAGCTCAGTCCAGACACAGGTAAAATTCATAATATATAATATTGCATATAAAACTGCAGACACTGCCTTTTTAAAAAAATATTTATAACTAAATAAAACATATGTAAATGTTGATACTTAAATCAATCTGTATGCACAAAAACAAATGTTTTTTATTTTTTAAAATGTTAATTTAATGTTAAATTGTTTTAGAGGAAAACCATAAACATTCAGTATGTGGAGAAGAAATAAAGAAATGAACACATAATTAACTTGTGGAACTCCTAGCCAGGAGATTTTGTGAAGGCTGAGGGTATAAATGAGTTTAAAAACAAATTAGATACGTTAATGTATGATAGGTCCATCAAGACGGTTGGAGCACAACCCTATCCCTTGGATGTCTCTAAACCTCTGGCTTCCAGAAAATGGGACTGAACAATGGGGGATGGATCACTTGATAATTTCCCTGTTCTGTTCATTTCCTCTGAAGCATCTGGTACTTGCCAATGTTGGGAGACCAGAATACTGGGCTAACTGGACTATTAGTCTGACACAGTATGGTCATTCTTACATTCTTTAAAAATATAAAACACCTTGAAGCTGAAAGTCAGGCTTCTTTAATTGCTATCAGACTTCTATGCCAAAGAAGTTCAGAATAAAAGGATACTTTAAATATTGTTCTTTTTCATATTTAATGTATTGGTTATTAGCCATAGCTTTTGACCTGAAAAATAGCAAGTTTCATTTCAGTCAGATTCTGGTGGCCAACCATCTGGCTGGATCTAAATCTTGCTGTACGCATAGAGAATAGTGCAAAAGGGAAGTCCAGTGTTCTCAAAGCTTTGCAGCTAGTGACAGGGAATTAAATAGGATGAGTGAACCAGAACCACCCCAGACTTGCTTGGAAGCATTAAGAGAGTGGTCTGCACTCCATCACATTCTTATTGGTTGGTTTTCATGCCACTCAGAGCTACTTAAGTAAGAGTTAGGTCAAGCTGGACCACTTTGAGGTCCTAAGCATTCCAGTCTCCAGACCATTGCAATGCAGGGTGCAGAAGCAAAGGCTGACAAAAATAAAGCAAAGTAAATGGTGGAGCCATAAGGAGGGAGCCAAGGGTAGGTTTCCCGTGCAAGGATTGCAACTTAATGGCCTGAGAGAGAAGCTTGTGGATTTCCTAGGTGTTTGGGCAAAGAGGAGGTCTTCCCTACCAAATCCCTGGCAAAAATCTCTTTTTTTGTTTTTACTACATAATGAAGCTGCCGCCTTTCCTCACCCCAAACCATTTGTAACTGTCACGACCATCTCTTCCTTTCCTCACTGCATGGATAATATGTCATACATTTTCTTCTAACTTTGCATTTCATTAAAGCAAGGATTCAAACATTTCTTTTATTTATAAAGTTTGTTTTCAAATAATGCACCATGCACTATCGTGTATGTGTATGCATAGATGTATATGTTCTGTGTTATGCGTGCTGCACATTTGGTCAATTGCAATTTCAGAGGGATTTTTTAGAAAGTAAAAGGTTTCAGTGTTTAATGTTTATAAGCTGAAAAGACAGCCATTGACATGTTTTGCTCATTAGTGTGGTACAGCTGTTGTCTCAGCCATTGACAAAATTATCATCAAAAGGAAAATGGTTATTTAGCTTTCGTGAGTAAAAAAGAAGAAATATTTTATAAAAACATCATGGTAAAAATAATTATGGGATACTTAAACTGACTTACCTGAGTCCCTAGAATTATTTTACATCTGTTTTTTTGTTTATAGGTGAACTGAAAACATTAGCACCACTTAATCGTGAGCAGCAAGCAGTTTATAATCTTTTAGTCAAGGCCATAGATGGAGGAGGAAGATTCTGCAAGGCTAATGTGATTCTCTCTCTAGAAGATGTGAATGATAATGCCCCAGAGTTTACAGCTGATCCTTACTACATTACAGTGTTTGAAAACACTGAGCCTAAAACATTATTGACAAGAGTGCAAGCTACAGATGCAGATGCAGGTACATATTACTTAACTATATTTACTAATTATAATAATCGTTAGCTAGTGGAGACTTAGATGTGTCTTTCAGTGAGGCTTGCAGGCACTCAGTACTTCTCAGGATCAGGCCGCTAAATGATATGTTTAGGTCTAGTAAATTTGATACAATTTTCATCTTAGTGGCTTTGAAAGTATGTACTTGTCCCTGTATCTAGTGCTGGGCAGGATATAGCTTTCACACCGCAAAAAATTTTGAAACTTCAAACATTTTTCCCATTACACATCGGGATGAAACCAAAATCTTCTGGATTTTTTTGTGGGGGGTGGGAGGAAGAGGGAGGCCCACCCACTGCAGAATAGCCAGTAGCCTAGTAGTTAAGGTACTCATCTGACAAGTGGGAGACCCTCGTTTAAGTACTTGTTATGACTGATTCAGAAGAGCTTTGAATCTGGGTATCTAATAGGGTGACCAGATAGCAAGTGTGAAAAATCAGGACAGGGTATGGGGGGTAATAGGTGCCTATATAAGAAAAAGGTCCAACTATCAGGACTGTACTCTAAAATAGGGACATCTGATCACCCTAGTCTCCAACATTCAGGTGAGTACCCTAAGCACCAGTCTGTTGGCTGTTCTAGGGTGGGTTTCTCCCTCTCTCTGGTTTTGCTGAGAATTTCCACCCTAGTCCTGAGAAACTTCAGGTTTCGATGAATCTGTATTTTCTGACAAACTGTGTCATCAAAAAATTCCCAGCTAGCTCTATTTGTAACTAATTGTGTGCAAAATATGGAGGGGAGTGAAAAGTGTGGGCCAAGTCTCCTCTCACATACACTAATTTTACCATGTTGTAAGTCTGTTGTCTTAGTCCTTATTTTCAGGCTCTGTGTGCTCGAGGGAGTATCTGCTAATAGAAGTCACATTTTTAAAACATGACCCTCAGTCCAATAGACCATGACAATATCATACAGTATAGCTCCATTAATTGTACTGTTATCTGATATGCAGTGGTATTGAGATAAGTAGTTTGTTGTTCATCATTGTTTAGCTATAAAGGGTTATGTGAATATGGCCTGAATGTGACATTAAAACAAACTTAGAGTCATGCTTTGTGCTTATAAACTCAACAGGAGAATTACAGAAGCGTATGATGTCTGTGTTTGAGGGCACAACACTGTCACAAAACTGTCAAGTCTTGATGGTCAAGTTGTAATGTTTGGTATTGCTTTAGTGCTCAGAAAAACATTGTGTATTATGATAACGTTAAATTGCATAATAGAAGGTAGCGGCAGAGAGCCAGTTTTATACTTTGCCAGTCTCCGGGGCTCATAAGCAAACTGAATGGCACAGAATGCTATGTTGTTGTTTTAATACAGAACTCTTGCCAGAGAAGGTGTTCCTGTTCATCTTGTGTACTTGATTCTTAAATAAACTTACTGGATTAAAGCCTAGTTATTTGATGCAGCTTGGTCCTTTATAAATATATATGTGTGTGTGTGTGTGTGTAATGTAATATTTTTTAAAGGATTTAACCCTCTCAAGTAGAAATTATCATTTTGAAGTTATAATTAAATTTATACAACTAACCAATATTTTCATATTAACAGAGACTGTGAATAAAACAGATAGCTACTTTACTCTTCCTGTAGTAGAAGTCACGAAGCTTATGGTATAGTTTATACCATATCAGTAGCTTCTACTCTTGACAGTAGCCTGTACAGTTATTTAAATTTGCTTTAATGTGGATGTCAGTGTTTACACTTTTTTCATTTGTATTGTTATCTAGATTAATCAGTATAGCAATGTATTTTCGCTATCATTTCATGTTCCATTAAAAGTTCTTCTGTTTTTAAATGCAGGGATGAACCGTAAAATTCGCTACTCGCTAGTGAACTCTGCTGATGGACAGTTCTCAATTGATGAATTCTCTGGAATTGTTCGGCTGGAGAAGCCTTTGGATCGGGAGTTGCAGGCCGTGTACACTCTGACTTTAAAAGCTTTAGATCAAGGTTTACCTAGAAGGCTGTCCTCTATTGGTAGTCTTGTGGTTTCTGTTTTGGATATAAATGACAATCCACCGGTGTTTGAATATAGAGAGTACAGTGCCACTGTATCAGAGGACACTTTAATTGGAACAGAAGTTCTTCAGATTTATGCTGCTAGCAGGGACATTGAAGCCAACGCTGAGATCACCTATTCAATAGTCAGTGGAAACGAACATGGAAAATTCAGTATTGAGTCAGCAACAGGTAACAGAACATAAGGGTGAATTAACAGAAACATATGTGTTAATGTATATTTAGCTGTATCATTTTCACCAAGTAGTGTGTTATTACACATCAGGCAATTGATTAGCCAAGCAGATAGACTTAAAACATATGTCCTGTAAAGTCAGTGATACTTTAAACTGATGTGTTTTGTTAGTGTCTGCTAAGACGTTCATTTGTTTAAAAGTAGTCTTGGAAAGAAGTGTAATAGAATATGAAAAATTATCTATATGTAATGCTTTTGGTAGCTGCTATTTAGGATACCTTTACTTAGTTTACAAAGTAGAGTAGAAGTTTCCTACCCACCATGCTAAAAATAAAAAACAAACACACAAACAAAAAACAACACCTATAATTACAGATAACAGTCTGTTCACAAAAGCCATTATGTATAATTTAAAAGAGGTTTTGTCAAAGAGAGACCTGAGATTAAAGCGACAAGGAAAATTGATCATTGGTCCTCAAAGATGGTAATTATGGAAAAGTTTGTATGGCATTAGGGAAGGATAGAACTATGTTACCCATCAATGTATCCAGCCTAAAGATGAAGGATTTTAGGACTGAAAGTCAGTGGGACTGCGGAGCTAAGTCACTTAAGTGCTTTTGAAAATTTTGTCCATTTCTACTATTTTAGTAAAGAGTAACTTATACCTCAATTCTCCTTACATCATAATTCCTGTAGATTCTGTAGCTTTTTTGCAAAGCGTGTTTTCAAGAAAAAGAGTTTCTTTCTCTTAAGGCCTTATTTGCACACAAAAGTTGTACTACTTTGGTTGTTGTTAAATGGTACAACTCCATCCCCACTCCGCACATGTAGTTATGCTGGTATAAAAGTGCTTATACCAGTATAACTTATTGTCATATGGGAAGGGAAACTAACGATACTGGAATCAGATACTTTCATATAAGTATAACTGCGTCTTGTATAACGGTGTGGTACCACTTTAACCATTTTGGTTTAAAAAAGAATCACACCCGTAACCAAAATCCTTCTACTGGTACAAAACCTGTATATAGCCTGGGCAGTTCTTCTGCTCCCGCTGCTTTCTACGTGCTTGACATAATATTCTTCTATTTTTGACATCAAATCTGGTTTCTGTTTAAGTGAAATCAAAGGTTATTTCATTTATTTTATTTATTTTGATGGAAAATGAAAACAGGATATGTTTTCCTAGATATCCTTAGCAATAAAAGAACAAAGGAAAGTAAGAGTCAGAAAAAACTAGTTGGATCTGAGACAGTTTTTCGTTGCAGCCGCTTCTGAATGTTTAAGGTTTGATTTCATTGCTGTGCATCTCCCATTTTACACTGTCATAACACAGGGATTAATCAGGACATTGAGCTATTTGGAAATTAATTAAAACAAATTGAAAAGCAATAGTATGTAGTAGTACAGTAATATCAAAGTATGAAAATATGTGATTTTTCTTTGTAGGAGCCATTTTTATTATTGAAAGCCTAGATTATGAAAGTTCACATGAGTATTACTTGACAGTGGAAGCCACAGATGGAGGCACACCTTCATTAAGTGATGTTGTAACAGTGAATATCAATGTAACTGATATCAATGATAACACTCCAGTGTTCAGCCAAGACACGTACACAGCAGTAATCAGTGAGGATGCCATGCTTGAACAATTCGTCATTATGGTACGTATTATTATGTGGTTTTGGTTTTATTTTTTTCTGTATTTTTCTCAGTTGAGCCAATCATGGTTTCTCTCTCAGAGAAATAAATATTAATTTGAAAGTGGCCTCGAATGGAAACCGATCTGCTATGTAGTAAATTGTTAACTTTTTAAGAAATCTTTCAGAACTGGGAATATAAAACATATAGGGAAAGTGCAGAGTATTTTGTACTAGTTGTAGTCCATTTATATAAATTATGATTTCATTTGCAGAGAGATTCCAGAGAAATTAGTTTACCTGACTTTGGTGTATTCCAGCTATTGGAGTTTTTGCCTTGATAACTCTGTAATATGCTAGACCTGAAACAGCAGTGCCTTCCATTAGAATGAATTTATTGAAAGAGCACCAGTGTCTACCTAGATCAGTTTTAAATGAAAATATGATGTCCTCTAGGTTATGGCAGATGATGCTGACGGACCTTCAAACAGTCACATTCACTACTCAATTATAGATGGCAATCAGGGGAGTCCTTTTACAATTGACCCTACCAAAGGTGAAATAAAAGTGACTAAACTTCTAGACAGAGAAGAGGTAAGTAAGTTTTATGCCTTTTTATTATTATTATTCTTCACATGGTTAGATTAAAATACAGGTAACTTACACCGCCATTTTCTGGGGTGATATTTATGTAAATTCTGATGACTTCAGGTGTTTTAAAATTAAGGTAAATGTAGTTTTTTCAGTGAGGACACTTTAAAAATGTGACACCATCTGTTTATGGCATTAGTTTGGTTTGTTTTATTCAGATTGTAAGAGAGTCTTTTATTAATTGTAGTACATGATATATATTAGAGCTTTGTTGTTGGTCTGAAGTACCAGTGTATTATGTGGGTTCAAATATTTTTCTCAATTAATAAAAATTCTTCAGTTTGTCACTTCTTTCTTTCTTTAATGAATGTGTGGAATTTTTCTTTTAAAAAAGATTTCAGGATACACCTTGACAGTTCAAGCTTCAGATAATGGAAATCCATCCAGAGTCAACACAACTACTGTAAATATTGATGTATCAGATGTAAATGACAATCCACCACTATTCTCAAAGGGGAACTATAGTGTTATCATCCAGGTAAGCTAAACACAACACTATAGATGTTATGACAATCAAACTAAATTCAGGTTTGGATATTAATCTGTGAGTTGAAAATTTTTGCAACAGAATTTTTTTTATTATTATTATTTAAGGCTGAAGTAATATAAATTGGACTGTTTACCTGAGTAAGTGCTTAGTGTAAATAAGTGTTGTAAAATCAGGACCATATTGTGCCGCCTTGTTACAAAAGTTGCAGAGAAATACTTCATTCATACGATGTGTGTCACTTTTAACATGTGCATTATTCTATTTTTATTTTGTGTTACACTGTACAACATTCAACATACATATACAGTAAGGCTCAAAAATGCATACATTACAATTGACCTATTCTGTTGCTAATAAATAGAGATTATGCTTAGAAAACTATATTTTAGCTGCTTTGTTATTGTAAAGCAAGTGTTCTGTACTCCTGCACATAGACCATTATTTAATTTATGTTGCTCCATAGCACTCTTCGGCTGATTAAGAGATAATGCTGAGCAGCTGTAAAGGAGATGTCATTCACATCTCACATGGTACAGATGGTAGATGTGAACTGATGTTTTGAGGATTTAAGTATTGAAACAAGAAAATAGAGAGAGCAGGAATACTCAGAATAAAATATAACAAAATAATATGATATTAAACTAACTCTCTGATATAAGAAACTTTTTTGTATTGATTTTGCCCTTCGGGTGTATGCCGGGGCATGACGCAAATCTGAACTGGGCACGACATAATGACACTGGAAAAAAGATTAAATAACCGAGTATTCCTGACTTAGGGAAACCCTGAACCATATTTCACTCAGATTGATGACTGATCATAGCTAACTTGTCTGTTTGGCTCTTGTGGTTTATGCCTTTGTCCTTGCATATGAAAATAAAAATAGGTGATCAGCGTTCTCCATATTCACAAAAATGTGTCTATGACAGAACCAATAACTGAGTGCTATCCCAGAAGTATAATTCATCTATAACAACACACAAGCTTTAGTTTTCCATTATAAGGTGGTAATAATGGATCATATTCTCAAATGACTGGCAAGTAATTCACTCAGATACAGGGAACTTCCTGCTGGCGGAGGCAGTTCCTGCACCAGCTGTTCCCCTTCCTCTAACATGGGAACCATGTTGAAGGAAGTAAGAGGGACTTGGGATAGTTGCATTAAAGACGTTATGCTAGTGATGTAAATTAGAGCAGCTCCTCAGATGCTTTCTCTTGCTGGCACGGGTCAACATGGACCAGAATGAGGGAGTCATAACTCATCCAGTGAGTCATCCTAACATAGCACCTTTATTCAAGGCTCTTAAAATGCTTTATGAAAGTAGGTAAAATTATTATTTCCATTGTATAGAGGAAATGAAGGCACTCCTAATGCACATGAACTTGAGGAGCTGTGCTATACTCCCCAAAGTGGTCAGAAAGGGCTGTGAATGCACCTGCCTCGACTCTAACTCTTAGAGTGTGGGACTGAGGCACACTGTTCAAGGAAGTAATAGATGCTGCTGGGTGCATGTACCCTTGTGCTCTCAAAGGATTGTGCTTTTCGACCAGTGGGCCAGATTTTAAAAGGTATTTAGGTGCCTAATTCCAACTGAAACCAGTGGGAGTTAAGCACATACATATCTTAAAAAACCCAGATCTGTGGAGTGATGTACAGCCCATCTTCAACCCCAAAATATGAGCAGTTTTTTATGGCCACTTTTTTTCCCTAACCTACATACCCAAGATCACTCAGTGAATATCCATAGAGCCAAGAAAGGAAACCTGGTCACCGATTCCCATCATCTCTCTTATCTGTGCCAGCTGAAGTACATCTTTGGAGTTTCCTCTTCCCCAACAACTCACTCTAGCTTGAGGAGAGGAGGAAAGAATTCTGTATTACGTGAGGTCCATATCACTCCCATCTAATCAGTCAGAGTACCTCAGGGAGAATGGTGAACTCCCCTCCAGTCCATCCACATGTAACAAGGAAAGGAACTCCAGTGGATTCAAATGAGGTGGGAGCCATAAGTGCTCAGTAGTTCTGAAAATCAGGCCACTTAGTTGTCCAACTTTAGGCATCCACATTTAAAAATAGGGCCCTGGTCTGTTTTTTGGACTGCTGGCATGAAGAGTATCAGCAGCAAAGCTCAGACCACTAAACTGTTGACCTCAGAGAATTTCACCTACTTCAAGTCATCTCTGTCCCAGATCCTTATCAAAGAACAATAGCAAAAGGGCTCAAAAGTTGATAAATGGAGGGGGTGCATGTTGGGAGAGTGGGTATTTTTTTTAATGGATGGCATTTTACCGATATCCTGCATTGCAATACCACATCATTCTTCCAACATATTCAAGTGAAAAGAGCTTTGTGCAGCACAACTGTCACATTTAAATATTTTGCTGGAAATGATGTGAAATCTTTGTTCCAGAAGGAAATGGAGATTTTTAGAGTACAGTAGTTGACAAATCTGATTAGTTGGTTTTCAAGTATATATAAATCCCAGTGATGCAAATAGTTAGATATTATATAAGTGTAAAAAACTCAACTTGAGAGCTATTTGATGGGGGCTAAATTGTGGCATTTACCCACTGCCTCACTAGGAGCTCTGGGCCAGGTTGTGATGCAGAGACTCATCTCCCTTCTTCCTACTTTATGGTTATTTTGCAGGAGAAAAGCAGTCCATGTGCTCATCTTGTGTGCAGGGACTGTGATTTTCCTTAATAGGTAGAATTAGCTAGATTTGAATGTTTGGTGAGTTAATAATTAATCCAGAGGTACCATGCTTATTAAGACCAAAGGTCAAAAAAATGGAGTTTCAAGGCCATGACATTTTTTAACACAATAAGCCAAGAGAACTGGAAAATTTTCCAGGAAGTAGAAAAAACAACTGTTATGTGCCGATACTGTGATACCGATTGACTTTTTTCTGTTGTGGAAAGGAAAACCAATCAGAGTATCTCACTGATTACATTGTTATAATGAAACTATCTGATGCAATGTTCCTATACGTTTATAGGAAAATAAGCCTGTTGGATTTAGTGTGCTCCAGCTCACAGTGACAGACAAGGATTCTTCCCATAATGGTCCACCTTTCACCTTCACCATTCTGAGTGGAAATGAAGAGAACGCTTTTGAGATAAACCACCAGGGAGTGCTTACCACATCTGTTGCACTGAAACGCAAAGTGAAGGATCATTATTTTCTCCATATTAAGGTATGAAAGGCTTATCTCTAACCGGTTTGTGTTTTTAACCAGTTTAATTACCCAGTTCACTTTTTCCCTATGGTTGGAGGATGGCCATTTGCATTTGTGTGACATGACCTGTATATCCCAAGTAGTGGTTTTTGCAATGAGATCGCCACAGGCAAACCCCATTGACCTCAGCAGGACTCTAAGCAGGTGTGAGGACTTCCTTTGTGGATTTCATTGCAGGATTAAGGCATAAGTGAAGAGTAAATAGGGTGAATATTTGTCCTATGGTGTTTGTCCGCTCCTTCATTTTGCGTCTGTTTTTCAGAGTTCTGTCCCTCTCCTTCATTTCTTATCAGACATTTTACGGCACAAGAAAACAGCCAGACTCTAGACTGGTGGATCTCAGCTAGGGGTCTGTGGCCCCCTGGGGGGCCTCAAGCAGGTTTCAGGGGAGCCCCCAACCAGGGCCAGTGTTAGGCTTGCTGGGGCCCAGGGCAGAAAGCTGAAGCCCGACTGCATAGGGCTGAAGCTGTGGATCCTGAGCCCTACCACCCGGGGCTGAAGCCTGAGCATCTGAACTGCCCCAAGCAATTGCCCTGCCTGCTACCCCCCAATGCCGGCCCTGGCTTTTATATGCAGAAAACCAGTTGTTGTGGCACAGGTGGGCCATTGAGTTTTTATAGCATTTTGGGGGGCCTCAGAAAGAAAAAGGTAGAGAACCCCTGCTCTAGGTCTGCAGTGCTGTTCCTGAGACCATCTACTGATGGTAACAGAGGGCAGTGCCTTGTTGCATCCTTCTTCCTATTCCAACTGAAAGTTGAAGGAATAAACTAGAGAATGCTTACATGTCCATAACAGGGATTAATAAAGACTTCACAGCATATGAGCACTGAAATGTTACCTATTGATTAAAAAATACTTTATATAGCACAGTCTTCTTTTTATAGGGCTCTATAGCAATGCAGGTTTGGTTCTTACGATACACATCAGATACTAATTTACATGTTGTATTGTAACAGTGTTTCCACAGGATGGATTAGATTCTCATCTGATGTAAATCAGCACATTTCATTGATTCCATGTAAGTTAATGGAAGTGCACAGATTTTACATCAGCTGAAGATCTGTCTCTGATATTCTAACTTTTTCAAGTGCCAGATGTTTTTTATACTTTTGGCTTAATCTCTAACCCAACAGGCTGCTATCAAAGCAATCATCAATAAAGGGAAGATGGTCTAACTCAATAAATCTCACTTTCTTTGATAGCTTAGTTTTCCCAGATACATTTTTATATCTGTTAGATGACTGTGCCATAAGAAAAGATCAAATGACTCTTCATTGTCTTAATTCAGTTATAAACTGATAAATACAAGATAACTATGAACAGAGGAATCAAGATTCTAGGGCTAAAAAATTTCCCAAAATGTTGCACATAATCAAGTCTTATATTTCATTTCTAGACCTCTTGTTTTGGGAGAAATCTTCTGCTCTGTTCCTATACATTCTTTAAAGGCCAATAATAATTCCTCTCCCCAAAGTTCCAAATTATTCCTCTAACTAATATTTAACATTCGTGAAAAAACAGAGCTTTGCTTTCCACTAAAGCTGAGTGAGGAAACTGTTTCAACCATCCTGCAAAAATATTTGATATTTCCAACATTGTCTTTTTCCACAATGGGATGAAACCACGACCTTTCCCATTTTTTCCATGAACAGAGAGAGGCACCCAAGAATAGGCATTGATCTAGTGGTTAGGGATGTGGGAGACCTCTGAACCAGTCAGAGTAGGGACTTAAACCAGGGTGTCCCACATCCCTAACCACTTGGCTAACTGCCAGGCTATTCTGGGGTGAGTGTCTTTCCCTCTGGTTTGTAAATGGAATTTCATCCTCAGAAGCCTTGTTGAAAGCAGCCTTTTCCCAAAACAAGTTTGTTTTGACAAATTGGCGTTTTCAGGCAAAAAAAAAATGCTTCATCAAAAAAATTCAGATTAGCTCCTACCAGGGGCCTGGAGAAGTCCTGTCCACTGTTTTATGTGTGCTGATTCAATCCATATTGAGATAACAACCATACCATACTTACTTTAAGCAGGAAGAGAAAGAGAGAGCCGGGGTTTACTTTTGAGTGTCATACACAGATACTCTGGTAATGGGCACTAGTATAAGAACGTAAACAAAATCTTTATTTGAATGCAGCCCAAGACTTGGAGTGTTGCCAGGAGGTGGTCAGGGTAAGAAAAGGGTGAAATATAATAGTGAAAAGTGCATGGTCATGCATTTAGGGATTAATAACAAGAATTTTTGTTATAAGCTGGGGACTCATCAGTTGGAAGTAACCGAAGAGAAGAAGGACCTCGGAGTATTGGTTGATCACAGGATGACTGTGAGCTGCCAATGTTATATGGCCGTGAAAAAAGCTAATATTGTCTTGGGAAGCATCAGGTGAGGTATTTCCAGTAGAGATAAGGAGGTGTTAGTACTGTTATACAAGGCACTAGTGAGATCTTATCTGGAATACTGTGTGCAGTTCTGGTCTCCTATGTTTAAGAAGGATGAATTCAAACTGGAACGGGTATAGAGAAGGTCTACTAGGAATGGAAAACCTGTCTTATGACAGGAGACTCAAAGAGCTTTACTTGTTTATCCTAATCAAAAGAAGGCTGAGGGGAGATATGATTGCTCTCTATAAATATATCAGAGGGATAAATACCAGGGAGGGAGAGGAATTATTTAAGCTCAGTACCAATGTGGACACAAGAACAAATGGCTATAAACTGGCCATCAGGAAGTTTAGACTTGAAATTAGATGAAGGTTTCTAACCATCAGAGGAGTGAAGTTCTGGAACAGCCTTCCAAGGGGAGCAGTGGGAGCAAAAGACATATCTGGCTTCAAGCCTAAAATTGATAAGTTTATGGAGGAGATGGTATGATGGGATAGCCTAATTTTGGCAATTAATTGATCTTTGACTATTAGCGGTAAAGTTGCCCAGTGGCCTATGATGAGATGTTAGATGGGGTGGGATCTGAGTTACTACAGAGAATTCTTTCCTGGGTATCTGGCTGGTGAGTCTTGCCCACATGCTCAGGGTTTAGCTGATCGCCATATTTGGGGTCGGGAAAGAATTTTCGTCCAGGGCAGATTGGCAGAGGCTCTGGGGGTTTTCACCTTCCTCTGCAGCATGGGGCACGGGTCACTTGCTGGAGGATTCTCTGCACCTTTACATCTTTAAACCACGATTTGAGGACTGAAATAGCTCAGATATAGGTTAGGAGTTTATTACAGGAGTGGGTGGGTGAGATTCTGTGGCCTGCGTTATGCAGGAGGTCAGACTAGATGATCATAATGATCCCTTCTGAGCTTAGTCTGTGACTCTAAAAGCATTTGAGAAACACAGATCTTAAAAACAATCAGTCTGTATACATTCCTGCATTACCTAAGGCTTACAGATTCCCTGGATCTAGAGAAAGACAGAGCTCCTTCTGACTTCTCTGTAGACCTTTTCTCTGTGTCAGTCTGTCCCCTGACAGCCTCTGACAACTGACTTTTTTCTGGGACACGCTATTTTTCCGGGAGCCCAGCAAGACCGGCTGGAAGGAGGGAGAGGTGGCCAGATTTCTCCTACCCCTCTGCCTCTTTCCCCCCCCCCACCAAGTGTCCCCTCCTCCCTATGCCACTGCTGTACAGCAGGTCCCCAGTATACGTCATTTTGACGTCCATCGCCCTTTTCAAGAACACAACCCCGACCCGCTTTACCTGAATCAGACCAGGAACTTGATCCTGAATCTCCCACCTCCCAAGTGCATACTCTGCCCTAGCCAGGGAAAGACTGTTCTATAGCCTCATGGCTAGGGCACCCAATTAGGCAGAGCAGGGTTTTGAACCTGCATCTTCCATCTCCCAATGAATGCCTTAATCAGTAGGTTCTTCTCAGGTGGGTGTCTCTGGTTTTCGCAAAAATTTCATCCTGGACATGAGAAACTGTCCTGATTCAAGCACTGTCTGAATTGATACATTTCCACAAAAAGTTTGTGGCAAAAACGTTAACGGCAAAAAATTCCTAACCAGCTCCATTTAAAATACTATCAGTATAATTATTTTAAATATATCCACATTAGTTAATTCTTCTTTCTTCTTTTTTCTACATGCCCCTTTGTTCTTTTTTATTCTTTCTCTTTTCTTCATTCTTACCTCTCCCGGAGATCCAAACTCTGCCCTTTATGTTTAGAACAACCCGTCAGAAATCTAGGCAAAACCAAACATAGCATGCGCTTGAGTCTTGTCTCCCTATTTAAACATTTGGGTTACTAAAAGTCAGCTTTCCAGATAGAAGCCCATCTTTCTACAATGGTTATACAATATTAAAATGGTAAATATTGCACACATGTAATACCTTTTAAAAATCTTGTGTTCAGGTTTTCATAAGTTTGGATTTGTGTATGAAAATATAAAATGATTTTCCTGTGCCGATCTCCAAGAGCACTAACCATCTCTAATAGTAATACAATAACTATACAGATTTTTTTTTCCACAACATATGATTTTCCTGTGCCACTCTGTACCATGTGTCCTATTAGAGTTGCAGTGCTCACTTCTCTGTGACAGAACTCTGCTCCAGAGAGGTAATGCAAAGACAGGAACAACTGAGAAGGGAAGGATAAGAAAAATGGAAGGGAAAGGATGGGAGGACGTTATCTCACTCTCCTTTTCTGTTTTTCCTCTCTTTGTATCACAGTATGTGTCCTTGTGCCAGAATGGGTTGTGGGTTCGCTGGCATCATGTTTTAAAATTCTTTGAATTTTGCTGGAGCTAGACAGTCTGATACTGTTGAAAATAATTTGTAGAGTTATTTGAAGCAAATACCGTCACAGGATGTTTTTATTCATCACAATGACAAATCATGAAACACAATATAATTAAACATAACTTTCTGCCTTTTCAATTTAATATAATGTTTGGCATTTCGCAATTTGGATTTGTTTTAACTGAGGTTCTCACAATGACTGTATGGAGAAGAGTGTGTGTTGGATGTTTATTGCATGAGTCACTGTAAGATATTTCCATGTTTCAAATAAAAAAAATACTTCAAGCGCCATCTGCTGTCTGAAACAAGCTACTGTGCATTTTTTAACAACGTATCTGGAAATGCAAAGAAATCTACTCTTTTATAAACAGCATATCTGTTTAATCTTTGAAGAGTGAAATTTTTTTAGGTACTTAGTGAATCACTAGGACTTGAAACTTTATTTCAGATCCTTAGCTTTTCATATTTACTGTGATCATTGCCTGGAAACTATGAATCAGTGGCTAGTATTGTGTAATAGTGTGTTTGGAGCTTCACACTGACAACTTTTTTCCCAGTTTTAATAAATAGCAGCGACACTATTAAAAGGTGTCCTTGCTGCTTTATCAGTTTAAATTTTATTGCACAGATAATAGAAATACATCTGTAATTTTGATATGAACTATTTATGTTGTCGCTGCTAGGTTTTCAAGACCAGTGTTATGTATGAAACTTTAATAAGTCATCTTCTTATAAGAAAAATAATATTTTTTCTGAAAGCAGCATCTTGCAAGCATGTTTTACTCTCTCTACAGTACAGTAAATGTTTCTGTTCAGATCTGATGAGACAAAGCAGAAATTCATTCTTTTTCTCTATTTTCTAATAGGTGGCAGATAATGGAAAACCACAGTTGTCATCTTTGACTTACATTGACATTAGAATTATTGAGGAGAGCATCTATCCTCCAGCAATTCTGCCGCTAGAAATCTTTATTACAGCCTTTGGAGAAGAATATTCAGGTGGTGTCATTGGGAAAATCCATGCAACCGATCAAGATGTTTATGACACTTTAACATACAGTTTGGATCCCAAGATGGAATCCTTATTCTCTGTCTCTAGCACAGGTGGTAAACTGATAGCACACAAAAGGCTAGATATAGGACAGTATCTCCTGAATATCACTGTTACAGATGGAAAATTTACTACTGCCGCTGACATTACAGTGCACATCAGACAAATCACGCAAGAATTGCTAAACCACAGCATTGCTATACGCTTTGCAAACCTCGCTCCTGAAGAATTCATTGGTGACTACTGGCGCAATTTCCAGAGAGCTTTAAGAAATATTTTGGGTGTGAGAAGAAGTGACATACAGATTGTTAGTTTGCAACCCTCTGATCCTCCTTCAAACCTCGATGTACTACTGCTTGTTGAGAAATCTGGTAGTTCTCAACATCCAACCAGAATTCTACTCCAGAAGATAAACTCCTCTGTAGCTGACCTTGAGGAGATCTTAGGTGTCCGGATACTTGACGTTTTCTACAAGCTTTGTGCAGGCCTGGATTGTCCTTGGAAATTTTGTGAAGAAAAAGTGACCATAGATGAAAATTCCATGTCAACCCACAGCACAGCCAGGCTGAGTTTTGTCACTCCACGTCACCACAGAACAGCAGTTTGTCTTTGCAAAGGTAAGGAAAAGATGTACCTTGAAAATAAATGGTATAATTTCAAACAACCAGAGACATTAATGGTACATTCATTTTGTAGTCCAAACACTAAAAATATGCTATAGCCACCATTGACACGATTGTGCCATTTCATGCTAAATAAGAGAAGAATAAGGAAATGATTTCAGGGTAGTTCTTGGCCCACATACAGCTGTCCACCTTTTGATAGTTTATCCAGCGTAAAGCCATAAGAGGGTGTTTGGTTTCTAAAGCATTCTATTTATTTGTTTTATAAAAGCGAACATCCCAATTTGCAGCCCTAGCTTGCTTCTTGATTGAAGGCTGGGATAGTTGCCTGTCTTTTGACATGTGGGTCCATACAAAGCACCTGTCTGTCTCCCTGGTGCTGCTTAGAATGTTGCTCCACACAACCTCTGGACAGTGCCAGGAGCCTTACCTTCAACTGGCATAGTAAAACATGGCTGTAGAACAGGATATATCGGACCAGACCCTCCATGGAAGTAAATGAAGCTATGCTGATTTACACCAGAGGAGGATCTGTCCTATGAATCTTTTTTTTTTTTTAAAGTAGGTGCAATATTATTTTCTAAAATAATTAAGGTTTTATGGTAGGTGAGGGATCACATCTTTTGATAGCCTTCAAAAAAAAAAACCCCCCCAAAAAAAACCCTTCACCCTTCGAGAGTTTTAAAAAAAACAAACAAACAACCTTATACTAAAATAATATCTACCTGGATTTACCTTGGTACACCAGCACATTTTTATTTCAGAGTTTCTGCTGGCAGGAGTTGAAATTATGACTGTTTAGGAATTCCATAGCTACCATATATACTTGCTGCCTAGCCTATTTTCTTGTCAGTCACCCAACATAACTATCACTTTACATTCCCATTGTCTAAAGTTAAGGATTTTGTTTTGTTTTGTATTTTAAGTTCAAGATGTTTTTGCTTTAAACTACCATGCCTGAAAAATTAACCACTTACTCTGTTTTACAGAAGGGAAGTGCCCCTTTGTGAATAATGTGTGTGAAGGAAACCCATGCCCCGAAGGTACTGAATGTATAGCAGATCTTAAGGAAGGAAAGTACACCTGTGTTTGCCATAGTGACAAGCCTGGCCAGTGTCCTGGTGAGATTTTAATTCTGAAATGCTTTCAATAAGTCTGCAGTACTTTGAAAGGGAACTTTGGCTTTAATCTCATGTTAAATCATTTCATGCCTGTCTGTCTTTTTTAAGCATCAGTTGGTTCGTCAGTGACATTTACTGGGAGCAGCTATGTGAAATATCGTCTCTTGGAAAATGAAAACAAAGAGGAAATGAAGCTCACAATGAGGCTTAGAACATATTCAACCCATGCAGTTGTCATGTATGCCCGAGGAACAGACTATAGTATCTTAGAGGTATATTATAATCTACCACTGCATAGATCTCTACCTCTTACTTTGCTTTTACATCAGCCTAATTAAAAGATGTTTTATTACCAGAGTTTAAAGATTTAATTAATTCCACCATTGCAGAATTCTCATAATGAATATTGCCTTCAAAGTAAAAAAAATTGTTATTTATCCAGATGACAGCAAACCTTTATCAAAAGCTTTTTTTAATGTGTAATAATTCCTTTTCTTTTATAAAATTGGTCCTTGGCTCTTGTTACAGCCAATGGTATTTATCTAAAACTATCAACTTTAAAATAAAGATCAGTCTTTCTTAAATATACTGATATATCATACAGAAATGATATTGAAAATATATTCTCGAAACAGCTCCCAAGTGGGAACACTGAAGAGGGAGACCCTGGTTCTTCAAACAGTCTCTAATTAATCTGTTTAACAATCTGTCACATCCTTTACCACAGGAAAAAATAAAGACAAAGTAAAGCACACACATTTTAATCAAGCCAAACAGAGCCATATGCCCAATGATTCATCGTCATCATGAAATATAACATAAATAAACCTCCCATGTGACCAGCGTCTAATAATGCTTTGTCATTTCTTTAACATAATTGGGAACCTCTGCTGGCATAAATATTTAGCATATTTGCTTAAGGTGATAATGTTGGTTGATTGTCACAGAGTAAAATAAAAGCTAATGATGTGTGGGTGTTTGTTTTTGTTTTTATTTTTCCCCTATATAGATTCACCATGGGAGGCTACAGTATAAATTTGACTGTGGCAGTGGTCCTGGCATTGTCTCAGTTCAGAGTATTCAGATTAATGATGGTCATTGGCATTCAGTGTCTCTTGAAGTGGATGGAAACTACGCCCGGCTGGTTCTGGACAGGGTGCACACTGCATCTGGTACTGCTCCTGGCACGCTTAGAACACTAAACCTAGATAACTATGTATTTTTTGGTGGACATGTTCGGCAACAAGGTACAAGGCATGGGAGGAGTCCACAGGTCAGCAATGGTTTCAGAGGATGTATGGATTCCATTGTACTCAATGGGCAAGAGCTACCACTAAACAGCAAACCACGGAATTATGCACATATGGAAGAATCTGTAGACGTATCTCCTGGATGTTTACCGACTGCTACTGAAGGCTGTTCAAGCAGTCCTTGCCAGAATAGCGGCATATGCAATCCACTGACCAATGGAGGTAGGCTTTATTAATTCTTTTGCTGGCTGTTTTAAGTCACTTTTCCAATCCTCTGATCCTGGGCCATAAGTTTTTCTAAGAGGGGTGTTGAGTGGGTGTGGGTTCTGGAATTGTTTATATGTCTATTAACAAATATTGTCTCCATCCAAATGCCATTTTGTGTTCTTTTTTCTATTTGTTTTAATCAAACTTGAGAAGTTAGGCTTCCTTTCCCTTCAGAGGGGATATTGATTGCCAACCCTGCCCTCCCCCTTGCCCCACCCCCTTAGGTTTGAAATGGTAGATTCTTTGAATGCACTAAAGGCATGTCTTTCATACAGTGTTTGCTTGATTTTAGGTTATTATTGCAAGTGTCCTGCTTTGTTTATGGGAACCCATTGTGAAGTGAGTGTCAATCCATGTGCCTCCAATCCTTGCCTTTATGGTGGCACTTGTATTTCGGTCAGTGATGATTTTGTCTGCCAGTGCAGAGGACAGTACACTGGTCAGAGGTACATCTTCATTGTTTGTTATAAAAATGCAAGTCATTACATTCAATGTCTATACTCTTTATATAAATCTATAATGTGTTACTGTAACAAGAATGCTTCTGGAGTCCTACAATATAAATAAGATTCTATATGTCTTCTTCCACTTACTTTATTTAGGGCCTGACCCTGTGAGGTCTTGGACACCGTTGTGTCCACTGAAGTCAGTTGAAGTTGATAGCACTGAACACCATACAGGATCAGGCCTGTAGCTTGTACCACTTATGGGAAGAAGATAATTTATAATTTTTTTTCCCTTTCCAGGTGTCAGTTGGGTCCATATTGCAAAGACAACCCTTGCAAAAATAGTGGCAAGTGTATTGATAGTTTGGATGGGCCCGTTTGTGAGTGTGAGGCTGGTTTTCGTGGAGAAAGGTTTGTAGCTTTGTACATCTGGTTACATTTACAGTTTTAGCAACATTACTTGTATTAGCACATAACTGAATTAGTACGAACATAAGAACATTTAGCTTGGGCCAGAACCCTTAGAATTTTGTACCAATGAAAACTCAAATTTTGCAGGAAGTTTTTGTCGGTCAGATTAATTATGCTTAGTATGTCCCACCCTTAACAGTTCTGAAATAGGTGCTTACCTTGTATGCACAATATTTATTTCATACTCAAATGCACATTAGAGTTGTGATCTGGATTGCTTCATGACAAATACTGTCCAGAATATTAAAACTTCAAAGCTCTCATAGTAGTACATCACAGTGCAAACAACATAAATTTGGAAGCTGTGTTCCTTGCACATTTGATCATTGGAACAACACTGTCTTAAGAGAAAAGGGTTTCTTTTAGAGTCAACTTTTCCATATCAGCTGGTGTGGAATTTATAGACCTAATTTCCCTTTCTGGAGGAAAGACTCATCAATATGTTAATATTTTCAGTTTGTACATTTGTAAATAAGGAAGCACTAACATTTTTGTGTCAGGATCAAAAGAGGCAGTCTTGTCCTAATCTGTTTTTAATCAACTAATGCCGTAATGGAAAATTGAAAATGTCATTTGCAGTTCATTCTGTAAACTGCAATGTTTTTTTCCTTATTCACATTGTTTCATAGTTGTTTCTGAGCAAAGTGCTCAAACATAATTCTTCAGCAGCTTGACAGCAAAAAGCATTAGAACTTCCTTATCACACTTCAAGCATGGGTGCTCCTGCTATTTGCAGTATAAGGTGCTGCTCAGCATAAATAAGGATGGCCAAAATCTTGCCCTAATAAAATTGTTTGTGTCAAGATGAAAAATTATTAAAATGACATGCTCACCACATGTAAGGAGGCATGAAGCTTACAACTGAAGCTCCAGCTCCTCCAGTGGAATTCACTTATACAGAAGCCTGTACCCAAGTGGAATTCACGTCAGTAGATCCCATTATGGGATATGGTTTAGGGACTCAGAATCTAGTTTGAACATAGGCAAAGCAGTTCAGTTAATCTTGTTGATGGTACAAGGTTGAAATGGTGAAGAAAGTTTGATGTCTCGGCCTTGTCATCGTTGAAATGCTTATATTTTAGGAAAGTGTAAAATGGATGTCACTTAGCAATAAGAAACTTATGCTTGACCCGCTAGATGCTGTAGTAACACCAGTTTATATGTCCTCCATAGTATATGTGACAGTGTGGAAAACCAGCACTTGAAGAGTTAACAACCCCTTTTTTTATTTTGGGGGAAACAGCAGTGAAAAAATGCAGGTAAAAATAGTAGCTGTACTCCCCAGATAAGAAAACAATATAATAAAATTGCTAATTGTACAGAAAAATGTAAATTCTGTATATTAAAAAACAAAACAAATCTGCAACTGCTGAGTACTAGGAGTTTCATGTAGTATTAGTTAAGTAGCATTAACGTTCACTATTATTTCTCGGCTCTGACAGGTGCCTCACTGATGTTGATGAATGCACAGAAAACCCATGTCTCAATGGTGCCCTTTGTGAGAACACATATGGCTCATATCACTGCAATTGTAGCCATGGATTTGGAGGAAGATATTGTGCAGAGATTGTTCTCAATAAATACGTTTCAACATCTTGGAACATTAGCTTAGCAGAAGTAATCGGAATTATTGTTTTCATAGCCGGAATCTTCTTATTAGTTGGGATTTTTGTTTTCTGCCGCAAACTGATCAGTAGAAAGAAGAAACGCCAACCAGAGTCTGAAGATAAGCACCTGGGAACAACAACAGCTTTCTTGCAAAGACCATATTTTGATTCAAAACTGAATAAGAACATTTACTCAGATATCCCACCCCAGGTGCCTGTTCGGCCCATTTCTTATACTCCAAGCATTCCAAGTGACTCCAGGAACAATCTTGACAGGAATTCTTTTGAGGGGTCGACCATCCCAGAGCATCCAGAGTTTAGTACCTTTAACCCAGATTCTGTACATGGCCACCGAAAGGCAGTGGCTGTCTGCAGTGTGGCACCTAACTTGCCTCCGCCACCTCCATCGAACTCTCCTTCAGACAGTGACTCAATTCAGAAACCGAGCTGGGATTTTGACTATGACAGTAAGCAATCTACTTTTGTTAAAATACATTTGTGGTACAACTATATTTACTATTCAGAGTTTGAATCTATAGTACTGATATAGGGCTATGAGTTTATGGATGTGTTTTACACAAAGAAAAAATATTGAATCCAGTAGATTTTATTGTAAACAGCAGGACACAAGATACATCACATACAAGGAACAGTCTATACAGATATTTTTTACTGGCTCTGGGAGTTGCCTCCTGCTCAGAGGTTTTCTCACAAATATTTTCGGACTCCTGAGGGGCATTAATTTTTATGAAGAATGTTCAATCCATAGTACATTAATTTTTTGACATTACATTTCTTTTTGCTTTCAGCTAAAGTAGTAGATCTTGATCCTTGCCTTTCAAAGAAGCCTCTGGAGGAAAAGGCCTCTCATCCTTACAGCACTAGAGAAAGTATGTCTGAGGTCCAGTCCCTTAGCTCCTTCCAGTCAGAGTCATGCGATGACAATGGTATGTAATGCCTAATCATTCTTTTCTATTGCTCACGTTCATTTGTTTCCCTCCCTGCCTATCACCCCATATAGAAGTATATAGTTATCTATATCCATAGATAGATTGTATATCTATATGTGTATATATGTAATATATGATATTTTTATTTACATACTCTATAGGTTAGTTCCTGAAGGCTACTTAAACCTGTACAATTAAATAAGTGTTTCATCTATATTACATTTCATGTTAAATACTGTATCCTGACAAAATATTTACTCCACTGTAAAGTACAAACAACGACAAATTCAGTATTAGGTCTTTGGTGGTGTTAGGAGGTACAAAAGTTTCTTGTTATATGTAATCATTGGTTATAAGTTTATAAAAAAATTAGCCTCTGCACAAGCGTAGTTTTAGCTTTGACATTCAGCTTTCAGTAAAACTTTTTGGTGTTACAGTTTCATTTGTTTCCTTTTTTTTCTTGCTGCGGCCTCAGCTCCCATATGGATCAGATCAGTACTGAGTGAGAGCAGAGTTTAAGGGACTGCTTGTAAGTTTGATTATATTAGTAATGAAGGAAGTTGTGCAAAAGGGATTTTACTGTAGAAGTATAGTAGTAATTATCTGGCTTTTGTCATGATCAGATATGAATATATACAAAACCTCTGTGTATCAAAAATGTGCCAATATGTAAAACAAGAATATTATTCTATAATCAGTGTAAATAGTATTTTGATGGTGACTCTGGTTTATATATATATATATAGAAAAGCAGGTTTTTGGGGTTTTTTTAACTTCTGTTTTCGTTAAAAAGCAAGCTGCTGTTATATTAATAGCACTTCTTCACCTCATAATCTCCAAATATCTTTGCCTGGAATCTCAATCACATATTGCTGGGAAAGTGAACAGATAAAGATGGATGTGAAAAGTACTATATGTCACGTAATATCCTACCTGGAGCAATGAAGGCAGTGAAAATGTAATTATAGGGGAGAGACTAACCTTTAATCCGCTTTAAACCACTGAGGCACACACAACTCCCCTAGTTTCAGTGGGAGTTCTAGACATGAAGCAATGGCAAGTTTGGACCCTCATTTAGAACAGTTTTGGCCAGAACGGTAGTCAGCCGCTTTTCTTTCTTCCCTCCTCCCCTTTTAAAGAATATCAATTTTAACTTGAATGCAAAGGAGTTCTTTTAATACCTTATCTCAAAAGGGGCAGCTTTAGCATCACAGCAGTGCTGCTTTCATGCCATTTTGGTAGTTAGAGAATGTCACTCAGCTCTTCTGCTGGACTTTGGGTCAGAAAGGTGTCCATGAAACCAAATCCACCCTCAGATACGTACATACAACTGCTGGTCACTTCAGTAATAATGTGTATATGAGGTAGAATCTGACTTTGCAAGAGTACTTCTTTTTTCTCCTATTCCTTTTCCCCTCCCTAGACAGAGAGTGCACACACACAAACAGTCTAGTAAGCTTTTTGTTTTCATTTGTATTCATTTTTGTTTGTTTGTTTGTTTTTAAGTAGAATAGTATTGTGACATAGCACGTGCTATGCCAAATCAAAGGCCTTTGAAATTCAGCTATGCACAAGACCACTTAGCTTACTGGTGCAGCTTGCTACTATAAAAACACATTGCTCAGGTAACTATGTAGATACTTGGTATTTTCCTTATTTGTTCTCTCTTATATCCTCGCTAGTATTTTCAGTCCCATTTCATTAGAAGATTCCCCAACAATTTTTGGTTTTAAAGTGGAATATATATTATGGGAGCCCTAGTTTAATCCCTTTAACCTCCCCATTGGGGTCCTTTAACTGTGGTACTTACTTTATTAAGATTATAAAATGGACTTTTCTAAAGTCATTTGGTGACAAAACATTTCAGAAATTCCTATCTAACCCAAAAACCCTGTTCTTGTGCATACATTATTTGGGTTTCAGGGCTAGTTATGGTATCAAGTTGCCATTATGCAGAAGAATAAATTAACGACTATATATATAAAATATCATATTACATTGTTATTTTCTAAGGTAGTAAAGCACTGAAAACTTATTTTATTGTTATGTCTTTATATACATGTATGCTGTTTAAATTGATACTAACTATAGGTTTGTTTTAATTTGCTCCTTCCATACCATTTACAAGCTTCCATAGTGACTGTAATACACCTTGTCAATGCTGTTGTTGACTCGGTGGAAAAAGAAGGTATATATGTGTTTTCACTTTTTTATTTACTGCTTTGGCAGAATATTGCATGTTTTTGTCTTGTAGTAATGTGTTAGTAAAATAGATGGGTAATTATGAAATGTAGTTTACTGATCAGAAAATGTGTGTATTTTTAGTAGCATCTGTTTTTGTGTGCATTCTCAGTACAGATATATAAAATGTATGGACAATTTTTCAAATGTGAGTGCCTACATATATGCACCTAACAAAATTTGGCCTGTTTTTTGGAGGTGCCTCCTCTCCACAAATACCTGTGCAGTGTATTAGGCACAATCCTAGTCCTTACAGTCTTGTTGCACAAGGCTCTAGCATGTAGACAGGGTGTGGGGAGAGTGCTGCCATGGGCTAGTTGTCCTTCAAAACTGCGCAACAAAGCTGGGCCAGCACTGAGGGGAGTTGGCACACATTGCACCAAGTAAAGAGGAGCAGTGGGGCTCGTGCATTCCAGTTGGCATTTTGCCTGCCTTAGGCACAGTGAGCTTGATTCAAAGCCCTTTGAAGTCAGTGAGAATCAAACCACTGACATCAGTGGTCTTTGGATCTAGGCCAGCGCGCAGCCCCTACTCTCATCCTCACACACAAAGACAACTTTCAATAATGTAATTATTTACACTCCGTAATCTCCAGAATATACAAAACATTGCCAGCGAGTCTGTCTCACTTTTTGGTATACTGAGAATCTGTAACACAAAGACTGCTTTCCTTATAAAACGATGTGCTCAAAATATTGACTGTGGATCAAATCCCTTGCTTTGTGGCTGCAGAGGTCCCCCTACCTGCAAACCCAAGATATTTCTGGTGTCTGAGCTGGATAGTCAAGGTAGGGACTAGAGAATCAAGTCCATGCAGGAGTGCATACCCTGTGAACTGCATGGAATCCCATTCCAGACCTGTTGCCTTCAGCAGGCCAGAGGAAGGGTGAGGCCAAAGGATCCAATGCAATGCAAATAATCCATTCTTTCCCAGCCCCCTCATGGATCTGCAGAGGCTGATTCAGGCATTGGGCTGAAGTAGACTCCAGGGATCAGCTACTGAGAAAAAGTGTATTCCTGCCCCTCTGAATATTCCGTATTCCTTAATTAGAAAGGATGTATTACGCTTTCCTAGAAAGGATTTATCAATTAAAACCTTGTTCAGAGCGAAGCCACCTCTAAAATATAAAACTGTTTATTGTAGCTGTGGCTACCATTGAATTATTGCCCTATAAAAACTAAGTACTGTGTAGTATTTAAAGTAAATATAGAAACAGAAGGGCAAGTAGCTTAAAGCACAGACTTCCCCTTCTAATTACAAGTGCCAGGAAAACATTTCACTAGTATACTTGTCTAGTGCTTGATCAAAGGTTTTCAAAATTACAGAGTATTCCATGTATAATGGGCAGGGTTGTGAGAATGGGTGGGAAGAAACCTTTGAAAAAATTAGACTAATAAAATGATGTTTTTTGGGATTTTTATTGGGAGTTACAAGTGATCTGAACAGCGGCCACGTATCAAGATAAGATGGAGAGATGCAGACATTTAGTATCCTTTAAAACAGTTCTTCAGAAACTCACGTTTTTATTATTAATCATTTAATATTTTACCTGGGTTAATATTTAAACTACCCTGAAGCTTTACCAAACACCCTGCGAATTTACATCTTCCGTATGCGATTAGTGGTAGACTTATGCTTAAAAAGAAAACCCAGAGCTCTGTTTATTGTAAGAAGAACCACATATAAAACCATGCAGAACAAAGAAGCAATTTTCAGGACAAATCCTGCCACCCTTATGCAGTCAAAACTCCCAAAAATTACTTTAATGGGAGTTTTGCCTAAGCAAGGACTGATTTTGCCTCTGCTCAGCAATATCTTGAGAAGTCTCTACATTTGTATTCATTCTCTCTTTCCCTGTGTTCTCATAATCCATGTCTCTAAAGTAGGCGCTCCAGCCCTTCTAGATTCAACAGGACAGGAAGCAAATTTTGCCCTCTGTTACCCCAAAATGTTACCCCATTACATTGGTTGCACAGGTATAACTCAGGGTAGGCCTACGCTGCAATTATAAACCTGTGGCTGGTCTGAGCCAGCTTATGGGCTCGGGCTTAAGGGGCTGTTTAACTGTGGTGTAGATGGCTGGGCTCTGGCTGGAGCCTGGGTTCTAGGACCCTGCAATGCGGGAGCTTTGTTTGCAGCCGATGTCCAAACACCAACACCGCAAAGCAATTAAACAGCCCCTTTGTCTGAGGCCCGCGAGCCCAAGTCAGCTGACATAAGCTGGCCACAGGTGTCTTTGCAGTGTAGACATGCCCTTAATGGCAGATTTACCCTCCTCAATATTATAATAGAGAAAAGTAAGGGAGCATAGCATGTCCATCAGAAGCATCATGCTGTACAGCTGTTGTTTGTATGCCTTCACATTAGTTCACCTATTTGATACCTAATTCAAATCTTTTCTCCTTTTTTCTTCTCACTTTGCCATCTAAAGAGTCTTTTGCTGTTCCTGACCTCAGCAATTCAAGAGGTGACTTCTGCATGCAGTTGTTCCTTGATATTCACTTAACTCTTCGTTAATATTTGTTTTTTAATACTGACTTACCTTCAGTTGTTTGCTGTGTATTTGTTTGCAGTAATTACTGTTTATTTGCTAGACTTCACATCTTACTTAGGTCATAAGAACATAAGAACGGCCATACCGGGTCAGACCAAAGGTCCATCTAGCCCAGTATCTGTCTACCGACAGTGGCCAATGCCAGGTGCCCCAGAGGGAGTGAACCTAACAGGCAATGATCAAGTGGTCTCTCTCCTTCCATCTATCTCCATCCTCTGACAGACAGAGGCTAGGGACACCATTCCTTACCCATCCTGGCTAATAGCCATTTATGGACTTAGCCACCATGAATCCTATAATATTTTTCCTTTTTAGTGCCTATCTGAAAATTAAAAAGGCTTTAAACTGCATGGTGTTTTCTACCACTGATACTAGTTGGGCTTATACTTACTCAGAAAAAAAGCTTACAAACAGGGAGCAGTTCTGTTATTTATGCATGATAAATTTAATCTTGTGATTTTGTTTTTGTTTGAATGCAAATGTTTACTAATAGAGCTGAAAGGTTTTACAAATATGTTTAAAAATTATGTGCTGCAGGATTCAGTTACTGAAGTAGTCATAGAGTTGAAAGACAGTAATTAGTGGAATCAGTATGTTAATCTTAAGTAGAATGGTAAAGTTACTTTAAACATTCTATATACTTTACCGAACATAGATTATTACTCTTAGTAGGAAACACAAGATTTATGTGTTCTAAATATATATATTCGTAGGAAAAAAAGACCACTGATATCAGTGTAATCAGTAACTACACAACAAGTGTCGATCCATAGGAATTTAGGTTCCTCAGGGAGGCTGTTTTGGTTATTTTTTACCAAAAGAATGATTGTATACCATTGTGTGTGTCAGCACATCTCATAGATGAACTGCAGCGCCTCCCACTTTTGGTGAGATGACCAAAATATTAATACTCCAAATTTGGACAAAATAATAAAATGTTTCATGCATGGCATACTATAAAGTTGTTTTGTGTTAAATGTCTTTGTGAAACCGGGAGCAGATTGCTCCAGAAGTAATTAACATAAGTTATGTCCTTATTACTAGTGGTCATGTTGTCTTCGGTACAATGTGTTGATTTTCCAGTACAAGTGTACTTTGAGGGCAAAATACTAATACAACTTTTTTTTTTTAAACCCACTTCACACTGCAGGTTATCATTGGGATACATCAGATTGGATGCCAAGTGTTGAACTGCCCGGTATCCAAGAGTACCCAAATTATGAGGTGGTTGAAGAGCCAGCTCCCCTTTACACAGATCCAAATGCCATTGATACAGATTACTATCCTGGAGGCTATGACATAGAAAGCGATTTCCCACCTCCGCCTGATGACTTTCCTGCACTCGATGAGCTCCCGCCATTACCGCCAGAATACAATGACCAGTTTGAATCAATACAGCCACCCAGAGACATGCCGGCAGTGGGCAGCTTGGGTTCTTCTACAAGAAGCAGGCAGAGGTTCAAGCTTAATCATTACCTTCCCCATCACTACCCAGCAGATATGTCAGAACCTCAGAACACAACTAGTGGAGTCAACAGTAATTATAGAGAACCTTATGCTCCTTACACTTTAGGGTACAATAGTGACTTCGAAGCACCCACTGTAGACAACATGTCCCTGTCTGTGTACACTTCCACGGCTTCATGCTCCGATGTGTCAGCATGCTGTGAAATGGGGTCTGAGGTAATGATGAGTGACTATGAGAGTGGAGATGATGGCCACTTTGAAGATGTGACTATTCCTCCACTTGATTCTCAACAACATACAGAAGTCTGACACTCACACTCAACAAAAGTGCCTAGGCTTGAATGAATTTTAAGGATTCTCGAAGAGCTTTTTTTTTTTTCTTGGTAGCAGTGCTTGAATGCATTTGTTTAGTGAGCTAAAACTGGCATGGCTGCACTGGATCATGCAGCTCATTTCAACATATTAGCCTATTTCCATTTCCTGACCTACTGTAATTGGACAGATCAAAGGTTTCCATTGGCTGTGCCATTTCTGAAAGTGTTTTTTGTACTTACTTTTGTCTGTTAAAGAAATTTAAAAACAAACAAACCACATACCACTTCACCATGTTAGCATGATACATATATTTATATAGTTCTAATGCAAATTAATTTTCTCCAATCTTTTTTGTAAATGTTATGTACAGTTTTGATTTTAATAGTTTTAACTAGATTTTGTAGATATTTTGTGAATTTGTTTTCCACTGAATCTAGTGGTGTTAGTGTGCCATTAAACTAGCACCCTGAATATTATTATAGTCAGGGCTTCACTGTATGTATTTTTTTCCCCCATTGAGGTTTGGCATTTAATTATAAGGATTTCAGCATGTTCATGCGATTCCAGCTGTACATAGGTTAGACGAGATCTGATATTTTCTGGGTCAGATATATGGAAATGTCTTAAATGGGTTGCTGTATTTTAGAATTGTAAACATTTTTTCCCTTCTTGGAAAGTGTGTTGGGGACCCTCTGCATACCTGTTTAGAACCAAAACCACCATGACACAGTTTTTATAGTGTCTGTATATTTGTGATGCAATGGTCTTGTAAAGGTTTTTACTGAAAACTACCATTAGCCAGTCTTTCTTACTGACAATAAATTATTAATAAAATACTTTAGCTTTCCTCTGTGTATCTGTTATGTATTATACAAAAAAAGTCAATGCATTCAGTGCAGCTTTTTTGAAATCTCTATTTCTTTTATACTGTATAATATTGGCTCCAAGCAACACATTTTCCTTCTTCAAAAATCAAACTGCAGTTATGTTAGGTGCCCACTAGATGGGAGTGTGCAACTACTTAATGTTTTTGTTTTGCTGTTTAAAAGAAATCTGCCTAGTATGAATAAATACAGGCACAAAACTTAAGTGGCCTTCTTGCTAGTTCACATTTTCTTTTAAAAACACATTTGAATTAATTGAATTACCAAATGTCTAAATTGTGAAGCATTTAAAAGCACAGCAAAAGTCCATATAAAAACAATCTTCCAAAGCTGTTTTTCACAAGCAACTTTTTTCCTGTATCATACATGCAACTTCTTACCAGTGTTGCCCGAAGAGTGCATCAACTTTTTTGTTGTTTTGTTTTCTTTCCTACTAATATACTTCCATTGTTTGAAGTTGCAGTGTTATGTCCCGCAGACCTTGTGGTGTCAAGCACTGTGTCACTGAAGAAAAAGATCTACTACTGAAGTATTCATTATTGCATCATAGTTGGCTCAAAATATTTGACTTTGATAAATATAAAATTTCTGCAAGGAAAGAAATGTGCCATGGTAGAACCAGCTACCTTGTTTGTACTTATTTATTTATTGCTCTGTGTTTGTTTATAGGACTAGAAAGGAGTTTGAAAAACAGAAGAGCCAGTTTTTTCTGGGTCCAGAATAGGTGCACAGGTGGGGAGAGGAAGCAAGATGCTTTTCTTCCCCTGTCCTTTGCACAAGGAACCTTCCCTCCATGTACCACTGAGGGGCTCAATCCACATTTAAGAAGGTGGTGAAGGGGCAGGGCCAAAGTGCCTTGCTCTGCTCCTGGCCTAGTGAACAGAGGGAAGCTGGCTGCACCATCCCCACAGATATGCCTGCACATTCCCTTGTGTGCCAGCCAACATTAGTACAGTGCAGCTCCACGGCTTTGTCAACATGAGCTAATAACTGTGCTGTCAGAGATCATACCACTCACTGACAAATGTATAAGATGGCCAAATAAAGGGAAAGGTAAAAACACATGAATAAAACAATCAGCCCAATGCCCTATTGTAGTCAAAAAAAGCAAACAGGGATGAAAAGCAAAACAAGAGACAGTGATGCTATTATTGTACAGAGCACTTGTTACATCTCATTGGAACACTGAATGCACTGCACTACACAGAATGTAATTGCCATGGGGTTTGCCTGAATTCTTACTGAAGTAAATGGGAGTCTTTCCATTGATTGCAGTTGGCATTGGAATGGGGCCATACATAGGATGCAGTGTAGGGTAATAAAGATAATGTAAGAAAAGAAGAGACTTCAAGGTGACCTAACAGAGGTTTTAGAAAATATAAATGTAAATTATGGAAATAAATTGTATCCATGGGTGAGGCTTTCAAAATCTAATGAACATCATTTGAAAATTTAGGAATCCATTAGTAAATAAGGAATACAGAAATAAGATCTGCTAAGGTTATTAATCATGAAATAATTTACACTGCAGTACTATGCAATTGCAGTTGAAAGTGTAAATAAATGAGATGATTATAGTAGATTTTTTTTTATGACTAAATCTAAGCAGACTAAGATTAAGATAGAGAAAGGACTGGGATGTTGGAACAGATGGCCTTTTTCCTTTATATCTCTTACCATGAGAAAAGAACTGTGATATAACAATTACTTCAAAGAACTTCGTTAATAAAAGCATCTGCTTATTAAATGGCTTAGAGTGGTTAATAACTCTTGTGTTGAAAAGCTGACTGGGAAGTTTACTGGTGCAGTCTTTAAAAAACTGGGCCAGTATTTTGGGTCAGGCCCTGACTGTCCTATTAATGGTACAGCCAGTGGCAGTTTTTGCTCAGGATTGCTTAGTGCTTGGTTCTCTGTAGGATTCAACTTTGAAAGTTAACCAGTATGGGACCCTGTCAGTGTGAGGAAAACATGACTGTGCACAAACTAAAGCTGCTTCCTAATTGGCATGACCCCAATAGAAGGAAGAGGTGACAATCGGTCTAATATACCAGACTGACATTTTCTTAAGCAACTGAAACAGAACAAAAACGGGGCAAGATCAAAGGGTTGACATAAACAGAAGCATACATATTTATTCAAAGAGTTTGTGCCTTTAACAGAAATTAAGTTTACATCTAAATCGATTGAGTTGGGAAAACCTGAAAGTCAGTCAAGGTTTTTAGTCAATGAAGAAAATTTTGAAACTAAAAAACCCCCAAACTTTTAATTATGGTTTGTGAAAAATGGAAAGCAGTAGAAAATGAATGGAATCTCAGTGCAGACAATGTCATTTGGAAAAAGTAAGAGTATCAAAAATAAAGAATAGCATAGAGTTACTCAAGTGATTCAAGGCTCTGGTTCAATTCCTTGCATCAATCAGGACCAACTCCATATTATACTTTCCATATACTTACCTAATCTCAGACTGAATACCTCTAATGACTTTTCAATGACTATATTATTAGGCAAAGTATTCCACCCACTGATTGTCTTTTACAGATCAAAGGGCATTATACTGATCATTGATTTAAAGCAGAGTTTCTGAAACTGTGTGACGGGACCCCAAAGTGGGTCGCACCCCTGTTTTAATGGGGTCACCGGGGCTGGCATTAGACTTGCTGGGGCCCAGGGCCAAAGCTCAAGCCCCACCGCCCAGGGCCAAAGCTCGAGGGCTTCAGCCCTGAGTGGTGGGACTCAGGTTACGGACTTCAGCTTTGGCCCCACCCCTGCCTGGTGTGGCGGGGGCTCAGGCGGGCTCAGACTTGGGTCCCTTCTCCTGTGGTCTTGATGCAAAGAAGTTTGAGAATTGCAGATTTCAAAGGAAGGGAGAGGTCAAGGGTAGAGAAGATGATGTGCTGTAAAAGTATTTGAGAGAGTGAAGAGAGTTAGCCTGCCCTCTAACAGTAGTGAAGAAATGCCGTACATGCTGCCTTGTCATGAGTGCCAGAATCTATTGCCTGCTTTGGTTATGATCAAATTTGTTATCGTCTTTAAAAATACAATGAATATGTTGAGGAATGCAAAATAAACAACCTGGTGAAACTTTAACCCTTTTAAAACACAGACTTGACACTTCAGTTGCTATCTGGGTGGATCTCAGTCCCTCAACACTCAGGAATGGTGGGGAGTCTGAATGCTGCCATGGAACCATGCCATTTGATTTCAGAGGGATCCTTTTCAAACTTTTGTACTCTCTACTCCTGAAACTGAAAAAAACTTTCAGGGAACACACCAAGGCTTTGCAGTTGCTGCAACAGTTTTAACATGATGCACCAAAAGGCAACTGCTTTTCCTAACTGGTCTCAGACACCCTCTAAAGATAGGGGTTGGTAACCTTTCAGAAGTGGCATCCCGAGTCTTCATTTACTCACCCTAATTTAAGGTGTCACGTGCCAGTAATATATTTTAATGTTTTTAGGAGGTCTCTTTCGCTAAATCTGTAATATATAACTAAACTATTGTTGTGTGAAAAGTAAATAAGGTTTTTAAAACATTTAAGGAGCTTCATTTAAAATTAAAATGCAGAGTGCCCTGGACTGGTGCCCAGCACCTGGGCAGTGTGATTGCCACTGAAAATCAGCTTGCGTGCCATAGGTTGCCTATCCCTGCTCTAAGAAACCTTAACAGTTTGTTTTGTGAGCTTGTTATGACACAAGGGATGTGTGGTGGGGTTTCTACTGTTTTAGTGTGAGCTACAATAACTACAAATATTAATCTTGGTGGGCTAGATGGTGCCATTACATCTAGCCCTGTTTAAGGAGAGGTGTACAGTTGTCCTGCCCCTTGGCAGTCCAGGGAAAGAATTTCAGTACTGCCAATCCCAAATGTTCAGAACAGTGAGTATGATAGGCTGTTGATTGTGGTAAATGAGTGTGAAGAACAGTAATGTCTGTATAACCTGCTCTCTCCACTCCCAGAGCGGCAATCTAAGAATCTCCGGGGTAGAGAGTGTAGGGTTTTACACCTGTTTTTCCCCCAGCACAGTCTGGCCCTGCACCAACCATTATTACTACTACATAAATAGCTCCACAAAAAGAATTGGGAAAACTTCAACAAATAAATGCCATACAAGATCTACATTAAAGAATGCTGAGGGTGAAAAGTTAGCTACTCAAAAGTCAGGAAAATGCCCCCGTTAAAAGTTTTGCATCCTTGTGTCTATGCATTTACACACAGCTTAAGAGGCTGAGGAGTAGCGACATGGCACTTGCAGAGCATGCTGCACTGATCATCACTGTTTCTTGGACATTTGGGTTGGGAGCTGAGTTGGTGAGTAAAGGGGCCAGACATGTTGGCATTGTGGGCGACAATTATTATAAATGCAGTCCACAATGTATTTCATGGTGTGAGTTCTGTTTTTGTAGCTGTGCGTTTTAACTGCTCTAAAAGTGCCCAGAGTCAAGGCTAAGGGCTTTTAGTTAAATCAAAAGAAAAACTAATTAATTAGACAATCATTATTTTAGCAGGACCTCATTTCAGTCAATGTACAGGGTGGATGGCACCTAGCGAATGCCTATGAGACTCCCTGCATTGTGTCTAATGCATTAAAATAAACATACTGTGAGAAAAAATTGCATACATTGTGTACTTCCTCCCCCCACCCCTTCTGTTGGGCTTATTATAGTTATGGGGAGGGGACGACAGATTAAATGTGCTCTGAGAAGGGCAACACAAAGATTCTCGTTCTCCTTTTGATTTGTTCACACACTGTTGTGGTTTTTACTTGTTCTTTCTCAGAGATGGTTAGGTGAAATTTCAATGAATTTACAAGCTGGGAGAAGGTTGATCAATCAGAGTTCATCTCTCTTATTAGTAGCTTGCTGTACATATAGCCAGATCATGGAATGAGCTACTGCAGACATTGTCTTAAATATTTTTTTGGGAAAATCTGAACTTAATTTCACTGGGCAGAATTGGTATTTAGGTGCCGAAAGATGCAGATAGGTGCCTAGTGCGATTTTCAAAAGCACCTACATGCCTGGCTCCCATTGGAGTATCTGAAATCAATGGGAGTTAAGCACCTAGGTGCTTTTAAAAATTCCTCTAGGCACCTATCTGCATCTTTTGGCACCTACCATTGAAAATTTGTCTGAAAATGTCTTGATGATCAACATATTCATTTGAGAGAGGTCTTGGAACACCATCCTACTGAGATCAGTATGAAAGTTTCATTCTGGGTTTTGTTTGAAAAAACAAATGCTAGGCCAAATCTACAGATGTTTGTTAACCTGACCTTAGTTTTGAGCACACTTGGACAGGCTTTTGCGTGAACTCGGGCTGACTGATGGCTTCATTTGGAAAGCGTATGCAACTCAGTGGTTCTGCATGGCTTCTACCTGATGTAAAGCAAAACTCTATGGTTCTTGCTTAATTTAATTTTGATGTTGGGGGTTGGGAAGTTTCCCCTAAAATTTGGCATTCAAATCCACACCAATGTGCATAAAATAACAAAATAGAAGACACAAAAAAAAGTGCTCATGGAGCCCATCATGAAGCTAACAAATTTTTGACAGGTCTAATCATTCTTCTACTACTGAAAATAAAGTTCAGTTGGCAGCAAGAATTTTGTATGTGATGTAGCGTATTGAAGTGGGAATGTGTAACTTATTTGCTTTAATCTTGATTGAAACGTAGAAAGGCACAGCTAGTTTTAGAGAAATTGACTAATTAGGATAGTTTGTATCAAGTAATAAGTTCCTGAATGGCTTTGTCACAAGTTGTGTTAGTTAACACAGCAGGCCTTAGAATATCAAAGATCAATGTCTATTTGCTATTTGCTGTCGAACCCACCAAAAATATTTTTCACTTGCGACACTATGTTGCATGAGTTTTTGTTACAATGAGGCCTACTGGATGGCAACTTTATATAACTTAATAAAAATGTCTGTAGGATTAGCTACCAACCATGACTATAAAAATATAGTAACTGTAATCAGAGCTAGAAGCAAGCAGTTTACTTTAAAAAAAAAGTTCTCAAATATTATAGTTTTGTTTCATGAACATCTCTTGTAAACCCCTTGCTGCTGTTGATTAACTCTGAATTTCTTTATCAATAGTTGAGTATTCATTTGGGGAGAAGAGTTTTACAGTATGTATGAGGAATTGCACTCACACCTTTCATTAGTGATAGCATGACTCATTCGTATAAGCCCCAGTGCACTAATTTGAAAACAAGTAGTGTTAACAGTTTTCAGATCTAGAATAAATTTGAAGTGGTATATATTGGACGAAATTACATTGTATTAAACAAGTGCAGAGAGCTAAAGATAGGCACTTTCAAACTAAAACTAAATAAATATGCAAAATACACAAAAGGTCATCTCTGCTTTTTGACACAGTTGGGAAAAGAACTGTTGAGAGAGATGTTAAAGTTGCAATGAGGATGTAAAATCTTTTCACCTACAAATAATGTCTTGTTTCTCCTGATAGACCAAGAGAACTCAACCAAACTTGGAGATAACAATTTCTATACTTTACCATTCCTAAAATTAACTAGGAGGAAAAGTCACGTAAGCATGTTATCCCTGTTATACACCTGGATAATAATTTGTCAATGAACGTTTAAATGAGTATGGAAGGTTTCTATTTTATTAAGGCTTAAATATTATGAAATATAATATTTATACAAAGTGTCAAATATTGTGAAATGGTTTAATAATGTGGGATGGAATGCAAGTCACTGAAATGGTTACTGCTCAGGCTTTTTAATGTTTCCTTTCAATAATCCACCCTTACAGTTATCTAATAGACTCGTAAAACAATTATTGAGGGTAACCAAAACATTTGAAATCTCACAAGTGTTCAAAACGATGGAGGTTCAGATTTGGTTTTATTTTTTCTGAACATTATCACCCATCCCTAATTATAAGGTTAATAACCAAAGAACAAGAGCTAATTAGGTTAGAAAAGTATATACATTAGTTTATATTTTTATGTTTAAAATAATGACTTTGTATACAATGTCATATGCTATTTGAATGTCGATCATCCATTGGTACTGTAAAAAAAAATTAACAGATAAATTTAAGTACCATTGAAATATATTATTTTACTTTGATCATTCTGAAGTAAAATTTTACCTGAACCCTGCAACAGGGATATATAAAGGATATTTGTGACATCCTCCTCTGGTCTTATCTGGACAGTTGAGTTACTAGGTCACTCCAATCCTTGACTTTGGGAACCAATCTTACTCTGCTCTGATGTGAGAACTCCCACTCCTGAGCTGTTCATGCATAACCTCTGGCATGTAAGCTGCTCCTTGAATTGTGCAACCAAATGACACTAGCCAATATCTCTGGTTCCAGACACAACCCAAGGAACCTTCATCTTACAGTGCCCAGGTATGTCAGCTGGACGCTGCAAGCTTATATGAATTCATCAATTTAACAAAGAAATTGATATGTACCAGGCTTGTTATCCCAAGGGGAGTCTCTGACACCCTTCAAACCAAACGCACTGCTTCAGATTAAACATACAGATTTATTATTTACAAAGATAGATTTTAAGTGATTATAAGTCAAAGCATAACAAGTCAGATTTGGTCAAATGAAATAAAAGCGAAACACATTCTAAGCTGATCTTAATACTTTTAGTGCCCTTACAAACTTAGATTCTTCTCACCACAGGCTGTCTGGTTGCCCTTCAGTCAGGCTCTCCCCTTTGATCAGCACTTCAATCACTTGGTGATGATGTCTGTAGATGGAGGTGAGAGAGAGAGGAAGAGCATGGCAAACATCTGTCCCTTTTATCATGTTCTTTCTTCCCACTTGGCTTTGCCCCTCCACTCCCTCCCACTTCAGAGTCAAGTGAGCATTACCTCATCGCAGTCCCAAACTGACCAGAGGGGGATGACTCACTCGAGTCCAGCAGCTCCTTTTGTTGCTACCTAGGCCAGAATCCTTTGTTCCTGTAAGGCTAGGCTGATTTTTGTCCCATATATGCCCTGATGAAGTGTGAACTGCCTCTCTGCTCTTGGAGAGTTTTTGCCTGGGCTTATTATAAGCCATGAAGACACATTTTCAGCCTCATAACTATATACATAAAATTATAACCTATAACATTACTATAACATTGCTGTAACAACAATGCTCAGTGCATCGTGAGCCTTCCGAAGACACCCGACATGAAGAACTTTGCATTGGATACCACACAATCATTTTACAAGGATGAACATGGGGGTGCCGGGTGTTCACCTGAGGTACGGAGTGTCACAAAAGGTTTCTAATGATCTTTCTTCAGCTTGTTTCCACAACATGGACACAGCAATACTACCAAAGTATAAGTTTGCAAATGTATCTTCCAAAAACAATCATAGCTATTTTATAATGTCACTTAAATTGGGCCTACGCAAAGAATTATGTGCCCCCACTGCTGTCAGAATCCCCCCAGCTTGTTTTCCTTAAAGCAAAGGAGGTTTCTGATCAATCAGTGTAACTTCTGGCTGTGTTAACTCTCTGCTAGGTTTTCTCCACTGATATTTGGGCAGATGATGCTCATTTATCTACTCATTAAGATATTTATAGAATGCAAGTCACTGTAGTATCTAGGTATCCCCCCCTACTCTCTCTTTTTTACAGGTAGGCCAGGGAAGTTGAGGCGCAAAGAAGTGGCTTGTGCGTGGTTATCCAGAGATAGATTGGGAATACAAGTCAGGTCGCATGAGGCCTATTCCAGCACTCTGCCCACTAGTCCACTTCAGCGGACTTTGCAGGTGCTTAGTCTGTAGTGTAATTATACTATTCTTCTGGGGAAAGGACAAATGTAAAATATATTTTTGAACATGGGGAAGAGCTATGAAACTGGCCGACTCTGGTTTTAAATGGCTTGCAATATGCACATTAATTTCAGCTGAAAGAGCTTTTGAATGTAAGCCATGTGGTATGAGAGAGACTAAGTTGACAGTAGTTGAAGCATGATGTGTGCCTCAGTTGGGACCTGAACTTGAAATCTCTGGAACAGAAGTGATGTGTGAGATACTGAGTTACAAGCATGACAACCCATCACTACGAGGGCTTACTAATTACTTGTGTTTCTACTTGATAACTCTAAAGCTACTGGGATTGTGTGTCCCAGGTATAGTTTGTTTTCATTAAGGCACAATATGTGGATGTGAGCTCTTTGTCAGTGATGAGTCTGTGCAGAGAGTAAAACAAGGGCAATGAGATTATTTGCAAATACTTTACAGCTGAAATAGTAATTACAAAGAAGGGTCCAGCTCCACTTTGCCTGTCTGTTTTGCTCCACTAAATGCAAAGGGAGATCACAGGTATAGAACAAAAGGTAAATAACCTCAATAAGTGTTAAAAATGTAAAAAGGGTTGAGCAGAAGCTCTGTTCAATGACAGAATGATAATATGGATTTATCTCTTGTGGAGAAGGATAAAAATCTGGAAAAAAATAAACAAGCACAGGTGTATTATATTAAAAGGGCACAAGGGAGCTTTATATTGCCATTATGTATTTCATTCAATGCTTGGATCCCTGCTGTATTTGCCTGCTTAAAGCCATACAACAATGGAGAGTTTATTAAGCAAAGCCTGTTGTTGTATAAAGTGAAATTAACTAAGAGGTCTCTTCTTTGTTACTCTGGATAGCTCTTTTCATCAAGTATACATTCATGTGAAGGCAAAGTCAGGCATGCTCCAGAAATGACATACGAAAGCTCTGGTCTGAAAGTTGGGCATTTTTTTTCCCAATTGATGTAAGCAGATGTAAGCGCTTGTTTAATAATTAGGGGGAAAGTGTTACCATGGTGTTAGGGAGAAAATGCAGTTGGAAAGCATATTAGCTGGCAACATTTCAATAACATTTCTGATGTTGTGCTTTCCGTAAATGGCTTCCATAGAAAATAAGGTAGTCAGTCTAATAAGGAGGCTCTCTTCCCTTAAAGAGAGAAAATACCACATATTTGCCAAAGCCAGTTTGGTAGAGTGCTAAGTTTGTTTGTTGTTTGCTTTATACGAAGCTGAATGCTTGAAATATAGATTCCAATTCTTAAAGAAAAATAATCACATTTAAAACACTCAATAATTTAGCAGCAAGGAAAGAAAATGTTAGTAACAATAACATACACAAATATCCTTTAAAACAAGATGTCTCCTTTAAATGGTCCCCATTTTAATCTTTTCTTCCAGATTTTCATCAGTGAGGGTAGAAATTAAAGATGGAGGGAAAACCTCTATTTTTTCATTGTGTTGCTGTATCCGCAGTCTCCTTCTTCTCCCCTCAAAGAACTGGCTCAGTCCAACTGGTTACACATAAACAGAGGCTTTGGAGGTAGGCTGTCTCCTAAATGAAAGCTGGTGGTGGGGCCTGACAGCTGAAGGACACTAATGTTAATGCCTCAGTACTGTCAACCCCCAACTGCTCAAAAAATCATGAATCAGGCTCGAAAAATCATGAGACTGGTGTGAAATTAATGAGATTTTTAAAATAAAATTGTGGTTCTCTTTATTCCCATAGGTTTCTGAACCTTTAGGGTTCATGTTTTCTCTTAAGCTTTCAAGCCTTTTCTTTTCTTTCTTTCCAAATTTGTCTCTGCAAGCATGACAGCTAGAAACTTTTTAAAAAACGAAAGCTGAGCGTCTCATGAATTTGCGTAACTCCAGGCACTGGGGCTTTTAGAAAACCAGGAAATATAATGATGGAGTGGCAAAAACTTAATGCCAAATTTTCAAAATTAGGAGCCTAAAGTGAGGCCTCTAAATCCTTTTTTATGCATCTAAATAAGTGATTTGATTTTCAAAAGACTGAAGCTCAGCAGATCCCTTTGATTTCAGTGGTAGCTGCTCCGTGTTCAGCATTTTTCAAAATCAGAAAAATATTCTGAAGTCTAGGTGGAGATTTATGAGCTAAACTTTAGTCACCCATTTTTTGAAAATCTTGGGCTTTTTCTCCCCACAGAGAACCCCCCTTGCCTTTGGGACTGGAGTCTCTTCTGAAGGCTCTTGTTATCTTTCCTAGCAAAGGACACCATTTTCCTTCCAAGGACTGCAAGTATTTCTTCAAATAGCCTTCTAACATCAACATAAGGCTCCCTAGAAACTCAGGCAAAGGAGCCATGCTGAAAACTCACTGGATTTTTTTACTACTACTTAATGAGCAGATCTAGGAATAGAATTTTGTCCTTAAATTAAGATGTTTGCTGAAGAATCTAAGGAACATTCATTAGCAGAACCCTTGCTATACTGCCCATCTCTCTCTCTCTCTCTCTCTCTCTCTCCTCTCAAAATCATATTAAGAGTCAGGGTTACATTGAGAAAAGCCAAGATGTTACAAACAAAAAGTTTTTCACATGTGCTGACATTTAGCTCAGACTGTAGCCAGATCCAGAATTATAATGGGTCATATCACAGAAAGAGATTGCGTGGATTTTGTACTTTAAATACCGAAGATGATTCAGTGTAAATAGGATACAATATTATCGGGCATTTTGTGAATCTATTTTCCTCTTTCCCATTTTCTAACTGTTCAGTTCTCTCTCTGTTAAACCTAGTTATGGTTGAGGGTAGGTTAAAAGTTTGCCCTTTAGTTGTAAGGTTCTAAATTCCTTCAAAAATGCAAGTTCCCCTTGGGTATATTTGCTTGTGATTTGATCTGTTCAGTAAGAACCTATGCTTAGTTATAAAAAATTCCAGTTTGAGCAGCCTGGATGGAAAGGAAAGTTTTAGGTGAAAGCCAGCAGCAACTGAGTGGTTGAGCCCTAACAACTGGCCTAGTTATACAGACCCAGTGAAACAGGGAAGGCTTAATTCCTAAACTTTACCAAGGCTAGTAAGTTTAAAAGCAAAAAAGTTTCTTTCACTCAAAAACTTTCAGCAGTCTGTGCTGGCTGGAAAAACTTCCAGGCAGGACCCCTCTCCCCAGTTCAATGATGCGCCCTTGTCTTTCAAGCGATCTTGCTGCTGTTACTAGAGATGGGGGAGGAGAGGTGTGTAGAGGCATTTCCCTCCTCCTGATACTCTGACCTTTTGTACTAGAAATGTCTTTGCTGGGTTATGGGGTCAGGAATTTCCATGGCGTAGCTGAGCTGCCAGCTGTCCTTCAGGTGAATTGTGAATTTCTTGTTTACAACTCCCCTACTGGTGAATTAAGCCGGTAATGGCTCTTTAGCTCTTTGCTGGCATGCCAATGTGGCTTTATCTCTGAGGAATGCGTTTATGGGTGTTACCCAGAATTGCAACATATTTCAGTAACAATCATGCAGCAAAGTCTCATAATTTCACATGAAGTGTCGTTACATGCATTCAACAGAATAATAATATTCAGCAGATTGAGTTTTCAACTGATACATCATAAGGCATACTTTGTATAAAATATATCATAACCATATAAAAGTAGTGAACATGGGGTACTGTGTGTCACAGATGTACAAATCCCTCACGGGAGAACAAGGAGTTAAAGAGCCATGCACCTGAGCCAAGCGTGCTCTGCTTGGAGGCAGAGTTTAAAAAGACAGTGGCGGGCTCAGTTGGGTGAGCAGAGCAGGGAGGAGGACCAGCACCAGGCGCTCCGGAGCAGAAGGCTTCTAGGTCCAGATTGGATGAAGACGTATCAGGGAGTGGCAGCCCTTGTGGGACAGAGGCAGGTAGGCAACCCACAGAACAGCATTCACCAGGACAGACTGGAGACTGCTGAAGACAAGAGTGAGGTAGGAAGTGGCCTAGGGAGGGTGACTTGAAACAATCGAGGGGGAGGCCACTGGATAGGCTTTGCGGGGCCCTGGGTCAGAACCCAGTGGAACAGGAGGGCTGGGTTCCCCCTACCTGTCAAACTGTAACTGCTAAGCAGGGAACCGTGGGTGTGATCACAGGATATTGATATAATAGCCATCATGGAAACTTGGTGGAATGAGGATAATGATAGTAATACACCTCTACCTCGATATAACGCTGTCCTTGGGAGCCAAAAAATCTTACCGCGTTATAGGTGAAACCATGTTATATTGAACTTGCTTTGATCCACCAGAGTGCACAGCTCCACCCTCCCGGAGCACTGCTTTACTGCGTTATATCCAAATTCGTGTTATATAGTTTGGCGTTATATCGAGGTAGCGGTGTACCTAGGTACAAAATATACAGGAATGACAGAGTGGGTCACACTGATTGGGAGTGGCACCATGTATGAAAGAAAGCATAAAGTCAAATAAAGTAAAAGTCTTAAATGAATCCAACTGTACCATAGAATCTCTATGGATAGAAATTCAATGCTTGAACAATAAGAGTGTATTATTAGGAATATACTACTAACCACCTGACCAGGAGGGCAATGGTGATTGTGATATCATCAGGGAGATTAAAGAGGTTAAAAAGATAGACAATGCAGTAATAATAGGGGTTTTCAACTATCCTCATTTGAGTGGGTGTTTCTCACCTCAGGAAGATATGCAGAGAGAGAATTTCTAGACACTCATAGACTCATAGGTCAGAAGGGACCAATCTGATCATCTAGTCTGACCTCCTGCACAAGGCAGGCCACAGAACCCCACCCATCCAATTTTATACAACCCCTATCCCAGGACCGAGTTATTGAAATCCTCAAAAATGGCACTATAAATGACTGCTTCTTGGAGCGGCTCGTCATGGAACCAACAAGGGGAAAGGCAATTCTTGATTTAGTCCTAAGTGGAGCAACAGGATCTGGTCCAAGAAGTGAATATAGCTGAACTACTCAGCAAAAGTAACCATAATGTGATTTAATTTAACATCCTTGGGGAGCTAGGGGGAAATGACAAAAAAACCCACCACAGTAGCATTTAACTTCAAAAAGGGGACCTATAGAAAAATAAGGAAGCTAGTTAAATGGAAATTAGAAGGAATAGTCACAAGGGTGAAATGCCTGCACTTTTCATGAAGACTATTTAAAAACAACATAATAGAGGCTCAAACTAAATTTATACCCTAAATAAAAAAAATTAAGAAGTCCAAAAAAAGTCACTGTGGTTAAGCAAGGTGGGTGAGGTAATATATTTTGTAGGACCAACTCCTGTTTGTGACAGAAACAAGCTTTTGAGCTATGCAGAGCTCTTCTTCTTGCCATGGCTAAAGAGCAGAGTAAAATGAGTGGTTATAGATAAAACAAAAATTTGTTAAAAATAAGTCTAATCCTAGTGAGGAAACTAGAAAAGAGTATAAATTCTGGCAAGTCAAATGTAAAAGTATGATAAAATAGGCCAGTAAAGAATTTGAAGAGCAACTAGCTAAAGACCCAAAAACTAAAAGCAAGTATATTTCTAGGTATATCAGAAGCAGGAAGCCTGCCAAGCAGTCAGTGGGGCCACTGGATGATTGAGGTGCTGAAGGAGCACGCAAAGAAAACAAGACTATGGTGGACAAGCTAAACAAATTCTTTGCTTTGGTCTCCCCTGCAGAGGATCTGGGGGAGATGCCCACACCTGAGTTAAGTCCCAATTGCCCTCATCATCTACTGAAGTCAACAAGAGTTGACACCACTCACTCCCTTAGAGGAATGCTCAACACCTTGCCAGATTAAGCCCATTGCCTTTAAGTGCTCCTGCTAGCTCTTTCCTTCCAGACATATTTTAGCCTTGTATATGCTATAATAATGTGCCATTCCTACATTTCTGTGCAGCACTTCAAGTGCACCCTACCATAGTTTCTCCCAATTAAATCATCAGTAAGTTAAGCAGCCTTTTAAGTGCCAAAAGTACCCTTCTTCTGAGGGTCTCATTTATTAACAGAAAGTTCAACACCAATGCGAGAGAGACACAATTGAGTCTCCCAGTCCTATATTCAGGCCCTTCAATCTGAAAGATTCTCTCAGCCTTGATTTCCTCCATAGACCCAGGACCTCAGCAGGACCTGCTAACAGCAGCTCTTCTCCAGGCAACATATAGCTCCTCAGAGGCTGGATCTCCTGAAGCTATCATGGAGAACTCCCCCTAAAGTCCTTTCCTTAGGAGTTCTCTCCTGTTCTGTTTTCTCGAAGCTTGTCTCCTTGAGAGCAGCTTCTCTCTAGAAACAATCCCCTATAATGGATCTGTGGTAGTCCTTTCTTAGCCAGTTAGTTGCCAAGCAGCCATGTATACAGCTAACTACGTACAGGAGGGCTGAAATGGACTCATTCTAATAAAGCTCTTCTTGGATAGACTGGCCCACCCTGTAATACATACACTGTAAATGTTCCAATCAAACATTTAGCTGAGACTGGTAGAAAGCTCAAGAAAGCTTTAAATTTCTCTCTGCTTGTAATCTCATCACAGATATAGAGAGGCTACCTCAACTCTCTCAAGATGAATAGAATGCAACATTCAGGAAAAATCTATTCTGCAAGCACATTAAACTGTACAATAACAAGGCTGAAAAATAATGGCAATAATCAAATAATGTATACCAAAGAGTATTTGACTAGCTGCTTGAAACTCTAGCAGCAGATTAATTTTGCACCCTGACTCTGTTCATAATTAGCATTTTTACAAGAACAAAAGCATACCCATATATGATTCTTTTAAATAATTCATTTGAACGCACAATGACATAATTAACAAGACAATAATAGACAACTCCAGAGGCTAGTCATACCACATCCTTATGGATATACGGTTGTGTCCTTTCCTGCTTGCTTACAGCATAGGAATTGGATTACCTTATGATAACCAGGCTGTATTTTATGCCTTCTTACTGAAATATGTATTGTGGTGGTCATTTTGGGAAATTGTCACACTACAGCAGTGCCAAGGCAGGCTGTTTACAGTTAACAGTCCTTTCAAAATTTCCGTTATGGGCGCTGGGTTTTTTAAGCAATTTCTATTTCTGCCATTTTAACTAACATTAGGTTTAAACTGACATGGAAGTTTTAAAGGCCATTTGAACATTTCCCACCCATTAGTTTGGATTTTAATCTGCTGGAATATTCTTTAGCTAGAAGGAGGAAAACAAAATATTACTTTCATTTGTTAAAATGCTATTTAAAAACCCAAGCTTGAGTATTCTATGGTACTAATATAGGATAGGATGGATATCTATGGTGCCAATCCTGCCACTCTTCCTCTAACATGAGCCTTTATAATGATAGAGACAATGTGTGAAATCCAGATATGGGTTTGGATTTCAAACACATCATGTATACACCAAAGCCGGGAGATGTTTATCCATTTCTTCACTTTAAAACTTGGGAATATTAATTCAATATTATTATATCTTAAACTATTCCTTCTGGGCACAGATAAGGCAGTGGTTATTTGCAAATGCCTACAGCTGAGGAATGAGCTGTAAATAGGTTGACCTAATAGTTATACCACTTATAAAAAATCTATAAAATGAGAAGGATGGCCTTGTGGTAAAGCACTGGACTGGAACTTTGGGATCAATTCACAGCTAGGATACAGACTTCCTGAGTGATCTTTGACAAATCACTTACAGTCTCCCTGTCAATTCACCCTCTCTAAATGAGAACACTCATTTCTTATGTCACAGAAGTAAGAATAAAATCTATTAGAGGTGCTCAGATACTATTGTTAGAAGGACCATATAAGACAGATACTTGTCCTTTCTCCTCTATAGTTGACATTTGTGTCTGGTGAACTCCTGAACCCCATGCCCCTGCATGAGCATTATTGTCTATGAATGAAGCAGCAAAATCTACCTGCATGTATCTATCTATCATTAGCATTTCTGGCTGGGATCTCTAGGCACTTTCTAGGGATGAAGATCCCCTGTCAAGCATCCCCTTCTGAGATCTCTGACCCTACAGACCAACTGCCTAGCCCATGGAGCTACAGCTGGCACCCCAGAGTTCTTTTATCGTATATACACCCTCTCCCATAATTCCACCTTGGGGTACTCTGGGTTTAAAGTTTAACTCTTCAGGGGCATGAGACAGCAAAAGCAAACAGACATACAGACAAACTATACAGGATTCTAAACACCATTACTTCTTTCTTAGATAGCCCACAAAATACACAGATCTAGCCAAAACAATAAACACACCTGTAGCCATTTCCCTGTCTGTTTCCTCAGCACTCCAGAGAGTCCTTTAATTATAGGGAAGAGCCCTCTGAGTAGTCCAGGTTGCTCCTTCTTCACACAGCTTCTCATCAAAGTCATGGAGTCTCTTCCCCTGAGCTCTGCAGTTAATGTCCTTCTACTTTCCTAACCAAGCTTCTTCTGCTTCTGGTCTCTATTCAAAATAGCTGGTAAGGGACCCTGTCTTTTATAACGTCCTAGCTCCTTTGTCAGGTGACCTTGTGTTCAGCTTCATCAAATGATCTGTTTTCCACCTGGCCAGCCTAGTTGTTATGAGTGACAGCCAACTCTTTCTCCAAGGGTGCTTCTATTCAAATAGAGGATAACTCAGGTTTAACGTTCTTCTATTGTTAGCCCTGTCCCATCAGCCCTTGAAATTTCAGTCCAACATACAGATAAAAGGACAACAACAAAGGCAGCAAGCCCTACATTCAAAATGGAGTTTGCAGTCTCATAGATACACATAAAGATTCCCTCCATGTCAAAGAGAATTCATAAGCTATACATAGATTCCCCAAATCATCACACCATTCCTGCTCCACTTTCACTGAATAGTACCTTATTCTGAAGGTAGCCCCATTAAAGTACTACTCACATGAGTAAGTGCTACTCAGTGAGCTGGACGTTTGCTTTTAGCTACTCAGACTATACATTTGTGATTGTAGGGGAAGGCAGGGCCAGGACTACTGACTAAAGGTGTGAATTACAAATATTTGACATAGGGTAAGGGAATCTATGAACAATAACTGTGTTATATGAAATTTACGTTCCCTGTTTGTGCCAATTTTTAAGATAAACATGTTTGATCTCCCTAAGGACCATTCTACTTATCTTCATCATCATGGCAAATCCCAAAGGCATGTAACCTCCTGTCATAACATTTTTCCCAGATCTGGACCTTAGTGTCCAAAATATGGGTGTTAGCATGAAAACCTCCAAGCTTAGTTACCAGCTTGGACCTGGAAAAGCTGCCACCAGCCAGGGATTTACAGTGCCTGGCTCACTGTGGTCTCCCCAAAACCTTCCCTGGGGGACCCCCAGACTCAGATTCCTTGAGTCTCACAACAGAGGGGAATAAACCAATTCCCTTCCCCCTCCTCGCTCCAGGTGTTCCCTCCCTGGGTTCCTGGAGAGATACACAGAAGCAAGCTCCGTGAATCTAAACAGAGGGACTCCACCCTCCCTGTTTCCAGTCCTGGAAACACATGAGAGAGCTAATCTCTCTTCCCCCTTACCCAGAGGATATGCAAAGTCAGGCTTAGTAAATCTAACACAAGAGATTTCCCCCCTGACTTCTTCCTCCCACCAATTCCCTGGTGAGCTGCAGACTCAATTCCCTGGAGTCCCCACTAAAGAAAAACTCCAACAGGTCGTAAAAAGAAAGCTTTATATAAAAAGAAAGAAAAAATACATAAAAATGGTCTCTGTGTATTAAAGTGACAAATACAGGGTCATTTGCTTAAAAGAAAAAAATGAATAACCAGCCTTATCCAAAAAGAATACAATTTAAACATTCCAGCAACTATACACATGTAAATACAAAAAAAAAAAAACAATATAAACCTTATTGTCTTACTATCTTGTACTTACAACTTGGAAACAGAAAATTAGAAAGCCAGGAGATAGAAAAATCACTCTCATAGCCGAGAGGGTCAGACACAAGACAAAGAAAAAAAAAACTCACACACAAACTTCCCTCCACCCAGATTTGAAAAAGTCTTGTTTCCTGATTGGTCCTCTGGTCAGGTGTTTCAGGTTACTCCTTTCCAGGTGAAAGAGACATTAACCCTTAGCTATCTGTTTATGACACACCCCCCAAATTGCAGACAGTGGGGAACCTCACTGGCGGCGATTTCCTCCTAGAACTTTAAAATAAACAGATTAATACAACACATGCACCTTTACATATACCACTAAGTATATAAGTAACAGACTTTTACATTTTAAGAACACTTTTTAACTACTGGATTCTGGGAAACTCTCACGGGAGAGTGCATAAGCTACTTTGTTAGAAGCTCCTGAGATGTGCTGAATTTCAAAATCAAAATCTTGGAGAGCTAAACTCCAACGAAGAAGTTTCTTGTTGTTCCCCTTGGCAGTATGAAGCCACTTTAGCGCAGCATGGTCAGTTTGTAGCTGGAACCGCCATCCCCAAACAAATGGGCGTAGCTTTTCCAAGGCGTACACAATGGCGTAGCATTCCTTTTCACTGACTGACCAGTGACTTTCCCTCTCAGACAGTTTCTTGCTGAGAAACACGACAGGATGGAAGTTGTGATCCATTGCTTCCTGCATGAGAACTGCTCCTATACAACACTCAGATGCATCCATGGTTACTAGGAATGGCTTGTTAAAGTCCGGGGCCCTGAGCACAGGGTCAGACATGAGTGTTGCCTTAAGTTGGGTAAAGGCCTTTTGACACTCATCAGTCCACTTAACTGCATTTGGCTGGGTCTTTTTGGTCAGGTCGGTCAGTGGGGCAGCGATTTGGCTGTAGTGTGGTACAAATCGCCTGTAGTACCCAGCCAAGCCTAAGAAGGATTGGACCTGTTTCTTTGACCTTGGGACAGGCCACTTTTGGATAGCATCCACCTTGGCCTATTGGGGGTTTATGATTCCTCGACCCACCTGGTGTCCCAGGTAAGTTACTGTGTTTTGGCCTATTTGACACTTTTTGGCCTTAACAGTTAGTCTGGCCTGCCTGATGTGCTCAAAGACCTTTTCCAGGTGTAGTAGGTGTTCGGGCCAGGAGTCTGAAAAAATGGCCACATCATCGAGGTAGGCAACTGCATATTCTCCCAGTCCTGCTAGTAGACCATCTACCAGCCTCTGGAAGGTGGCGGGTGCATTTCGCAGCCCGAAAGGAAGGACATTAAATTCATACACCCCCGCATGGGTGACAAATGCTGACCTTTCCTTGGCAGATTCATCTAGCGGTACTTGCCAGTACCCCTCGGTTAAGTCTATTGTAGAGATGAACTGGGCACGTCCCAACTTCTCCAATAGCTCATCGGTGCGTGGCATTGGATTGTTGTCCGGACGAGTTACCGCATTTAGCTTACGGTAGTCCATGAAAAAGCGTATTTCCCCATCTGATTTGGGTACCAGAACCACTGGAGATGCCCATGCACTGGTAGATGAGTGGATTATACCCATCTGTAGCATGTTCTGGATCTCCCGTTCTATAGCAGCTTGGGCATGAGGAGACACCCGGTAGGGTGGGGTTCTAATGGGGTGAGCATTACCTGTGTCAATGGAGTGGTATACCCGTTCAGTCCGTCCTGGGGTGGCTGAGAACAATGGGCCGAAACTAGTGCACAGCTCCTTGATTTGTCGCCGCTGCAGACGTTCCAGGGTGGTTGAGAGGTTCACCTATTCCACACCACCGTCTTTTTTCCCGTGGTAGTAGTAGACCCCTTCAGGCCAGTCAGTATCATCTCCCTGGACTGTAAACTGACAAACCTGTAAGTCTCTGGAATAGAAAGGCTAGAGAGAATTAACATGGTACACTCTGGGCTTTAGTGAGGAATTGGGAAATGCTATGAGGTAGTTCACAGTTCCCAGGCGCTCCTAGACTGTGAATGGCCCTTCCCATGATACTTCTATCTTATGGGCCTGTTGCGCCTTCAAGACCATAACCTGGTCTCCTACTTTGAAGGAACGTTCTCTGGTATGTTTGTCATACCAGGCCTTTTGCTCTTCCTGAGCATCCTTTAGGTTCTCTTTAGCAAGGGCTAAGGAGTGTCGGAGGGTGTTTTGTAGGTTGCTTACAAAGTCCAGAATGTTAGTCCCTGGAGAAGGGGTAAACCCCTCCCATTGCTGCTTCACCAACTGTAATGGCCCCTTAACCTTGTGGCCATACACAAGCTCAAATGGTGAAAACCCTAAACTGGGATGTGGTACAGCCCTGTAGGCAAACAGCAACTGCTGCAACACTAGGTCTCAATTATTGGAGTGTTCGTGGATGAATTTCGTATCATGGTCCCCAAAGTTCCATTAAACCTTTCCACCAGGCCATTGGTTTGATGGTGGTACGGGGTGGCAACCAAGTGGTTCACCCCATGAGTTTCCCACAGTTCTTTCATGGTCCCTGCCAGGAAATTAGATCCTGAATCTGTAAGGATGTCGGAGGGCCAACCTGCCCTGGCAAAAATGTCTGTTAGGGCCAGGCACACAGTGTTAGCCCTGGTGTTGCCTAGAGCTACTGCTTCCGGCCATCGGGTAGCAAAGTCCACGAAAGTCAGTACATACTGCTTTCCTCTGGGCATCTTTTTTGGGAAAGGACCCAGAATATCTACAGGTACTCGCTGAAATGAGACCTCAATTATGAGGAGTGTCTGGAGAGGGGCCTTGACCTGGTCTTGGGATTTTCCCACTCTTTGGCATACCTCACAAGACCGGACATACTTGGCAACGTCCTTGCCCATCCCCTCCCAGTGGAATGACTTCCCCAACCGGTCCTTGGTTCTGTTCACCCCAGCATGGCCACTGGGATGATCATGGGCTAAGCTTAAGAGCTTCCCCCGGTACTTAGTTGGAACCACCAACTGTTTTTGCGGCTGCCATTCTTCCTGGTGTCCACCAGAAAGAATCTCCTTGTATAAAAGTCCTTGGTCTATAACAAACCGGGATCGATTAGAAGAGCTGAGAGGCGGTGGGGTGCTCCGTGCCGCCGCCCAAGCTTTCTGAAGGCTGTCATCTGCTTCCTGCTCAGTCTGGAACTGTTCCCTTGAGGCTGGGGTCACCAATTCTTCCTCAGACTGGGGACTTGAACTTGGTCCCTCTGGAAGCGATGTAGGTGCTGGGGTTGTTTCCGTTGCTGGTGATCCGCTCTGCGCTGGTGCACCTGAGGGTATTTCAGGCTCTGGCTGAGCCTTTTGGGTATGGCTGTCTGCTGCTTCTGCCAGTTCTGGCTCGCTGGCGCCCTCTGGCGTTGAGTTTGAAGCTGTGGTTGCAATTGCTGGTGCTGGTTGCTGTTCCAGTTCCGGGCCTGGGACTGGAGGTGCTGTGGCTGTTTCAGTGGTTGGTATGGAATCCGGGTCCACTACCTCTGTCTGGGTCTCTGGTAACACAGACGAGGCGTCTGTGGACGGCTCAGGAACAGGAATGGGTCTGGAAGCTTGCCTGGTTTGGCTGCGTGTAACCATTCCCACTCTCTTGGCCCGCTTTACCTGGTTGGCCAAGTCTTCCCCCAGTAGCATGGGGCTGGAATAATTGTCATAGACTGCAAAAGTCCACATTTCTGACCAGCCTTTGTCCTGGACAGGCAGTTCAGCTGTAGGCAAGTCTACAGCTTGTGACATGAAGGGGTAAATTGTCACTTGGGCCTTTGGGTTGATGAATTTGGGGTCTACGAAGGATTGGTGGATAGCTGACACTTGTGCCCCCGTGTCTCTCCACTCAGTAACCTTCTTTCCGCCCACTCTCAAATTTTCCCTTCGCTCCAAGGGTATTTGAGAGGCATCTGGGCCTGGGGATCTTTGATGTGATGGTGGTGTAATGACTTGCACCCGGTTGGGGTTCTTTGGGCAGTTGGCCTTGATATGTCTCAGTTCATTACACTTAAAGCATCTTCCAGCTGACTGGTCACTGGGTCGAGGTGGGTTACTGGAGATTGGTGCAGTGGAAGAATAGTGTGTCTGTGGCTTTCCTCGGGTTGTAGGTGGGGTCTTTGGTTGTCCTCGGTTGTACGGTTTATGGTCGGTGTGCCCTCTGGGGTATTCATTCCCCTTGACAGTAGCTTTCTTGCTTTCTGCCACTTCCATCCATCTGGCTCCAATCTCCCCTGCCTCGGTGAGATTTTTGGGTTTTCCATCTTGTATGTACCGTGTTATGTCCTCAGGAACACCATCCAAGAACTGCTCCATTTGTATGAGGAGGTGCAGTTCGTCTATGGATTTAACATTGTTTCCTGATATCCAGGCCTCATAATTCTTTCCAACGTAGTAGCCGTGTTTGGGAAATGACACATCTGGTTTCCACTTTTGGGTTCTGAAACGCCGATGGGCATGATCCGGGGTTATCCCCATTCTGTATCTGGCCTTGGTTTGAAAAAGTTTATAGTCGTTCATTTTCTCCTTAGGCATTTCAGCTGCTACCTCTGCTAAAGGTCCACTGAGCTGTGGCCTCAATTCCACCATGTACTGGTCTTCAGGGATGCTGTACCCAAGACAGGCTCTTTCAAAATTTTCCAAGAAGGCCTCAGTGTCATCACCTGCCTTGTAGGTGGGAAGTTTCTTGGGATGTGGAACCATAATTGGCTAAGGGTTGTTAGGATTGGCTGGAGCATGTTGCCCAGCCTGCGCTAGCTCCAGTTCATGTTTTCTCTGTTTTTCCCTCTCTTCACTTTCTTTTTGTTGTTTTTTCCATTTCTCGGCGGTGGACCATCTCTTCTTCTTGTAGTTTTCTGTGGTGGGCTGCATCTTCTTCTTCTTGTTTCCTTCTGTGAGCCACCTCTTCTTCTTCTTGTTTCCTTCTGTGAGCTGCCTCTTCTTCTTGTTGTTTTCTTTTGTGGGCTGCCTCTTCCTTGGCTAGTTCTGCATTAATTAGTTCTATCCGTCTCTTATGTTCATTTTCTTTGTCTATGGCTTGTTGCCGTGCTCGCTCCTGCCTTAGGCTTTCCTTGGAACGCATGTTTTCTGCTTTCTTGTGCTGAGGCGCCCTCTGGTGTTTATTGTCTGAACTGCAGCTTCTCTGTTGGCTTCCTGGGGTCTGCCTAGCAACAATGCCTTTTTCCCTTTCTTCCTCTAGCTAATCTTTTACTTGTAAAGTAAACCAGAAAAACTACTTTATTTGCATGTGTATTGCTGGATACTTGACTCTCAATGGGAGAGCTATTGTCTCACAAAAGACCCCTAATAGTTCCTTAATGGTTCCTTGCTTAATATGCAAGCCAAAAACTGCAAGAAAGAGCAGAAAAAAAAATCTCTCTGGTTCCTTTTAAAACCAAACCCTCTCTGCTTAAAAGCCCCTAGCAGAGAAAAGAAAAATATAATATTCCTACTGGCTTCTGGATTCTATCTATCCCACCACTGCACACCATGTCATAACATTTTTCCCAGATCTGGACCTTAGCGTCCAAAATATGGGTGTTAGCATGAAAACTTCCAAGCTTAGTTATCAGCTTGAACCTGGTAAAGCTGCCACCAGCCAGGGATTTACAGTGCCTGGCTCACTGTGGTCTCCCCAAAACCTTCCCTGGGGGACCCCCAGACTCAGATTCCTTGAGTCTCACAACAAAGGGGAATAATCCATTTCCCTTCCCCTTCCTCGCTCCAGGTGTTCCCTCCCTGGGTTCCTGGAGAGATACACAGAAGCAAGCTCCGTGAATCTAAACAGAGGGACTCCACCCTCCCTGTTTCCAGTCCTGGAAACACATGAGAGAGCTAATCTCTCTTCCTCCTTACCCAGAGGGTATGCAAAGTCAGGCTTAGTAAATCTAACACAAGAGATTTCCCCCCTGACTTCTTCCTCCCACCAATTCCCTGGTGAGCTGCAGACTCAATTCCCTGGAGTCCCCACTAAAGAAAAACTCCAACAGGTCGTAAAAAGAAAGCTTTATATAAAAAGAAAGAAAAAAATACATAAAAATGGTCTCTGTGTATTAAGGTGACAAATACAGGGTCATTTGCTTAAAAGAAAAAAATGAATAACCAGCCTTATCCAAAAAGAATACAATTTAAACATTCCAGCAACTATACACATGTAAATACAAAAAAAAAAAACAATATAAACCTTATTGTCTTACTATCTTGTACTTACAACTTGGAAACAGAAAATTAGAAAGCCAGGAGATAGAAAAATCACTCTCATAGCCGAGAGGGTCAGACACAAGACAAAGAAAAAAAAAACTCACACACAAACTTCCCTCCACCCAGATTTGAAAAAGTCTTGTTTCCTGATTGGTCCTCTGGTCAGGTGTTTCAGGTTACTCCTTTCCAGGTGAAAGAGACATTAACCCTTAGCTATCTGTTTATGACACCTCCTTGCAGATCAAGCACCAACTAGCTCAATTTCTAGCTAGGTCCTTAAAGTAATTGCCCTGAATGTTCAGTTCATGTACATCATTGGTGACCTTTTACATCACTCAAGTTTTTGGTGATGATATGATCACCAGCAGTGAAGTGGCATTCTTTGGTAAACAAGCTTTGTAATTCATTGGTCTTCCATTCTAATAATAAATCTGTACTAAGAAAGCTCCCAAAACTAAACCAGTGCTGATGGAGTTGTTTTCCGGGTTTGTCTATGAATAGTCTCATGGCTGATCTTGTCTTGCCACTTAATATGGAGCAGCTTATTAAGACAGCCAGAATCAAAAACATCAATCCATCACTCTTCAGACTTCTTCAGTGCCCATCTTTCACTGCCATACAATAGAGTGGGTATAACTGTGTTTCTATAGTTCTGCAGCTTCATAACAAGCCTGATGTCATAATGTCCCCACAGAAACCACTGAAGTGCCTAAAACATGGAAGCAGCTGCTCCTATGCAATTGTCCACATCCTTAGAGTATACTCCAGCATTGTCTAAAGACTTTGCAACATATGATAATTTAGTTTTCTTCCCTACCACAAAATTTATCAAATTTTTTCTTGTGAAGCTAAGAACTCCAAATGTGAGCACTAATGAAGTCCTTGGATTTTTGCAGTACTACTGGATCCCTGTTGAGAAATTGCTTTAATAGATGCTGGCTTCTATTAAATTATACATAATGTGCTACTGAAATAGTTTGTATCCATACTGAAAAATCTGTCATTAATACTAGAAAACCAACATACAGTAGGATTTGAAGAGCAGGTTTCACAAACCTTTTTGTAATCACATGCAGAAATTGTTTCTCATTGTAGGATTGGTAGGATTAGGGCTTCAAACAATAAAATAGATTTGCCTGCTACTAACCTGAGCCTTTGTGTTCTTTGCTCTCTCAATTACTCACAGTTTTTGCGGAGATCAAATAAAATATTAAGTCTTTTCAGTATACTAGATGTAACCTACGTTAAATTGATGGCTTTCCTACCTGATTATATTGTTAAAACTCACCCCAACCCCTCATCTAGGGTTTTTCCTTTATTATTAACTAAAAAACAAGCATGAACTTCAGGTTGAGCTACCTCCTGAACCTGACTGTTCCTTGACCCCCTTTCAGAAAATGTTCCTTCTTCTAGCTCCTCCTGCTTTAAAAGAGTCTCAGCCAGCCCTTTAGGTGATGTCAGTAAGACCTATTTGGCCTGACACAGTGAGTCAGAGGCAGCAGAATGAATGGTTCTGCACCTGTATGCACAGTTCTATGTTTATAACGTCACCAAATGAAAAAACTCCCGAAGGTATCCCAGCTGCCAGTATATCAGTCACAACGTATGTTAACAGACACATCAGATCACACTGTATTGTAATACAACCACCTCAAAAGGGGCCAGCCTAAAACCAAAATATTTATCAATGGCAACAGGTTAACATTTGCCATTATTTTGAGAAAGCTGACTGTCAGAAAAATACTTTTAGACAAAACTCTTTAATCTTTTCCTGGCCTAACGGGGTGTCTTTAACAAACAGAGAACTCTGCTGGTATAACAGCATTGATGGATAAGTACATTTATTTGTATAAGAAAAGAAATTGGATGAGTGGCTCCATCTGCTTCTTGACATTGGTTTCATCATGTCCAATTCTTGCCTTCCCAAGACCTTTGTGATTTGGTGCAGAAAAATTCTGCATCAATAACCTGAACATGAAACGGCACAGGTTTCATTCACAAGTCAACTGTGCTAATTAAAAGTTACACACCAGCCAGCAATTTCTAGCACTGTCAGTTTGAGTTATGCTGATCAGACCTACAGCCACTTTGTTGACACGGTTGATGTAGCCCAATGATTAATCAGCTAAAAGCCAATTGAAGGTATGTTGTGCTCCCTTAAAATCCCAACTCCCTACTGTGGATTCCTTTTAAATATGTCTGTGTAGTCTCCAACATCTTTATCAACAGATGCATCTCTGTTTAATGTAATTTACATAGCTAAATATACTAAGTCATGGCATAATAATTGAATTGTAAACTTTTTGACATACCCTAATCATTGTTGCAGTAACATTATACACACAAAACGCCTTTAATTTATTGTCACTCTTTGCTGTGTCATATCTGAATTACTGTGGAAGCTTCTCAGAGCAGTCTGCCTTTTATTTGATCTTTAAAACTCATAGCAGACCATGGCACTGGTTAAATAATTAATAATAATAATAATAATATAATATAATACCTATGCTTTTGCAATTTGTTAATTTCACATACTCTTGGAGTCATTTTTTAACAAATTTGCAATTTCACTATAGAAAATGTAAATCTATCCCCTCAATTGGTATAAATCAACTTAGCTCAATTGACTTCAATGGAGCGCTTCATCTCCTATAAAGAAACCACCATTTTGCTTAAACTTATGCAGGTTGTGTTAGCCATCTGATAGGTGCTCATTTTTCAGTGACTTAGGTGAAATGAGTTGGTGTCTTCAATCGAGTTCAAAGGAGACGAGTGTCCATATCACCAATAAAATATCATATTAGCTCTAACAGTTATTCTTGTTGACAAATTCAGAAGACAGAATAAGGAGTGAGTGAGGATGAAGAATGAATTGCCCTTCCAGCATTAAAAATTCAAACTCTAGAACTAAATCATATTGTCAGTGTTAGGGTGTTCTGTGGATGCTTGTAATGCTACTTCGCACTCTACTTAATCTGCCAAAACTTTCTTCTCCATTGTTATCTATCCAGAAATTTTTGCAAGCGTAAAACTCACTTAAAATCATCTTCTCTGAACCTCTACACCACTGCCAAAGGTGTGAGGTAAAATATATCTTGCAAAAACATTCTAATTGAGATATGTCTGTTTTTCAATTGGCAGATATTCCATGTAACTACAGAATGGTTGAGAATTTTGAATCTGTAAAAAACAAAACAAAACAAAACAAAAAAACCTATCCACTGAGCTTTTCACTATTATGATGAAATTTTGCAACAAATCTTTGTGTTACAGTTTTGATGTTCGAGCTGGATTGATTGTTTAGTATTGGTCACCTAAGTCACATGGTTTTGGTGTAGCAAAGCCTGTGTCTGCTGAGGAGAGTTATCAGAAAACACATATGTCTGAGGAATAAGGTGTAGCATCTTTTTGTGAGACAGAAAAAAGAATAAAAGCCATCTGTGCTTGGTGTTTTGGGATTTTTTGTCACTGGGGTGGGGTTAATTTGTTTTTTTCTTTTTTCAATCTAAAGAGGTTGAAAATGTTAATTGATTTGTATCATAATTTTTTTTTCATCTAATTTACAACCTGTGTGTACACAGTGCCCTTAAACAGACTTTCTGTCCTTGTCTGTGTGAGGGCTCAGGTACTATAATGATGGGTGCATACAAGAACATAGAGAGAGAGATTGGCTTGTCTCATAGTAAAATAAATGTATGTTATTGTGCCTAACTCTTATTTGTTACATATTTTCATTTTTTTTTCCAAAATGTACAAATGCACCATTTATTTGTATCTCCTTATCCTAAAATCATCTCCTACTTTGATTCATTTCAGGTGTGGGTGGGTTATTCACAAAAATATTATTATAGGTTAACCTGCCGTGTTGAATCTCTTCTGATGAATCATGGTCAGGTTTCACAGAACTACAAAGATGATAAAATGCATAAAATGAATTTCCAAAGAATTTGTTTGAAAAGAGATTTTACCCATCTGTAATTGTCAATGTTGACAAAGGACTAGGAAGATTCCCAGCTAGAAAGATTCTCTTTTTTATTGAGTCTGCAAAAAACATGCTATGAGACAACTTAATACTGATTGGTTCTTATATTTCTGTGTCCATTTCTGACTGTTTCCCAAGTTATTTTGCTCTCCAAATATAGTTGGTGGATTTTACTGTTAGGTTTTTATACATTGTATGTCTTAACACACCATAATATTTCAGTCTGTGCACTCTAGCCCAGACTGTAATATATTGGCCAGTTTAATTTTGTGGACCACAGCATGGATTTATCCTATTAAACAAATGTCAGGCTTGGTTCACTTTAATTCTTTGTCCTGAACTGTTACTAGTATATTTGTCAGAACTACTGAAGGCTCAGGAATTATAAGTGAGAAATATACAAGTGATGGGATGATAACAATCCTTAGCAGGTCATTGTCTATAATCCTTAGCAGATAATTGGACTATAGCTGTAAAGTGATCGCTTCATTTCAAAAGCTCCTGTTCAAATTTGTCACCAGTCATTCCGTGATTATTGGATTCATTTTTTAATGTGACTCTCCCATTTGTCATGTCTTTACTCTCAGAAGGCTGACATTTGTTGGTAAAAATAAAATTTTTCTAAATCTATTTAAATCAGTGGTTCTCAACTTATTACAAACATGTGGTCCACAATATGTTATCTCGTCTGTAGGCGCTGGGTGGCAGGACAGCAGCAGCCTGTACCCTGACCCTGGACCCCACTGCGTGGCTGCTCCAAATCCGGTCACCACAATGCTGCTGCCCTGGACCCCAGAGCTCGCGGGGCTGGATGGCTGCCCCAGACCAATGACCCCACAGGGCTAACCAGCAGTCCTGAACCTCTGACTCCTCAGGGCTGGCTGGCAGCCCTGACCCCAGACTCCTGCCAAGCGGTGTGGGCCAGCAGCCCTGACCGCTCTGCACTGGGCAGCAGGGCAGCCCGGACACCTCTGCACCAGGGGCCAGGAACCTGGCGTACCCTGGCATGTAGACTGGACTTTAAATGTTCTGGCATCTGGATGTCTGGTTTAAGTATAAGTTCTTAGTCTATTTCCAAACTAGTGAAGGTTGTACTGAAAGTGCCAATAAATACAATTAAAGCAATGATTATATCATATATTCAGTGCCACAATGTGACTGGCTCTTGTGTAGGAGAGCAGTGGGGAAGGGTGCATGGAGCATTGGGAAAGGTGCAATCGTGAATTCAGGGGAGCCTCCCCCCATGCTGTCCTGGGAATGCACAGCCCCACAAGGAGGCAGGGGAGAGGAGATGATGGAGCAAGGTGGGAACAGTTCATGGATCAGCCTACACATGTGCACACCTGCACAGTGACAAGCCTGGGGGTGGGGGAGGGATTGTGTCCCATACTTAGGGCTGTGCCTTATAGACACATTGTAGCCCTATATGAACATACATAAAGTTACTATAGGTATACGTACAAGGTTAACATTTCCAGTGTTATTAGGCAATGTACAATGTTGTCAATGCCTTTTTTAAGAGCATAATTTTGGTTTCACTAATTTGATCAACCGTTATTTAATACTTTTTTTTATGTGTGATCATTATATGAATTCAGATTTGCATGACAATATTGGATGTGCATGTGTTATTGCCTCCAATAAGCATGCAATGTGTGTGTTTTAGTTTACAATTTAGTTATTTCAGAAACAATTTGGAAGCAGCAGCCCAGAAAAGATGTCATCATTGAAGCGCAAGGCCAATTTCAGTACAGCAGAATCAAAACTTATAATGAAGATGATAATAAAATGTGAGTATTTCCAGTCTGTTGAAAAATCAAGGAAATATATAACTTACTGTCTGTGGGAGATAATAGAACAGATTGTTGTATTTTTTTCTTAATGAATGCTAAATTCCACAGTGAAGTGGAAGACTTGGAAAAATAGTAATCTGAATTCAAACAAAGAGCAGAACAGAAAGACTGACCAAGTTTCAGGCATAGGATGCAGAACCTGCAGCTGGTTGTAGGGGGACCAATGTTGGAAGGGCTGTTGCATTAATTTAGATGGAATATATAGGCCAAAGGCATTCACATAACCCAGTCACTTTCCAACTTTAAACAGTGTTAAACAAGGTCTGGGGGTTGGCATACAGAGACTGCAGCCTGCTTAGTACCATGGCAAACCCACCATTAAACATCCTTTTAACTTTCATTAAAAGATAAAGAAAAGAAGGAAAAACAGTTAAAGCATTTGAAATGTAATGTTTTAAATCACTTCCCATTGTTGTATGTAATGTAGTTGTAGCTGTGTTGGGCCCAGTATATTAGAGAGACAAGGTAGCAGTAAGATCTTTAATTGAACCAAGTTGTCCCTCTCATCAACAGAAGCTGGTCCAATAAAAGATATTATTTCACCCACCTTGTCTCTCTATGTATTAAATAAGACTTTCATTCTGACTACATCCCTTGTTTCCTTTCCCTTTAACTGGAGAGAGTCTTTAGAATGAAACCTCCTCCCCCAACCCCCCTGTTTGACAGTCTCTTAGATAGTATCAAAGATGGACATAACTGTCCTTTTGGCAGGGAAAGAAGTTAGGTGAGAGGGGCTGGAGCTGGTAGTGTTGCTGTCATTGTTAAAGTCTGATCCTGTTTCATCCCAGGTGGTGGTTAGGATTATCTGGAGCTGATTAAGGTGGCAATGTCATCTGGGTCCCTCTTTGGCTCAGTCTGGTCAGGACATCTCTCACGATTACGATGAAGAAGGCCCGGGGCCCCAAGACATGGTGGAGGTGGCAGCCAGGATGATGAAGCTTTTTTCTTTTTATTCCCCCTGCCCCCAAAGTCTCTTTCAGGATCCAAAAAGGGAGTGAAACTTGAACTTACTTTTTACAATTGAATTCACAATTAAGGTAGGCCCAATTTTCACTGCAGTTTGTTTTGAGCATGCTCCACTCCTCATTCCACAGACTAGGTGATGGCTATTGAGTAGAGTGACCAATTCTTCAAAACAAAAAATGCTCCTCTGTTCCTTTCTTCTTCTCTCTGTATTCCTCATTGCTGTTTTGTGTTTTTGCTTGCATCCTTTGCTGTCTTTCTTCTCTGATGGTCACCCTTCTCATTCTCCTTTTAACCTAACATGACCTGAAAATGTTCATATACATTCCCCTCCCACTTCTCTCTTCCCCCAAGTCTGTCACCTCTTCCTTGCTTCTTTTGTTTTTGCTGCTTCTTACCTTTACCCCAGTTTTCTTTTCCTATGTTCCCTGTATTTCTACTCCCCCAGTTCTTTTTACCATCCATGCTCTCTTTTCAACATCCTTCTTTCTGATTTCTTTTTCCTATCCCTTGTTCTTCTTTCCTTCTCCAGTTTGCCTTGCCCCCTTTCCTCCCCTAAATATATTTTCCCACTTCAGAACTTCAGTTCTCTTTCTGAGGCTCAGAATGGCCCAAAGATGCTCCCTAGCACTGGTCCAAAAGTGGTCAATGTTATTCTAGGAGCACAGTTGTAGTTTCCTACTACTTTGCATCTAGTTGCCAGAGCCAATCTTAGGAATGTAAAGTCCCTCAACCCTCACGCACATCAAGAAGAGTGAATTGACTTTCCCTTGTCGTTACCTTCCCCCAGCAAACAAAAATTGGCATAGTTTATAGGAACTGAGTAATATCCCTTTAAATAGTTTGTGAGCCCTCAGGTAGCATCCACTGTGGGCTGTGTATATAAACCTGCCAGAGAAGCAATGTATATTGTAGTTGATCCTTGTATGTTGTACAATAAAACCTCAGAGTTATGAACACCACGGGAATGGAGGTTGTTTGTAATTCTGAAATGTTCATAACTCTTAACAAAATGTTCTGGTTGTTCTTTCAAAAGTTTACAACTGAACATTGACTTAATACAGCTTTGAAACTTTACTATGGAGAAGAAAAATGCTGCTTTTAACCATCTTCATTTAAATGAAAGAAGCACAGAAACAGTTTCTTTACCTTGCCAAATCATTTAAAAAATATTCCATTTATAATTTTACTAGCTTACGTTTAACACAGTACAGTACTGTATTTGCCTTTTTTGAGGGGGTGGGGGGAAGGGAGGAGTCTCTACTGCTGCCTGATTGGGTACTTCCAGTTCCAAATGAGTTGTGTGGTTTGCTGGTCAGTTTGTAACACTGGTGTTTTGTAACTCTGGGGTTCTACTGTATACAGGTAGTAAATATGGTTATTTTGACTCCACTGTGCCTGTGTGGGTCCTTCATATAGCAAAAGACACACCAACTGGTGACAAGGATGGGATCCTAATCCAGGAATACAGTGAAACTGAGAGTGCCACTAGAGGGCTCACACTTTATTTAAGGGGATGCTACCAAGTTGCTACACAAGTGGAAAAGAGACACAAATCCCAGACTGAAAAACACCACCAAATCCAATTAAACAATCAATTCTCTTCCTCTCCCCACAAAATCAACCAGTTACTGCTGCTTCTTTGCAGGGCTTCTGCTGCCCTGCTCCTCTCTGAGTATGCCTCAGCTCCTCCTCTTGAATTTTTGCCTTGTGTGCCTGATTCCCCTCCTCTTAGAGGTGCTGCAGCAGCCCCAGCTCCTCCGTTTCTAGCTCCTCATGTCCTTCTGGAAAACAAGTGCTGAGCAGCTTTAGTCTCTGCCTCCCTCCTCCGATCCATGGAGCTGGCTGAGAGGAGAGGTGACCAAATGTCTTCAAAATCTAGTGAAACCAGAAGAAAATCTATTTCACTAAAGCTGACCAAGCAACACAGAACTGTTCTGGTCATCCTGAACCTGTCTGGAATGGTAGATTGAAATCTGAGACTTCTCTATTAGCTGATTCCCATTCTCCCTCCCTCGCTGCACCAGCATGGCTCTTCTCCCCACTTGAAATAGATTTGGTATCAATCACATTTCTCTACATACAAATAGTCCTTTTGAATGACTTTGGAGAAGAGAGGACTCTAGATTTTAAGAGTAGACTTCTTTGAAGCTGGCTGGATAGGTCCATCGCTCTTTTCCTCTTCTATCCTATTCCATGTCACTTTGAATTGTTGCAGCATCTGCAGAAGAGCCACTTGTGATCTGCACTCCCAATCTGCTTGAATTGGCCCTGCCTAGAACTGCTTATAATATATGTATATTATAACTGAATTGAAAGGCATGTTGCATTCTTTATTATCTTTATATTACTAATCCTGTATTTTATCAGATAGTTTCTGAATAGCACATAAATTAATGTTATTTCAGAAATACTTTCATGCACACAATCACAATCACACACTGGTGTTATAAAGAAAAAGCTTGTGCCAACCAGACCAAGGAAGTCAGAGGTGTATGGTTAAATTCCAGTGCAAATTCTATGCTGATTTAGATGCTGTCAGGCCCTACTGACATCATGAGGTCAACAGGGTTTCCCATGATACAAATGAGTGGAGAATTTGTCTTTATCGTTAACTCAGCCTGTTTTAACAAAATATTATCACTCAAATGGCCCACTAGCTCTATGTTTGGGGAGACTACAGGGCATTGGGAGATCTTTCATAATATTCCAGATGTACTTAATAACGTAGGCTAATAGTCACAATAGAATGAGTTAAATTAAAGGCTTTCAGGTTTAGAATCATAGAACTGGAAGGGACCTCAAAAGGTCATCTAGTCCAGTCCCCTGCACTTATGGCAGAACTAAGTATTATCTAGAACACACCTGACAAGTGTTCGTCTAACCTGCTCTTAAAAATTTCCAATGATGGAGATTCCACAACCTCCCTAGGCAATTTATTCCAATGCTTAACCACTCTGACAGTTAGAAGTGTTTCCTAATGTCCAACCTGAACCGCCCTTGCTGCAGTTTAAGCCCTATCCTTTGTTTCCTATCTTTTAATCAGTTACTGATCCATGCGAGGACCTTCCCTCTTATCCCATGACTGCTTACTTTGCTTAAGAGCCTTTGGTGAGGGATCTTGTAAAGGCTTTCTGAAAGTATAAGTATACTATATCCACTGGATCACCCTTGTTCACATGTTTGTTTATCCCCCCCTCCACCTCCCATTCAAAGAATTCTAATAGATTGGTGAGGCCTGATTTCCCTCATGAAAGGGCTGATCAAAATGCCAGCTTCTGAACTTAAATGATCAGATCCTTAGTGAGGTGTAGTCATTACTCCCTGTCTTGCACATCAAGGGAATTCCAGAAATATTCTGTCTGTCTGAGACACATTGTCTCTGGACGATGCTCCCCAGGTGTGCCTCTGCACCATTCCTTGCCACAGGCTGTGCCTATGAAGCACTATTTAGCCCTTACGTAACAATATACCAGCACTTCAAAGTATATATTATACAAGCACTGAGCTGCCAAAATAACACTTCAATAAAGCAAGTACAGTAACAGCCTTTATCCCATAAATAAGGTTAGCAAAGAGCTGTATTGCCTTTGTATAGCTGTTAGAATAAGTCCATATTTCAGGGGCATCTTGCAGCATTTTGTAGCACATGGAACCTTACGATGTACTTATATGTGAGAGGAAAATCTATGTTGTTAAAACCAATGAACTGTATATTTTATGAAGCTGAATCAGTCACGAGAGATTCTGTGTGCTAAGATCTCTGAATTTTGTCTTGTTAGTCAATGAAAAACTGGAAAATGTTGAACTTTCAACCCAGCTTTAAAAGCCCACTGTTTATGGTGATGGGTCAACAAGCCGGACAAAGGTGAGCAATTTAAGGAAGGGAACTCTAACCAATAAGAACAAACAAACCAGAAAATGTCATTGTTGATCTAAACCTATATGAAGTAAACATGGAAAGAGGCTTTCTCTAACAAGCCAGTCAAACAAGAGGATTAGCTAGGGGGAGAAAGACAAGCCCTCAAGGATAATGTGTTATTGTTATTGCTTATTATTTTGTGAGTGCCCAAAAATATGCAAGTAAAAAAATAAACAAACAAATGTAAAGACATAGTCCCAGTCCAGAATAGAATACAATCTAAATTCAGCATGACAATAAAGGAGACTCAAAACTGGACAAAGATTATAAACAGGTTAATATGGAGAAGAGAGAGGGTAGCATTATCCTGTGGCTACTGTGTGAGATGTATACAAAACTTGATGGCTCCAATAACATTTTTCATTTTAAAATGTTATGAGACCATGCATTTAATATCCCTCTCCTCCCTCACTTTACACAGGTGTGATGGCAGAAGTGAATCATTTAATGAGGATTTGAACGAGGCTAGGGAGATAGTTTGGTCAATAGATTTAGGGAACACAGTCCCAGTGAAAGGGACAGCATGAAAGAAAGCACGGAGACATTTGTCGATGTCAAGGCTGAATCCCCACTCTGTCACTTTGAGTACAGAAGGTGTGGGCTGCTAGGATTTTAAAAATTAATACTTGACACTCTAGGCTTGTATTAAATTCCTGAGGTTACAGCTTTTCTCTGACCTTGGCTTGGTAAACGCTGCCACCACTCAAATGCAAAGGAAAACCCTTGAACCCAGGAAGGAGCACTTGGGAATTCCTCCCATTGGGGTACCCTCAAGCCCTTTCAGCCCCCCACCCCAGGGAAGATCTGAGAAAGAAAACAAAGGACATTAGCTGTTGGTACCAGCTAATCAAACAACATGCACAAATCTCTTAGGACACAAAAATCCAATGCCGCTCTTAAACAAAAGTAAATTTTATTAAAAACAAAAAGGAAAAAAATACATCCGGAACTGAGGCTTTTTGCTAGATCTTAAAAGAAACAATTACAAGAATTAAGCACCAAGAATAGCTCTCTTGAGGCTCAGCTTAAAGGTTACAAGCAAAACAAAAGCATCTGGGGTTAGCACAGAGGAGATCCACAAGCCAAAATAAAGAAATAAACCTAATTGCATCTGTTTAAACATGCACTGTCCAATGATTTCTCCTAGGTATGGAAGATGAATTTTTATATGTGGTTCAAGCCTTACCCAGCATTTCTGCTTATAGCATTGCTGCTCCATGTCTCCTTCTCCAGAGACCAATGGAAAAAGGGAAAATTTCTCTCCCAATTTTAAAAAGTTCTACCTTCTGATTGGCTCTTTTGGTCAGGTGCCCACTTTTTTTTTAAACCTTGGAGACTTTTTAACCTTTTACAGGTAAAGCAAGTAGAGAACAGCTACCAAGAGGGATTTTACAGCTAACTGACTGTCTGGGTGTCCATCAAAGGGAGCTACTTTTCCTCCCACACACACACACACACTTCATTTATCTCAGTCGAGGAGGAGATGAAAGAGGCATCAAGGCTGCCATCACTGCTGGAGAAGATAGGGTGGCAGGAATGCAAAAGTGGACAAGACAAGTGCTTTCGGCGGGGGCGGTGTGGTGTGGGACCATGGAAGCAAGGACAAGAAGTTTGAAATTGATATATAGTGAGCTAGAGGAAGGTATCAAAGAGATGGAGGACATGGCTGAATCAATGGATGAGAAAAATGATAATGGCAGCATCATTTTGGATGGACTAGAGCAGCAAATTTAGTACACAAATATAAGAAAAGAGATTTTAAGTCTCTTTAGCAGAGTATAGGGATGGAGGGGATTAGATCTGTAATAGTTTTACATGTTCTAAATAGTTGTTGTTTAGATGATGATAAGAATGGTGTAAAGGCTTTGAGAGATTATGGAGGCACTAATAGTAGCTATTAGCCTTTCCCTAGTTAGTATTATGTTGCAATTTAATGTTTAGAGGTAGAAAGAGAGAAAAATCTAATGTTACTTGAAAGTTTAATCCCTTGTGATACTCTAAAACAGGGATCTGCAACCTGTGGCACGTGGCTCTCCAGGGTAAGTACCCTGGCTGGCCGGGCTAGTTTGTTTATCTGCAGCGTTGGCAGGTTCAGCGGACCATGGCTCCCACTAGCCGCGGTTCGCCGTCCCAGACCGATGGGGGTGGCGGAAAGCCACAGCCAGCCCATCCCTCGGCACTTCTCTCCACCCCCATCGGCCTGGGATGGTGAACTGCGGCCAGTGGGAGAAGCAGTCTGTCAAACCTGCTGACGCGGCAGGTAAACAAACTGGCCTGGCCCACCAGGGTGCTTACTCTCACGAGCCGTATGTCAGAGATTGCCAGTTTGTTTACCTGCTCTAAAATGTCTATTGTGTCATACAAATGTTTGACTTTGTGAATATTTCTAAATAGTAAATATTATATATCATTTCAATCCTTTGCCCTCCTTCTCTGCTCACACTGATGCCAAATCCTTAAAAAATTTTCTCTCCATCATCTCCAAAAATCAACCTCTTCCTCCCCATACTTACTGCACAAACCCTTGTCCAAACCCTGATCATCTCTTTCTTATATCATTACATTCGTTTAATCTCCAGCCTTCTTGATTCCTACCTTGTTCCATTTCACTCCTCCCAAAATGCTATTGCAAAACTATTCACCTTACCCACAACTTTTACCCTGGTTAGCCCCTCTTCAAATCACTGTCTAACCAACTCCTTAGTGTTTTCCTTCCACACATGCTTTCTTCCAAGCAGCACAGTACACCTGAAACTCCTTCTTTCACATAGTTTCTCACACTCTGTCCTTCAGATCCCTGCTCAACATCCACCTATTCTATATGCCTATGAATTCGAACCTGGTTTTCTAGGACAGGTACCAAAGGGGAAATATAGAAAACAAAACTACCAAAAATACAGGCTTAACACAAGTTCTCTCCTCCCTTCTGCTTTTGCCCTCTGGATGCCACATGAATGATAAATCAAAATAGTAATGAATTATTTTTATTTTACCTGATAGTTTTAAGTGATGTATCCTGTGGTTTGACCATTGTTGATTTTTTTAAATGCTTGATTCTAACCATTCCTCATGGAGACAAGATTGCATGTAATGATCCCATGACTATGTTATGCCATTCTGCTTCTGCTCTAGTTTCTCACCACCGTGAAGAATCTTCCAATCACACTGACCACATAGGCTATAGACTTCTTGTTTTAATGGAAATAGCCAAACATGTAATGCCACAATTAATGCAGTTTATTCCTCAATATAATTCCATCTTCTTCCATGCAGATCTTTCATGGAGATCCATTTCATTGACTAGACCTTATATGAGCAGTGTAGTACTCAAAGAAAACACCATCCAGTAATCCTAGTCTTTATTGGGGTAGACTCTTTAAAATATCTATATATCATTTAACTTATTTTGAAGACAGTACTAAGCACCAACAGAGAAGCATGGGAAAAAAAACAGATGTGGTTCCTTCAGTTCCCCTTTAAACCTCAGTTCTGGATGTCTGACAACACAGTTGCATCCATTACCAAATTATCTTATAGTGATAACAACATTGTTAATTGTCTTTGGGTTAACACTTCAAGCAAAGCTTGGGACCAGAAACACAGAAGAAGTTCCCAGTAGCCTATGTCTTCTGTCAATACCTTTTCTGTCCTAGGGTACGTCTTCACTACTGGCCATATCAGCAAGTAGCAACTGATTTATCGGGGATCGATATATCACGTCTCATCTAGATGCGATATATCGATCCCCGAACGAGCTCCTGTTGACTCTGGAACTCCACCAATGTGAACGGTGGTAGCAGAGTCGACAGGGGAGCCATGGACGTCGATCTCGCGCCGTGAGGACGGTAGGTAACTCAATCTAAGATATTTCGACTCCAGCTACGCTATTCACGTAGCTGAAGTTGCGTATCTTAGATCGATTCCCCCCCAGTGTAGACCAACCCCTAGATTCTACATTTCTGTAACAGCTGCATTTCTCTCTCATGAAAACAATACCTGCATCCTCTTGAGTTTTCATTTATTTTTCTCTTCCTCATGGGGGAAAGTTTTCCTCTCTACTTGGTGCACCAGGCTTCCAGCACTATCTTGCTGTATCACTTGCAGTTTCACTAATTCAGACTGGCATGCCATCTGCACCATCTATTTAAGGATCAGCTCAGATGTTACTTGTAATTCTGTAACTTCCAGGAGTGCTGCTTGTCCCTACTATGAACCAATCCCTGTGTACTCTTTTGAAGTTGTTGTAATGTTGTAAGGTCCAATTAAAAGCATCTAGGTCTCTGCAGTTTGAGGTGATAAGACGTGTATCAATTAATTTCATGGGTGTTCCTCAAAACTTTAGGTACTTATCCAAAGCTCACCTCTTTTTCTTTGGTCCTGACATGAAACTGGACGTCTCAGGAGTGGAAACTGTCTCACAGCATTTCTGATATATTATAGTATGTCCTGGTAAGAGAATTCCGCACGGATGCCCTTTCACTGTATTCCATTACTTCTGCTTCCAGCCCTGGCCCAAACCAGAGAGGGTAGTGGCACATGAAAATGAGAAAACAAACGTGAGCTGGACTTATTCAAACTGCAGTAAAGGTTTGATCTGAATTCTGAGGAAAGGTGCAGTTCTGTTCTTATTACATCCAAACTGGTTTGCCTATCCCTCATTTTTATCTCACAAAATTCATATCAAACTGTTTAAGTTCAGAACTGATCCTCTTTCACAGCAGTTAAATAGTATAAAACTGTCTTCAGCTTCATTTCCTACTGCGTAGTTACTGATATTATCTGTACATCCCAGGTAGGTAGGTTGTTTCATTATGATTCTAAGGGCCAGATCCTCAGCTTCCGCAAACCAATGTTGCACCATTGACTTCAAAGGAAGGCCATCAATTTACACCACCTGGGCATCTGGCCTTAAGTGTGGTTAAACATGGTTTCTATACAATCTAGTCTGTTGGCTTGTTAAATCTGAGGATTTAAATGGCATTTTCATTATCTAAAAATTATTATTTTCTCTGCTTTACAAGATGACTCAAAATCTGACAGTGCAGAACATGCCAAAGACACAGAATGAATACTATCCTGTTAATGCTCTCCTATAAATGAGTATTAACAGTATCAAGGAAAGAGATGAATCACTGGGTGACAGAACATCTTTCTCTTCCTCTCCAATGCTACGTCTACACTACAGACTTGCAGCGGCACAGCTATACTGCTGCAGCTGCACTATTGTAAGGTTCTCATATAGTTGCTCTATGCTGACAGGAGAGAGCTGTCCTGGTGGCATAATTAAACCACCCCCAATGAGCGGCAGCTGGGGAGAGCATCTCCCGCTGACATAGCACTGTCATTGGTGAAACTTATGTTGGTCAGAGGTGTGGGTTTTTTTCCACACTCCTGACGGACAAAAGTGCTAGTGTAGACAAAACCTTAAATTTGCTCAATCCTTCTCTTGCTCTTTCTGCTTCACTTGCTGAATAGGGCTATGGGAAAATTCTCAGTGCAGGGAAACCAATGGAATATAATGGTAATGTTTTGTTTTTTTCTTTCTAGAACACGTATATATGTCTCTTTATAAATACTCAGAACAGATGTTCTGTATATTCCAAACTCAACCTTAAGTCCTTCAGCTTCAAAAATGCAGCCCTTTGTTTGGTGTGGTAGTAGCTGCTTCAGCATATACTACACAAGTCAGCAGGTCACATGAGACTTCAGTATTGAAAACTCCTGCAATGTTTTCCTAAATACATGAAATTTGGCGTTTTTCTTAAAGCCCTGGTCCCTGGAGTCAGGTGATGCATGAGAATCTCAGTTTCCTCCTTTTTTATTTTAATGTACATTGCTAGCTCTCATGGCAACAAAGAAAAGTTTGAAAAAGTAAAAGGCTAAAAACCCAGAAGGCACATACAAAGAACCCCAAAATTATTATTTTCTAAAAACTCATTATTTTTAAACCAGAGTGTGGGGGTGATTGTGGATGCTGTGATCCTTGAACAGTTTCTACAGAGCCTCCCTCAAAACACCAAAGTATGGGTCAGGACACATCAGCTTGCCACACTGGAGGGGGTGTTAAACTAATAGAATCCATAGGGGCAGTCCTCCCCAGGAAACAGGGCTGACCATTTAGTGGGGGTTAGACCAGGGGAGTAGGGCAGGGGAACTTGCCATCAGAAAAGGCCTGAGAGAAAAAAAGGAAGAGCCCAGAAGAACCCCCAGTGGGGGCTTGGGCCATCCTGCTACTGGTGTGGGCATCAAGGATATGTAAAAAGAGACTGATCATACATGCAATGTTACTGGACTGAGTTATGTGATTGTGCTTGGACCACTGGGCAGGGAAAGAAAAAAACTGTAAACCACACCTTTAATGGTGGGGAAGAGGAAACTAAGAGGCCTACTGGACACAGTCTTGAGCTGTTTACTAATCCAGCAGGAGCTGGTGAAACCCCACTGGATGATTAGAACCGGAATGGATCCATGGTGAGAAGTACTATCCTATGGCCCAGCTACCCCTGGAGATCCAAGGAAGGTTTGGGTGGGAAAGGCTTGGGGTAGTAGACAGGTTGCTCATTCCATTGTATTGGGCACAGATTGGATCCCATTCCCATGTAAGATGCAGTATGGAACCAGGGAGCCCAAGCAGTGGAAAATGAAACTCAGGTAGGAGGAAATAAAACTGAGGGGAAGTAATACCAAAACTGAAAGTAGATGGACTGGCAAACAGCGGACTTAGGACAACAGGCCATCAGAAAGGGAAGGAAAGCAGTGTCCCCTGAGAAACAGAGAGGAAGGAGAAGAAAAATATGGTATTTGAGGCAGGGGTAATAAATAGCCCAAGCCTGGTAGCTGGGGTTGAGTGGTCATCAGAACCTCCCCCACCCCATATGGCAGAAAATAAGGAGACAGAGCCCAGGCAGTTTGGAGGGTTGGGAGAAATGGGGACCCTGAGCAACCAGGTGGAGGAGAAGAGGCCACAAGCCCCACAAAGTCAATGGGTCAAGTGTAGGGATGCTGGTGCCCGAGGTTGCTCCTGGGTGTGAGGACCTGTTGGCAGAAACAGAATTGTGGGGGTGACCTCCACCCACCAAATGTGATTTCTCTGGGTTAGACCTGCACAAGGGGACCCCAGATGACCATCCTGGGGGTGAGAAGAGACTTAGGTGCAGTAACACCTATTGCAAGGGAGGAAGAGCCGGAAGGAAAAAAAATACCATCAGCAGGCAAGACAGGGTGGTGTGTTAGAGTGCTGGGAACTAAAAGCTGAGACAGCATTCTGGTCACTTAAACACCAATTAATTCCCCCTAGGGTGGACCTGATGGGACCTAATTAGTGTGTTAGAATGGGCTGGGAGAGGACTAATGAGCAAATTAGTCCATTAACACAGGAGATATAAGAAGGCACAGGAAGGCAGTATAATCTCTCAGGTCTAGACTATGAAGGATCTCTGGGAAGAGAGTGTTCTTCCCTCTTTTTGGCAGAGAACTGAGGAGGAAGTGAAAGTGGAAATAGTTATGGTGTAAAAACAAATGTAAGCCAACTCCCCTGGGCTGTTTAACAACCGACGGTCTCTGAGTCTGTGAAGACAAGCAGGATGTCACCTTGCTGTAAGCCCCATGATTTTGAAGCCATAATATTGGTTTCTTGCGCTTTCACAAGAAGTTCCTGGCAGCTCAGGATTTCTGCATCAGCTGTAAGAGATGTTGCAGTTCTGGTTGCAGCTACTAGAGGCTGCTGTTGGGAGCAAGAGGGTAGGCACTGGGCTGTAGTTCTGGTTGTTGCCTGCAAATAATGCAGCTGCACTTGCTGCTTCCTTTGTAAAGGATGGGAGCAGCAGCCTATGGGGATAGAGACAGCACTGGAGTGTCAGTTAGTGGGAGCAAGCAGAAAGGGCACATGAGCAAAGGTGCGGGGTGGGGGGGAAGTTGGGGAATTCCAGGAGTTTCTGCCCCCTTCCTCTCTGATCTGCAAGCACTCAGCTCTAGCCCACCTGCACTCTCCTCTGTGTATCCCACTGCTACTGAGCTGCTCTATGGAAGGGACATAGCCAGAAGATGGGAACAAGGGGGACAGTTGGTCAGGGAAGTCACCAAGGGGAGGAAGCTGAGTGAGAGCCAGGGGTAGTGTCTGAGCAGGGATCAGCAGTCACTGTGCCTGGGTGGATGTGAAGGAAACAGGGAGATGTTGGGGTGATCCAATGACCAGATTTGGGGTGGAGAGGAAGGATGTTGGTTGGCAGGGGAGTGTATCAGTGGGTGGGAGCTAAAGGGGAAAATAGCCATGTAAGAAGAGAGTGCCATGTGGCAGGAGAGTGTCAGGGGAGGGAGAGTCATTCCTAAAGCTGAATTTGGAATTTTTCAACAAAAAAGGAATAGGGGGTTTTTTGTGTGTGTGAAAAGTTTAATAAAAATGTGCCCATTTATTTTAATCAGCCCTACTAGTGTCCATTGGCAGGAAGGTGCTACGGGCCTAGGGCATAGCTGAGAGAGGCGGGGGGATGGAGGAAAGATATTGGGAAAGTAAAAGGGAATCCTATCCCTGCATTTAAATGTGTGTTGTTTTGTACATTTTAGACTGAGTTTTCTGAAATACAACTAGAAAAATCAGAAAATAAACCAAAAAATGGGAATTTAAAATAAAAAATAAATCTCATCATTTGTAAGCCAATTTCACAATTGGCCCATGATTTTTGAGCGGGAAGGGGTTGGCAACATTGCTTGTTGCTCTTGCCTGCTGTCCTGAAATTGCTAGTCCTTCACTTTCGTGGGTCCTAAAATGCATGTAATTGAAGTACAAATGTAAAAAGAATGAGAGTGGACCAAATTCTGCCCGGGTGCAATTCAAATGGCAGTCAAAGGAATTGCACCTGGAATGGATTTGGCTCTGTGTATCTAGATGAAGTGAGAAATTTCCCTGAGTGCTAAATAAGTTTCTCTAAATAAAAGCTGACAATTAATGGTGTTTGGAATTGACACTTTTGAGAAGTGTTTGGAAATAAGCAGCGTCAGACCTTAATTCTTCTATAATATGTTCCTGCCTTGGTATTCAGACTATGCAAACTCAAGACCTGTGGCTCTAGATAATGAGCTTCAGACTGTAGAATCTGACACCATCTTTAGTTATGCTGTCAATCCGTGCAATAAAGTTGTAGCCTTAGAGATGAGTGAAGTGGGAGAAAGAATAGAGGTTTACTAGAGCTGATATTCCAGGAACAGCTAAAAGGCTTGAAATTACAATTAAAGCTTTGCTACAAATAGCTAACCTTTTAAAAAATGTGGAACTAACAAGGCAGGTGCCAAACATGAAGAAAGTCATTGTTTCTGTGGCATTCTTCCTTCCATTTCAGCATTATTTCTAATTAGGATGCTAAGCTTCTTGAAGGGAGGGTCTGTTATTGGGGTGTTTTGTTGGTTTTGATAGCCAGGAAAGTGAGAGCAGCTTTATGCTATGGGACCTTTCAAGGCTGTTGGCATTTGAATAGTGTGGCTATGAGATATGCAGCAGTGTGGCTGGAGAACTGTGTCAGGAAGGTGAGCAACAACAAGGGAATTTGGGCAAATGCGAAAGTACTCTTCCCTGGGGCTGTTGCAGACGGTATGTGGGCACATTGGGGTGTCTGGCCATGAGTCGTTGGTGGTTTTTGGCAGCTGGCAGGAAGTTCAGTTAGGAGGAGCTTAGCACTGGAAGTTGCCATAAAGTCATAGTTTTTAAGGCCAGAAGGGACCACCAGGTCATCTAGTCTGACCTGTGTATCACAGACCACCACCACCAGCCAGCACCCGCAGTTGTAGAATGGGGGTGTGGGAATTTGGAAGCTAGAAAGGAGGTCACATTGGTCATGAGATAGCTTTGGGAGCTACAAGAGCTGTTGGTTGAGTGGTTGGCATCTCAAGTAGCAGGAGAATTTTGGTATTTGGTTAAGGGTATTTGTCACAGGGTAAAGGTCTGAGGATTTGGAGGCTAAGACTGATGTATGTGGCTCCTCCTGAACAAGAAAAGGTTTACTGAAGTGTTGAATTGGCTGAGCAGTGTTAGGTCAAGCAAAGGGCAGAATGACAAATCTGTTAATGGTGATTCTGTGGCTGCTCTTTTCCTCCTGTGGGGGGTGGGGAAAGATAAGTCTCTGACAGTTAGGAGCATAGTTTTTGGGACCCTGGAAGGAGCACAGTGTTAAAGAATGTTGGGAGGTGGTATTGGAACACACCAGGTGCTAGAGGCAAAAAAAAGTTAGCTGCTAAAGCATATACAATACTTGCCTCAGCTACAGTGCACCTGGCACTAGGGACTGACTAATTGAGGTTTGGAAGCCTGTCAGATGGGGACTCCACAAGAGACCTACAGTTATGCTAGATGTTGGGAAAGCTGGATGGTCTGGAATTGTTGCTTAACAATGGGAGGAACAGTTGATGTGCAGATTGATGGTCAGGCTCTTTGTCACTGTGTCTAATTGCAGTGGTGGTACAAGTACCTATAAATGTTAAGGTTGACATTTGGTGAAAAAGTCCCACTGACATTGATCCCAAACTACTGAACCTATTTCCTGCTTTTGTTCCTGAAGTATTTGTTCCCTTTGTACCTTAATGTATATTTTGAACATAATTACTCCCAGAAAAAATTCAAAGACACCACGAGGAACATGCATGAAAATTCAAACATCTGCAAACAGCTGAGTAGCTCTCACAGTGGTGAAGTATTTATCTGTGTGCCTGAGTACTTATCTGAAAAGCTGTTAACAGGCCCCTTGGCTTTTCCCTCTCATGTTGCAATGTTTCTAGGAATGATCACAGTGCCAGTTGTCAAGTACTGTAAGCAGAGGACACATTATTTCATGTAATTTCACTAGATGGAGAAATAAAAGTATTCAGCCAAGTGACTGGTAACCTATATTCATCCTGGAGTGGCAGTGAAGCTTGTATAGTACACCCACGCAGTGTGAGCAGAGGGGGAAAAGATGTGACTGCAGCAATACCTGCTTGTAATACCAACACAAATAGGGACCAGGGAGAAGATGCTGGGAATTCCTTGTACTCAGATGCTGCACACCAGAGTGAGCAGCTCAAGAATAAAGAATTTTTTTTGGTGGGGAAAAAATACAGAAAGTCGCTGTTATGTACTTAATAACATAAAACTGCCCTAATGGGTCAGACCAAGTGTCTATCTAGTGTAGTAATCTGTCTCCTGATAGCGGCCAGTGCCAGATGCTTCAGAGGGAATGATCAGAACAGGGCAATTTCGAGTGATCTATCCCCTGCTGTCCAGTTCCAACATCTGACAGTTGAAGGAGGTTTAGAGATACCCAGAGCATGGGGTTGTGACCATCTTGGCTAATAGCCATTGATGGACCTATCTGCCCATGAACTTCTCATTCTTTTTTGAACCCAGTTATACTTTTGACTTCACAACATCCCCTGGCAATGACTTCCACAGGCTGACTGTGCATTGTGTGAAATAAATTCTTCCTTTTGTTTGTTTTAAACCTTCTGCCTGTTAATTTTGTCAGTTGACTCCTAGTTTCTTGTATTATGTGAAGGGGTAAATAACACTTTGCTATTCCTTCTCCATACCATTCATGATTTTGTACACCTCTATCATATCCTCCTCTTGGTCATCTTTTTTCTAATCTGAACAGTTCCAGTACTTTTAATCTTTCCTCATATGGACGTTGTTCCATACACCAATCACTTTTGTTGCCCTTCTCTGTACCTTTTCCAATTCTAATATCTTTTTTTGAGATGCGGCACCAGAACTGCATAGAATATTCAAGGTGTGTGGGTGCTATTGGTTTGTATAGTGGCATTTTCTGTTTTATCTATCCATTTTCTAGAGTTTCTTAACATTTTATTAGCTTGTTTGACTGCTGCTGCACATTAGGCAGATTGTTTCAGAGAATTAACCACAATGACTCCAAAATCTTTCTTGAGTGATAACAGCTAATTTAGGTCCCATCGTTTTGTATTTATAGTTGGACTTATTTTTTCCTGATGAGCATTACTTTGCACTTATTAACATTGAGTTTCATCTGCCATTTTGTTTTCCAGTCACCCAGTTTAATGAGATCACTTTGTAATTCTTCACAGTCAATTAAGACCAAAGCACTTTTTATGATTCTGCATGTTTTGAAATCCTTATTTGTACCATAATCATTTTGCACTTTGACAATTGTAATGCCTTTTTTAAAATAACATCATGTCAGTTATTTCAGAGTTAAGAAAAAAATATTTTAATTTAATTTTATTTTTTTATTTTAAGAATGTATTTTCTGGTAAGGAATGATAACAATTACAGATATTCAAATCCTCAGCTCATGTAGATCAAAACAGCTCCACTAAAATAAATTTACATCAGAATATGTACATAATTATGATTAAGGGACTAACTGTAACTGGTCCAAATGCTGCTGCACAAGGGACCAAAGGGGGCATAATAATGTATAAGGACAGACCCTACTAAACACTGAACTTCTAGGGGAGGCATGCTTCTTTACCAAAACAGAATATCAAGTCTGAAACAGAATTTAGATTTCTTTAGCTCAACCTGGGTTAAATTATAACTACAATCCATAGGTTACCACTCTCAATTATTCTCCAAGGGCTTCACTCTCTTACTTAAGGTTTCATTTTCTTTCTCGAATGCTAGTGACTTTGAACTGAATTTGAAATAGCTTCTCTCATCTGGTACTCACTATAGTAACTGTGAGATTCTGATATATTGACTGTGCCTTTGACTTCAATGAGATCAAGATTAGGCAATTGCTTCATTAGGGACAGAAGGAAATCCAGAGTCCAATTTCCACAACTTAGAGGTAAGAGTATCTATCAGTCTCTGTGGACAAATTCTCTGATGTCTATTACTCCTGGGGAAATTCTGCATCACTGTGTGTGTGCAGAATTTATGTCCCCCACAGATTTCTTTGTTTCCCCGCAGAAAAATGAATTCTGATGGGGAAGCAAAGGGAAGCCACAAGAGTTGTCACGCGTCCCTCCCTGGCATCGCAGGCAGGTTGGTTCAGGCACTTGGAGCAGCCTGTAAAGACATAAATCAATGCTGGAGGTGGGAGAGGGCTGGGAAGGTGTGTGTGTGTGTGTGTATGAGAGAGAGAAAGACAGACACTCTGTCCTTCCCGCATGCTATTGCAGCATGCTCATCATGGAGGAGCAGGGCATTGGGGTGTTTCTGAGGAGGTAGGTGTGGAGCAGACACTTTCCCCTCAGGCAGAGCAGACTGTAGCAGCCTGCCTGCCTAGTAAATTGTTCCCATTGTCTTTGTGAATTCCACCAGGAGTATAAAACAGGTGTAAAAGTTTTAAGGCTTCTTTACATAGCCAGAGTGGTGAAAAGGACAGCATGGCCTTATAAATGCTTATGATGCTTTAGTGATTAGAATTGAAACTAAATTTTTGGACTGAAAAAAATTCCTGTCAAACTCTGCTGCATGAACTGTTTGCTACTGACCTTTTTGGGGATGGTCAGTAGCCAGTATAAATTGTGAGTTTAATTCCCCAGCCCTCATTTGATCTTTCAATTTCTGTGATGTAACACTGAGCATATGGCTGCATATATTTGTTAACTAATAACTAGAAATAAAGGGTCAAACCTAGCTATGTTACTGTTAGGCAAGGGGTGTTGGGGATTTTCTCCAATGCTCCCCACTCCTATTCTCCATCCATTCTATTGTATTTTAAATAAATTACCAAAATAATTGAAACCAGCATGATTATATTGCATTATTTTGATAAATAAAATATGCAGAATTTTAAAATATTGTGTGTAGAATTTTTAGGTACAGAATTTTTTATTTTTTGGTGCACCATTCTCCCAGGCGTAGTCTATGCACCATACTCTCTAAGTCAGTAGGAATGAACAGTGTAAATCAGTAAAGAATTTGGGCCCCAGGGCTCTACATATGGGGAAGGGAGGGAGATTACAGGATGATCTCAGGTCCCAAATAGATTGTGTTCTCTCGGGATCCCTCATCTTGTTTAACTGGAGTGAGTGAGCTCTAAAGGAAGTCTGTTTGGTGGACACTCTTTCCCCAGCACTGAGACACATTAAGTTCAGGAGGACTAGAGAGCCCAAGATAATCAGCGATAATACTTAGCATTTATATAGCACTTTACATCTTCAGTGTATTGCCAAAACACTAATCTACATTCTTATAACATGCCCATCACCATTGAATCTGATCACCAAATCCTCACAAACCTGTATGGTAGGTAAGAAAATATTTTATTGCCATTTTGCACATAGGGAACATGAAACTGCGGTTATATGACTTAGCTAAAGCCACCTTGCAAATCATTGGCATAGCTAGAATTAAAACTCAGGAGTCCTAATTTCCTGTCCCATGTGAAGACTTTCACCTCTAGTTCACCTTTTCAAATTTAGCATAGGTCAATACTGTCTAAAAATCTCATAGCTGATTGATGGCTAGTGTGAACTGAGAGAACTAGGTACTTTGATCTCAGGTTAGCAGCATGGTCTAAGAGCCTGAACAGAATAAAATAGACTTATCTCCTGGCAGGTCCTAGCATAACACTGTTCATGTCAATATAACCACTATCACAATTTGCAGTTTCAGCAGAGATGCCAACGGCTGAATCAGCATGGAGACGGAACTACTCTCTCATCTCTATAAATTGTCCCTTTAGTAGAAGTTCAGGCACATTGACAATGGAGTCTGTACTACTGCCCACTGCGTATACTGTATCTTTTCTATATATAAAAGACTTCAGTCTTCAAAACTGTCAGTGAGATACCTTTAAAGAGCTCTGAATTCACTTTAAAAAGAAAATTATCCTTTGGTTACTGAGCACTGCAAGATTAGGTGCTTCCATTCTGAAGTCATTCAGGTGTGTTATTTGTATGGTCACTTGGTGAGATGCAAAGATTTTTGACATTGAGCCAATAAAAGATTTAATAACTATTTCAATGTTTTGCTTAGCTGATGAGCAAAGCCTACTTTGTGGCAGAGCCTTAGATTGTCCCATGGACTGCTAACAAGCGGAAGGGGTATTACACAAGAATAATGATAAAACCCAATGCATTGTATTGAAGAGGAGATGATGAATAGGTTACTGAAAGAATGGTCATTAAGCCTGGATTTATTTAATGTCCTGGAAATAGCAGTAACTATCAGGAAAACGAAATGTGTTAACAGATACATTAGGTAAAATATCTGGAATTAATTACCAAAGGCAGCAAGAAAGTTGTCAGGAGATGATCGAGTACTTGGAAAAAAAAACTCTGAGGGGCACAAGTGGTATCTTTAGAAAACTGACCTACTTGGGTTTCCAAGCTTCCATCTGTTCTTACAGATTTTTTGTCCTCCTAGGAAAAGTTTAGAAAATGTTCACAGTAGTATACCATTTGTCTGAATCTGTAGAAATTGTGTGCTATGCATATGGTTATTTTCACAGGCGCAGGGTGAAAGGCAAAACTACCCCTGTGAAGCTTTACACCCATTTGCAAAGCTTATCCTGACCATATGGTATGTGTTTGTTTTAAAGCCTGTAGTGTCTACTGTCATAATAGGTTCTGTCCGTGCTAAAATCTAAGGTACACTGTAGACAAGAAAGATATTATTAAAGCTCCGTTTATTGGTGATGATATTCTAAATCATGCAAATTGCTTAGCATATGTTTGCGGGATGAAGTTAAAAAAAGCAGTCACGGCACTGATTCCTTTTTTGCTGAGCTCTGTCAAAGATTGGTTAATGCATGATGCAACCTCAGATGATTTTAATTGACATTTTCAAAACCTTTTAGTTATTTTTCCACTAACATATTTGTTTACATATTTCTTGTTTCAGTAATGTCCAGTGCTAGATATTCTATAAATTTATTTCCAAATAAATCATATGGGCCTGATACACCACAGTTTACTCCAATTTTATGCCAATGTAATCACTGATATCAATAGTGTATCAGAGGCATAAAACTTAAATAATGTGGTGGCAACTTAGGCCCTTCACATCTCATCCCAGTCTTAAATACTACTACTTCCTTCTCTTTTCCTGCTGACTGATATCCTCATCAAACTTGGTTTGAGTCTTATCATCCCAGGTCTTCCCATTCCCCCTCACTACCTTCATATTTTCTTCCCCATTCACTTTACTCTGAGCCAATATCTAATTTTCCACCCTTCACCATTGGATGGGAAATTGAACTGGCTGAATTTTGACAGCTAATACCAGTTGTGTTAGCAATCTTTTTCCATTTCAGTAACCTTCAACTCTAAACATGGTCCCCTAGCTCTTCTGCAAAAGCACAAAACTGAGAAACTATAACTTGATTAAGTAAACAGCTTCCATGGAAAAGAATTCAAGGAAAAACAAGATGATGCTGCAGTTTCTGAGGAGAAAGAAGACTACCACTTAAAGGAAAATAAAAAGGCAAGTAGAAAAGAGAAAACTTGCTGTCATTGAATTCAATAAAATTACTTAGCATGTTTCTCCTATTATGAGGAAATGGTTCTGGTTCTAAATATGTCATGGGGTATAGCAACCTCTTGCCCTGGATCACATACTCTCCTCAGGAGCAGTAAGCACCCTGCATCTGGTCAGACACAGGGAGGAAATTAGACAATAAATGTGTGAGTAGGAGGTAGTATGCACTCCAGAGTTTGTAAGGTAGCAAAGCTAGATGCTAATGGGCAGGCGGCAAAGCAGCGTGATAGGTGGATGGGAGAGCTAATAACTTAGGTGTGTTGGGACAGATACAGTATCAGTTAGGCTTAGCAGATGATTAAACTGTTGAATCAGTACCTTATCTTCCACAGTTTGTAAAAGTGGATTCTGTGTGTTAGAGTTGCACAACAAGCACCCAGAACTGCCACTATAAAGACCATATCTGGCCACCAAAGGAGGACATGTCATGACATCAAAAAGATGCCAAGTTACCTGAAACCCCCATTGATATCCCTGTAGGGTGTCAAATGGAAAATGCAGGAGGTGGCCAAAAGATCACAGCAGCATTACTGTAGGGTTCCACCAACTATTTCTGACTATAAGCACTATAGCACACAGTGACACATGCTACCAGGTATCCAGAACCCTTGGTTCATCTGGACTACACAACAAGCTTATAAGTACCAGTAAACTACAATCCACTCCTAAGGGTGGACAACAGGAACCAGTAATGTGTAGGTAGGTACACAGTACACAGATATTACACAGGGCAGGCTCACAACTCCAGATATCACAAAAGTTGGTTATTTAGATGTGTAATGAAATAAATGCACTTTGTTTAGTTAAATCTCGTGTCAAATAGAATCATGTAAGTCCTACCCTTGACATAGACCATTGAAACAGTAGAGTTGGGAATAATGCTGTTAGTCTTTCAACAGCAAAAGAAAAGTATTATATAAGGAAAGCTTTGTTGTTTTTTAAGAACTCCACTAAAGTCAATGTAAACAAGTGCTGAACATTTCTGAAAATCAGGCACACTTCATACTCATGAGTAGGCTTTTCAGTGTAAGCAACTATACTAGGACAGAGTCTGGAATCACCCACCTGAAATGACAGAGCAAATCTCAGAGAAGACCATATTACTGTAACTCTAGAGCTGTGCAGATTTTTTCAGTGAAAAATACTGATTCAGCAACACCAAAACATTTCATGAATTCATGTAGGTTTTGTTGAACAGTTTCAGTCAAAAGAAACAATAAAAAATAATCAAAATATCTTGATTAAATACCTTTGAAACAAAACATTTAATTTTTTAAATTTGAAACTACTTTTTATTTAACAATTTCCTTGAATTTTATTTAAAACACCAAATATTAAAAATGCTCAAAATGAAACATTTTGTTTGACCTGAAACAATATTTTTTTGGTAATTGCCAAATACTAAAAAATCCGTTATTCACACAGATCTACATAATACCTTCATCCAGTTATCATGCTCTCTACCCCAATGAGTGTCAGGATGAATCAATAGCTCCATGTTTTACATGACTAATTTCAAGCCTAAAAATATTCCAGATGCTATACCACCTCTATGTTGATCATGTTCTAGAGTACTCACATTGTGTTGTAAATTGATGTGGTGGAGTCCTCAGGGTTATACAAGATACTGCCTCTTTCAGCTTAAGTGAAATGTTGTATGGCGCAGTGTTTAGGAGACTGTGGTTCAATACTTCAGAAAATTTGTTTAAAAAAAGATAAGTTTTGTTCTGAAACACAATTTTCACTTCAAAATGTTTTACATTTATTTACTTACTTTTATGTTGAACAGTATTTCATGACACATCAGGAGTAGTGGTTAATGTTATATACTGCTACTGATGTGATATGGTGTGACACTGTAATCAAAACATTTTATTTTTAAGGTGGTTAAGGTGTTTCAATCTGTACTTCGTATGGATTGAAATGCTTTAACTTACTACCTAGATCAAAGTGTCTCCTGTTTGTATCATAATGAAAGTTTGATACTTTGATCTAAGAAATAAGTTAGAAGAGCAGCTGTTTTCAATATCTGTATTAGCCTGGAATCATTTATCTATTTACTGTTCACTTTTGTTCTGCCATTGTACAGTAACTGGAAAAATATTTGGTTTTGTTCTGACTTAGAATGAAAACAAATTTCCTGCAAAATGAAATGTGGAATTTCCTATCAGCATCTCTGGAAGTAGGGCTTTAAGGGCTCAATCTTACAAGGTGCTAACACCTGTGAGAATTTCTAAAGGCACTCAGTCTCACAGGATGTGTTCAGTGCCTTGTGGGACGGAGGATTTATCAATGGACACTATGCTTTTCATAAAAACAGCCACAGAATCACTTGTTTGCTATACAAAAGGCAGACCAGCCCCCTACCCAGGGCCGGCGGAACCCATTAGGCTAACATTTGGGAGTGGCAACTGCAGCGGCTGGATCTTCGGCTGCCCTGGTTGTTGTTGGTATTTCGGGGGCCGGACTTTCCGCTGCCTCTGTTGGGGGTGGCATTTCGGGGGCGGGACTTTCTGCCGCCTAGGGCAGCAGACAAGCTGGCGGCGCTCCTGCCCCTAACTACTATTGTATAGTATTATAGACCTATGCCTAATTCCTTGTCCTCTTTATGGGCTCAATCCTGCAAGCCTTACTCGCATTTAACTTGGTACTGCATAACATGGTGGTCAAAAAATTAGAACAAAATAAAATTAACCTGGCACACATTTAATGGAATAAAAACTGGCTAACTGAGAGGTCTCAATATGTAACTGTAAACAGGGACTCATCATTGAGAAAGTGTTTCCAGTATGGTTCCACAGGGACCAGTTCTTGGCTCTATACTGTTTAACATTTTTTTATCAATGAGTTTGAAGAAGACATTAAATCATCACTGATTGAGTTTGCAGAAGACAAACAAGACAAGTTTGCAGTGGCAAATAATGAAGAGGACAGGTCATTGATTCAGAGCAAACTAGATTGCTTAGTAAACTGGGTGCAAGCAAACAATGTTTTAATATGGCTAAATGTATACATCTAGGAACCAAGCATGTAGGCCCAACTTATGGGGCTCTATCCTGGGAAGCAGGGACTCTGAAAATAATTCGGGGCTTGTGATGGATAATCAGTTGAACATGAGCTCCTAGTGTGATGTTAGGCTAAAAAAGCTAATGCCCTCCTGGGATGCCTAAACAAGGGAATCTTGAGTAGGAATAGAGTCAAGGGTGGCTCCAGGCATGAGCACACCAAGCACGTGCCTGGGGTGGCAAGCCACGGGGGGCGGCCTGCTGGTCGCCGTGAGGGTGGCAGTCAGGCTGCCTTTGGCAGCATGCCTGCTGGAGGTCTGCGAGTCCCTCGGTTTTGGCGGCAATTTGGCCGCGGGTACGCCAAAGGAGAGGGACCAACGGACCTCCCGCAGGCATGCCACAGAATCTGCGTTACCAGTGGACCTCCTGCAGGCGCACCACCAAAAGCCGCCTGACTGCCACACTTGGAGTGGCAAAATACATAGAGCCACCCCTGAATAGAGTGGTTATTTTACCTCTGTATTTGGCATTCTTGTGACTGCTGCAGGAATACTGTCCAGTTCTGGTGCCCACAATTCAAGAAGGATGAAGAGGGGTCAGAGAAGAGCCAGATGAATGATTAAAGGATTAGAAAACATTCCTTAAGTGATAGACTCAAAGAGTTCACTCTATTTAGCTTAACAAAGAAAAGGTTAAAGGAGTGACTTGATTACAGCCTATAAGTATCTACAGGGGGATTGAATATTTTTTAATGAGCTCTTCAGTCTAGAAGAGAAAAGCATAACATGATCCGATGGCTGGAAGCTGAAGCTTGACTAATTCAGTCTGGAAATGAATAATTTTTTTACAGAGTAATTACTATTGGAACAATTTGCAAAGGGTGGATTCTTCATCACTGACTATTTTTAAATCAAAATTGATGTTTTTCCTAAAAGATATGCAGGAAATATTCTGCAGAAGTTCTTTGGACTGTGTTATACAGAAAGTCAGACTAGATGATTACAATGGTCCCTTCTGGCCTTGGAATCTATGAATCTACTCACAAGTTACCCTCATCAGGTGTGTAGTCTTGCTGTACTGAGAGGAATTAGTCACATGATTGATCCTTAATCAAATTGATCTATTCATGTCAACAGGGCTAGTGATGTAAGGCTGGCAGAATCAGGCCTCATAGTAGTACCTGCAGTGCATCAGAATCAAGCCCTATCTGTCAACCTGCAAAGAAAACATGGACTCACTCCTTCAACCCTTAGCCATATGAGTAGTCATGAACATGCATGTGCAGGATTGGGCCATTCAGTTACTCAAATGCAGACATATCAGCCCTCACCCCAAGAACACCTATTCAAACGCCCATTTGGATTTTTGATTAAATACAGTACACGTTCTCAAATTTTTAGAAAGGCTCAGTTAAGAGAAACAGATGTTCTATGTGAGTATCTCTTTGCCATCAAATACCTCATGTGTACAGTACTTTTGTTATGTATTTCCTAATAATTAATACTGTTTTGGTCTGACTAAACTAGACTCAAATAAACAAAAAATAACAAAAAGAAAACCAGTGTTAATTGAAATAAGACATTTTACCTCTCCTATAGGTTATGCCTTGCCCATTATATCCAAAAACATTCCTCCAGTTCAGCTCCCACAATCAGTAGTTGCCAGGATTAAGAATTCTTGGGTACAGCAGGAATGAGAGAGTGTTCAGAGGACTGAATTGCTATGTTGACTATGCACCAGCACATAGGAGTAAGCAGAAGGGATCACAACTCGAGGTACTCAAATTAAGGTTGAAGGATTGTGTGACTGGCAGGTATCCGTGAGGTACATCACCTGCCAGAGGTACTCCGGCAGTTTCATTGACCTACTTTTCATATACAAACAAGTCAAATCAGTGATATTTATGACATTATGGTGTTTAATGCATTAAAACAAAATTGCCAAAGGCTTGGTTCTGACCTCACACCTAGTAAATGCATTGATCGCAATGTAGTTTTCCCTGATTTACACAAATGTAAGTGGGAGAATCAGGCTACAAGTAAAAATTTCAAATCTGATCTTCTCAATTATCCACTTTCATCAACCATTATTTTGTCACTTGTCACTCATTTTAAGTATGTCTGTACTTCATTAGGTCACATTTTGGAAAATCACAAATCCAAAATGCACAACTGATTTAGGGGTGGTAAAACAGACAGTTTCAGTTTTTCAAGGCACTAACTACAGAGGTTATAAAAGGAAGAGCAATGCACATGATGTGGTTTGTTTGGCAAGCAGCAATCATGATATCATATGCACTGTCCATGATACTGCCTGCCTTGTGTTTTCCAATTCTTGTGAATTAGAGAGTTTTTATTTATTTTATTCCTGACATTTTCATATATTGGTTATCAGGTAGCATCTGAATGATTTGTCTGTCTACAACCCTCCAAGGGTAGCAGTAACAACTTCTGAAGGGTGATATGTCCTTCTCAAAAACTGACACCTCGCAACAACTGGGATGAAAACAAGTGTGAATAGCAATTTCTGAGATGAGCCAGAGAAACCTCCAAAATGGCTTTCTGTTGAGATCAAACGGGGTTCCGGGGCAGTAACTGTGGAAGATTAGAATTTGCAGAGATTTTCCAGTGCAAATTCTTGAATATATATGTTCAAAGCCCACTCTGAAGCAAAGTCAAATCTAACAGTAAGTCCTATCCTGCTCTTTTTGGAAGGCAAGGAAGTCAGCACCCAGCAGCCTCCTGTAAGGATCTGCAGCTTCTGGCATATAAAGCTGCCCCTCTGGATATACCTACTGCAGAGTGTGCAGGCACGTGCCATTTCAACAGCTCTTCGATCTACCAATTTAATCTTTTCAGTGGTGTTTACTAGCCAAGAAGCTCAGATCCTTAAGTGCTGAAGCATAGTAAGACAGGGACATCTTTAGTTCTCTTTTTGGATGTTGTCCTCTGAGCAATTCTCTCATCAACTATTGGATTTAATACTGCACTTGCATTTGGTTAGCAGGCATAGAATGCTCCTTTCACTTTTTCAGTGCAAAGTACATGCAAGCATTTGGCCAGGCCTAAAGTGCTATCACCTGTGTTGAATCTAGAAAAATCTTTCAGTGCTCAGTGTCTGGGATCCACTTTTTTTCTTTAGTTAAATACCAGGTCAGTCCTAACCTCAGTCTAACATCCAGTGCAGACTTAACTCAGGCTCAACTGCCAGTTTTTTCTCCTTAATATGTTGTGCATTCATCCATCCACATGCCTCCATGTTCCATCAGTGCTACATTCTGATGTAGCCACTGCTGCCTATGCTATGGGGCAGACCCCAAAGCAGCTACAGTAAAGAAGTGCAACTAAGGGCAATCACAACACAAACATGATGGTCCTCCAATCCCTTCCCATAAACTCTCTGACCAGAAGTGGACTAGGCTTAATGGGCTATCCTCACCCCTGCCCCCTCTGCCATGGATGACAGAGCTAAGGCAGATAGGCAGGGATATTTGCAGGGTTTGGAAACTAAGACGTCTATCCTAGTGTCTGGAAACTAAGGGGTAGTGAAGCCACCCTACTGGCACCCTGCAGGCCATGTATAGTTTGGGCAGCAGCCAACAGAGTGGGGGTATCCACTACAGGCAGAATGTTACTGATCAGACAGCTTTGATCTAACTTGGAGAGGAAATGCAGGGCCAAAGGCCAGTGAGAGTGCAGCCCTTGCATGGGGAAGGTGTATGGTGTGGTGAATGCCCCATCAGGTAGCAGTTTCAGTCTCTAGTGTGGCAGGTTTAAAGAGGAGTAGTGCTTCATACAGATGACGCAGGGAAGGTGTGAGAAAGCCTAACCAAATCCCAAAAAGAGGTAAGCCAATTGCCTTCCTTTACCAGGGAAATCAAGGCATAGTTAAGTGGTGCAATAGAAGACCCCAACCAAAAGGAGGGAAGTTGAGACAGATACAGACTATTGCATAAGATGTGATATCTATTGCTTCACATTCTGGGTCTGTCATAAACAGATAGCTAAGGGTTAATGTTCTTTTACCTGTAAAGGGGTAACACCAGTAACCTGAAACACCTGACCAGAGGACCAATCAGGAAACAAGACTTTTTCAAATCTGGGTGGAGGGAAGTTTTGGGTGTGAGTTCTTTGTCTTGTGTCTGTGCCCTCTCGGCTATGAGAGTGATTTTTCTATCTCCTGGCTTTCTAATCTTCTGTTTCCAAGTTGTAAGTACAAAGATAGTAAAACCATAGGTTTATATTGTTTTCTTTTGTATTTACATGTGTGTAGTTGCTGGAATGTGTTAAATTGTATTCTTTTTGGATAAGGCTGTTTATTCATTTTTTTTCTTTTAAGCAAATGACCTTGAATTTGTCACCTTAATACAGAGAGACCATTTTTATGTCCTTTTCTTTCTTTTTATATAAAGCTTTCTTTTTAAGACCTGTTGGAGTTTTTCTTTAGTGGGGACTCCAGGGAATTGAGTCTGCAGCTCACCAGGGAATTGGTGGGAGGAAGAAGTCAGGGGGAAAATCTCTTTGTGTTAGACTTACTAGCCTGACTTTGCATACCCTCTGGGTGAGGGGGGAGGAGGAGGAGAGATTAGCTCTCTCGGTACTTGTGTTTTCCAGGACTGGAAACAGGGAGGGTGGAGTCCCTCTGTTTAGATTCACGGAGCTTGCTTCTGAATATCTCTCCAGGAACCTGGGGAGGAGGGGGAAGGGAAATGGTTTATTCCCCTTTGTTGTGAGACTCAAGGAATCTGAGTCTTGGGGTCCCCCAGGGAAGGTTTTGGGGAGACCACAGTGAGCTAGGCACTGTATAAATCCCTGGCTGGTGGCAGCGTTATCAGGTCCAAGCTGGTAACTAAGCTTGGAGGTTTTCATGCTAACACCCATATTTTGGACGCTAAGGTCCAGATCTGGGAAAAATGTTATGACAGGGTCATGCCTTCAGGATGGGTATTTTGCACTTGGCAGTCAGCTACTTCCTCAGTTGTAGCCAGACTCAATGTACTAAGGGCAAATTAAGAGATAGAGGATTTAGTGGGGGTTGGACAGTCCCTTCATCAGTGCAACAGGATACTTGAAATGGATGATTAGATGCCAAGAGTCAGACTTAAAACTTGAATGGAATGCAGTGGGAGGCACCAGGTCTGGTACAAAACAAACAAATGAAAGTTGCCTTCAAGTAAGGCCAGCAGGATTTTAGCCTTAAACACAATCCACCACAGAATTGTTCCTAGGGCTTGCTCCTCTCTGGTGTTGAGCACCCTCAGCTTATAGGAACTTCAATGGGAGACAAGAGTTCCCTGGGTGGGAATGAGCTCTAACAGCTTTTGCAGCTCTGGTATAAATAAGCCCAATCTTCCTCCAATGGAAGTCAGTGGGAGTTGTGCTATCAGACTTCAGAGTAAGCAGGATAAGGCACCTGTAGCTTTACTGTTGAGGTTTTTAATGTGAATATCTGTCAACATTATCATCAAAACATTTTGAAAAACAACTCTGGCAGGGAGTGAATTTTCTACTATTGGATTCTATTTTTATTTTAATGTCTTCATAAATGACAGGTCAAAATCTGGCAAACAAAAGCTACCTACATTTCTTAAACTTTGCTTATTTTAATGTTACTTAGTTTCCTACTAAAATGTATGACTTTTTTGTGACTTAACTAGTTTATGGATCCATACTTATGTTGTTACTGCTCATCATTATGGTTTTAATTATTCATCACCCAGGTCTTCAAAATGTGCAAATTGCATTATAATAAAATCATAATCAGCAGAACATTTTATGCAATCTGAAAGCAGCAGTTTCCCAAATTACATAAATTGAACTAATGAGAGTTTTCATTCTTCCCAGTGTAACTTTCTTCTTTGCGCAGAAGACATTAGGCTTCCATCATCCCTTTCCCCACTAGATTTCAAGTCCACGAGACAGCTCCCTGCTGAAGGTTTCAAGCATAATTTAAGGGGCTGGAGATCGTTCGTGGCTGTTTGAATAGTGCAAATACTTTATCTGGGTTAGATCCACTACTGTGGCATTTAGCAAAACACAACGTGAATTACCATTTGAAATCACAGCTGGCAGGTCCCGAATAGAACTGCGATTTCTAGGACGTTTTGTGCAGATCAGTTTTCTCGGGTTACATCTTTTAGTCTCATGCAACATACCATCACATAAACGAGGTATTTCAATACAGCGATTGACATTCAACAGAAAACACTTTCTGGGGGAATGAGAAGTTCCTATTATAGAATCCAGTGTAACTACGCACGAGAAATAACACGTTCACTAAAATCAGATCCTTGCTATCTTTTTAGCAACGGCACCTCATTTTGTGTCTCATGCTTTTGGGGAGCGGCGAAAGCAGACTGTGTGTCAGATTCGTACATTTGCACATGCATTCCCCCCCTCCTCCCTCCCAGAATCACGTTTTGGAAAGGAGATGAGGCTGCATTGCAAAGGAAGAAATGTCTCCACTGTGTATTGTCATGCAAAGACGAGCCAGTCGGTCGGTGCCATCTCTCGCTCTGTCTCGCTTTCAGGGAAGCAATTGCATGTGCTGCTCTGGGGATTCGGGTCCCGAGGTTCCCCTCCTCCCCCCCGCAAGCAGCTTCGCAAAGAGCTTTTTATAGCACACAGAACAGATCCAAGCTTGGGGCTTTCTTACTCTCCTCGTCGGCTTCACTTTAGTGATTGAGTCCGCCTGTCCGTCAGTAAAGGACAAATTTAGTATGAGTGCAATTAATAAGAGATATTAACCCAACCGGTCAAAAATAAGTAAATAAAAAAGCAGCCCCAAATACTGGGACACGGAGCTCGAAGGGCACCGATCTCCGCTTACAGCAGCAGTGGAGGAGGGACGGGTGCCTACGCTTGCACCATACGCGGTGTTGTCCAGAGGAATGAATGAATGAATGAACGAACGCGTCAATGAAAAGAGCCGGGAAAACAATGAATGGGGCCCCGCTGCGCAGCCACATGCCGCCCGCTCGCAATGAATGAACCGCTCGCCCGCCGCTGCGCCTCAGCGCCGCACCGGGGCGCTGTTGCCCCGCCGTGGCGGAGGCGGCGGCTGGAATCCCCAGGCCGCGCACGTGTCCGGGGCTGAGGAGGCCGAGCGCCGCCAACGCTAGATGTCACCTGGAGGCAGCGGTGGCGGGTGGGGGAGGGGGCGAGGGGAGGCTATAAAAGTAACTCTCCGTAGCACGTGCACACTTCAGGGAAACTTCGGAGCCCGGCAGCGGCCGTGAAAGGCGCTGGGGCAGCCTGCGCCGCGCCGGACACCCTCCGTCTGAGCCGGGCGGGCGGATCCCCGACGGCTGCAGGCGAGCCCGCTCCTTGTTCCCCCTCCCGCCCCAATGTGGCCCTGGGATGTTGGGCTAGTAAGGCTGGGGCGAGGAGCAGCAGCATGAGAGGCAATGGGAGCGGGCTGAACGCCTCCCACCCGCCCGCGGAGCTCAGCCTGGACCGGCCCGCCTGGGTGGCTTCCACTTTGGCCGCCATCCTCATCTTCACCATCGTGGTGGACGTCCTGGGCAACCTGCTGGTGATCCTGTCCGTGTACAGGAACAAGAAGCTGCGGAACGCTGGTACGGGCGTGGGGCTGGGGGGCGGAGGCGGGGTGGAAGTGCACGGCGGAGGGCAGAGGAGGGGGCCTTGCCAGCCCCAGCGCCTTTCTCCTTCACCCCAGCCTCCCTGCTTCACTGAGGCGTTGGGCGCTGCTAGCCAACAGCTGTCGCTAGCGCCAAGCGGCTGGGCACGGAAAGTTGGGACCCCGGGAGGGCTGGTCCTCATTGCCTTGGCGCTGAGGCGTGGGACGCTTGTGGCAAACGCGGTGCCTTGGAACCCGAGCCTCCGGCCAGCCCCCTTCTGCAGAGCTATTTTTAACCGGCCACAACTGGAGGTTTTCTAGCTGTTGTATCCTGCTCGTTTGTAGATAAAACTAGGGATGGGGCTTTAAAATTCAGTGCGAGACCGCGGATACAGTATGTGACAGATGCCCAAAGCCGCGTGTTTCACGGCAAATCAGAGCTCAAGCTCTCTGATGTGTATTTTTAGCAGCTGCAACCAAACCGTGGTGCTATTTAAAGCTTTCGTTCAGTAAAAGTGTGAGCCAGTATAAAAAACAAACAAACAAGCTGTGTTTTGCAATGGAATGAAACACAGAGGGAGGGAGGGTGCCATAGCATGTAGTAGTATGTGAACCTTCCAGATGTCACGCTACTGATCTCTAAGTTTAATATTATTTAATACATCTGTCTGCATAAAATAACAGGGTTGTGACATCAGACAAAGTCAAAAGGTTCAGTTATGGCTGATGCATAATTCAGAATAAACGAAGGCATTCTTTCTTTGTTCACCAGCTACTTGCTGTTTACTTCTTTTAAAGACTGAAACCATCTGACAGAAAAGCAGATTTAGGCACGCCTCAGAAAAGTGGATTTTTGACAGGATAGGATGTGTGAGGGGCTATTGAGTAAATTCCTCTTAGTTTACCGATTATTGGCCCGACAGACCGGAACTTCTCCTTCAGAGGCGTTCTGCTTTATCACGTCAGACCAGCTGCTGCACACGTGTACCAAATGGGTGCACTCTAAGCCCTGTTGAAACTTTCATGAGGTGAGAGGTAATATATGCAGGGAGCTGCGGTGCTAAACAAAACAGGACTGGGTGTTGCTATTTTTTTCCACCCTTTAAACTCTTGTAAAGGATTGGATCCTATTATTGGTGAATGGCCTGCATAATTTCACTGTTAACTCCACAGAAGTCAGCTGAGTTAGATTGACTTGACACTGACGTGAGAGGAAGCTTGGGTTTGAATCTAGACAACAGCTATGTAACTGTTCTCTGTTTGTATTATAAATCTAACTGACATGGCATAAAAGGTTTCATGGTCACTTTCTAAGTAAGGTAGTTAAAATAATGTCAATAAGCATGATTAAAATGAAGTCAAACTGGTTTTCTTTTGTAGTTATCACTGATGTAAAATGTAGATACTGGCGCTTTCTGTCATTTACTTTGATGTAAATAAAGAGTACTTCCATCAAAACCAAAAGTGGTGTGAGCACAGAATCAGATTCTAGAATTCCAAGTCAAGCTGAACTTTGTCTTGCCATTTTTTTCTCATGTAGACCTTTCTTTTTATGCTAGGGATTTTTTGTTGAAGTAGGTGTATATTTGTAATGGGTCCATGAGTGAGAGTTAATGGATTTAGATAAACCCCAGTGTTAATTCACATGCCTCAGTTCTTCTCTTGGGAATCTGAAGTCTAGAGAGCCATAGTAACAGAACCACACACAATATAGTGATGTGTACCTAAGAGTAGAATTGAATCCTTAGACCCTTATATCTATATTTGTTCTGCTTTTGCTCTCAGCACATCTCACTCACATCTTCACAAGTGCTCACTTGTCACATTTCTCACTCAATGCCTTTTTCCTTCTCAGTGGGTATTGAGAACTGCAGCAAATTATAACATAGAGCCAAGGCCACAGAAAGTCCTTTGGATATTGAATTGTATTAGGCTAGGTTGTGGGACAGATACTGCTGTAATTTAACTAAAAAACTGGCTTAATAGCAGGAAATAATTCATATTATGTTTCAGGATAGAATTTAAGAGTAAAACAAAGTAGTTTTCCTAGAAGATAGATTAAAACTTCTGTCCTGTAAGAAAAACTTTGAATACTTTGAAAGAAAATGTATAGACTTCAGGATCTTGGGAAACATAGAAAATGGTTAAACAAACAAATCTTATAATCCTCATACAACTAATTTGTAACTTTTCAGACCCCACCCAGTGAAAATTTAAGCAGTGCATGATTTCAAAGATGTGTGTAGCCGCATTGAACGTTACACTGAATTCAGTGGGACCACTCATGAGTAAAGTTATGAATGTGTGTAGGTGTTTTTAGGATCCAGGCCTTATATTATTTTGAGCAGAGAAAGGAGGATTTTCTTTAATTTTTTGCTGTTAAATCAGGATATTTAGGAACAGGCTAAATTTTAAATGTCAGACATCTTATTTGTAATTTGTTAATTATAAGGAAAGTTGCAACTATTTGCAGAGCCATAATGAGAAAGAAACTTCTGATTTTGCAGCATCACATATTAATAAGACATTTGCTGACACATTCATTGAGGGAAAAAAAGGACACAGGCTGAAAATTCCACCTGAAACAGGTCAGGGAGGAGCAGAAGATGTCTCCTGAAGAATATGTATTTCAATGAAGATTTCTCTTCTTTCTCTGAAAAGAGGACAAACTGAACTATGGAATATTTAACATTGTACCAAAACAGGTGGATGTGGTCTGGGAAAATATCTTGTGTCTCCATCTCAGACACACACATTTTTTTGGGAAGATAACTACAAAGTCGATCCGGGGACTTCTTTTATTGCTAACATATGCCCTGGGGAATAGTAGGAAAACCTAGAAAAACCTTCACAAGAAGTGGTATCACCTGCCTGCCAGTCAGAAGGTTAGTGAGGTACTGTGATCAAAGCAAAGGAGTCAGTATCTCAAAGAAGCTTTGTTTCAGCAAGCGAGGAGTGTCTGATACACCAGACTCCTTCATAGTCACAGACGTGGCTTCAGTAGATGCTCTTCTAGACACAGAAGCCGATGATGCAACTGGTAGGATTCTCTTTTATTTAATGTACTTGACTGTAATAGGTTTCATAGTTCTGACTTATTGTTATGGTGATTTTTATGATCCAACAAACTACTAGGCCAAGTTCAGTCTCGGTGCAAGCAGCTGTGACCCAGGTCGCATTGGCTTACATCAGGGCTCAATTTGGCTCCTGATGTCTTTTAACTTTGACATAGATTTAATGGGAAACATTCAAGGCATAAGGAATCTGATGTTTTAAGTCTTGACTTGATGTCCAGATAGGTGAAACTTTAGTAAACTATTCATATGCTTTCTTATTTTTTTTATAAATAGGTTCAGTATAAATCATGGAATGTGTTTCATGATTCTTTGTTAATGCTTATAAATTCTTATAATTCTTATCAGCTTATGCTGATAAATTCTTTTAATAAAAGTCCTGAATTGAAAAATTAAAGACACAGATTTTTGCTCAGTTGCTCTGCTCAGCGTTGCAAAGTCTGAAGTGACTTGGACTCTTAAGTGTCTAAGACCCAGATTCTCAAAGGTATTTAACTTCTGAAATCAGGAGGAGTTAGGCACCTAAATAGCTTTTGAGGCTCTGGGCCTAAATCACTTGTGAATATGAGACTTTGGCTCCTGAGTCACTTGGGCCTTTCAGTGCTGAGTAGAGCAATGCCTAAATAGTTTAAAAATCTGGGCCAAAGTGACTAGCCTCAGGGAAGGTAAGTGGGGAAATACAGATAGTCATAACGTTATGCGACATGAAAACTAAAAAAGCAAAATCTTAGAGCACCTCAGTGAATTTAGAAAGCAGGTAACTTAAAGAAGTTTATAAAATGTTATAAGTAAGAATTCATATGATTGACTGTCCTTATGCCTTCCTTGTTCTCCTTGTCAAGAAAACAATGCATTAAGAACAAGGAGATGAAGCAGTCGCAAAAAATAGCTTATTACATGGTAAGTTAAAAATGATTTGTCCCCTATTAGGATCTCATTCTGCACTCTTTGCATTTGCACAAAACAACCATTGTAATCACTGGGAGCTTTGCATACACAAGGACTGGAGGTTTGGGACCTTATTAGTTAATAAAGGGAGCTGCTTTCAGTCTTATCCCTTTTGAGCTTCTTCCTCTTCCCCTTCCAAACTGTATTCTTTGGACCAAAGTCATTGGTTTTAGCATGGCTACTTGGCAGAGCCAGCATAAAGGAGTCATAAAGTGGTCTTAAGAGCCACCCACTGAATTCCTGGGGAGCCTCCACTCCTCACCCTCTTCCACAGGCCAGAAGTGGTGACCCGGCCTTTCCTACCCCGGGCCTATTTCTGGCTGTTGGAATTACTCATCCTGGCCATTGATGGCTGTACACTCTGCTTCTGCTCAGGGATGAATTTGGTCTTTTATACACGTTTGTTCAGTTTCCCAAATCAGTAGCTGAATCTATTACCAGCATGTTTATTACCAACAAACACTATTGTCACTAGCTAAGAGTGCAGAAAAGAGGTTCTGATATTGATACAGCTCCAAAGCCCTGATACAGCAAGGTAACAGGATTATTCACATGCTTAAGCTTCAACGTGTGCATAACAACCTTCCTGACTCAAGACAGAAGCAAAGAAGAGAGAAGGCAATTTTTATATTCTGAATTCATTTCTTTGCTAAATTAGGTTCAAGGAGTATAGTTTGTAAAGATAGGACCAAGAATGTCAGGAGAGCAGTGCATGAGGTTGAGAGCAGCCCCAAATTAAATGTGTATGTTCATTGGGGACATCCAGGAAAAAATGAAGGAAGATAGCTACTTATGTGAAATGTCTTTTTAAAAAGTCCCTTTAAATAAAAAATAACCTGAAGTATTTTTATTAATACTGTTGTATTTTTAGAATCAGGGGCACAGTCAGTTGGAATCCTGCATATGGAGGGCTTACAGAACTGGGCCCTTTAAAAAAAATTAAATATGTTACATAGCAGCATATTAATCTGGTTGGTGAAGAGACTTCTTAGTTTCAATATTTACATTTATTGGAAATATTATACATGGGGGGTTTCAGATGATCAGATTGCGGATTTCATTCAGCCTTTTCATTATGGTAGTTGTTCTTGATGATCTGTTTTTTTAATGTCAAGAACTTCTTTAACAGAATATTTGTCATTATCTGCTTACAAAAAGAAACCAAACTTCTTCTGTTGTGAAACATAAAGGAATTATTGTCTTTATTACAGATTTCCCTGGATGACTTTTGCATACCCAGGGAGAAAATGGGTAGCCCAAGAAATGTTTGGATCATCAGAGAGAGAGAATAGCTGTAGAAGACCAAATAATAACACGCAAAATAAGGGTCTGAAGAAAATTGACTGACATATTGATGGCAATGAACATTGGTATTTCAGACTTGAATTACTTCAGGTAGCAAAAATGGTAAGCCAATTGGGGGTGGAAGGGGAAATGTCTAGCTGAGTTGTTGAACTTGTCCACCTGATGGACAAAATTACAAAGCAAGATATACAGTTTTGAACAAAACAATTCCTTTAGAGTGGTTAATAATTTGTTCAAGTTTAGGGTTCACTTCAGAAACTTATTGAAGTGGGACCTCATCTTTTCAGTAACCAAAAATTAGGGGTAAACATTTAAAAAAAAAAGTGTGTGGTTTTTTTGTAGTTTCTGTCAAATGATAGTCTTTCCTTACTCTTTCCGTCAGTTTTTAATTTTCTGAACTGGCTTACCTTTTTGGTGGCAATGATTTGGGTCTCTTGCTGTCATGAAACACTGTTTCTGGTTGGAAACGCTTTGTCTCTTCTAGATTTTAGTGCACACCTTTTCTGTTTTCTTTTTTTTCCTCTTCGCCTGTTGTCTCTAGTCTCTTTTCACTTCCTCTCTTCCTCCCCTGCCTCCCAGTACTCTGTTCTTTTACTCTTATCTCTTTGCTGTTTTTTCTCCACCACTACATATGTTTCTAGATACTAACAATATTTCTAGTTTCTAATGATAGAAATGCTACCAGCAATAGATATCCGATACCAGTAGCACTACTAACAAACCCCTCTTAGACATTGTGGCTTGCTTTCATAGGGGAATAAAAAGTCTGCAATATCAGACCAGGACTGCGCATCCAGAGTGCAATTTTGCAGCCTGAAAAAACACCTTGCACTCTTTCTGTTGGCAATCATTTTTTCTTATATACTTTCTTCAAAACTGCCTGAAATATCACATTAATGTTCCACTTTTGAGTAATGTGTGCCAACATCTCCTCCAGGAAAACGTGATTAGTAAAGGAGTTCTTTTTTGGAATGAGACAAAAATGTATGGTGTTAATAGCTTTTAAAAATTATTTTAGGGATCTTTTGTAAACAAATAAACATGTATTTAAATATGTATGTAAATAATGCTTGAGCCTTTATTATATAAATACTACCAAGAGAGAAGTACCCTTCCAGCTGGGTAGCCCTTCCAAAGTCCACCAGCACTGGGGGCAATGATTGAGCTGAATAGGTTTGTAAAGGTGTGTACCTTTCATGCTGAAATGAGTCTCACCATTCTTTTGACCTATGTCATTTAAAGGATTGAAAATACAATGAAACAAACGAAATAAGAATCCTATGGTATGCCAGAGAACAGATTTGTCAACCCTGTGGGTATGCAGCAATCCCATCTTCCTCTCCTATGTTAGGCTTTTGAGGAGGATGTTTATGTTATGATTTGTAACTTATGGGTTGGGTTACTTAGAGCACTGGATGGACACCTTTTGTTGTGCAGTAATAATACAAAAGCTCCAAGTTCAGTATTTTTTAAAAAGTGCAAAGCCATGTCAATTTCCATTTAAAGGTAGTTTTGCACCAGAAATATCTTCAGCCAACTCACCCCAATAGTTAGAGGACCCAAACAAACAAAAATCATACCTGAATGTCACTGCTTCTGGTTCCACACTTTCAGACAGGATTAGCACCTGCTCAGGAATTCTGTTCTTGATTCTTCTGTGCCTATTGCCTTGTTTGTCATACCTTGTAAAGCCACAGTTACAGAAATATGCTGATATGTATTACTTTGTTTGCATACTGCTACCTTCTTTTCCCTTCAGCCCCAAAGATTTCCCATCATCCTCCCTTTCTCTGTCTCCCTCCACTTCCCCTCCTCAAGTTTCTTCTTCCCCAGCACCCATGGCTTGTTTTCCCCCATTGAGACTCTCCATAACATACTGAATATATAGACTTTTCCTAAGCCATGGTCCCTAACCTACACATGATTAGAGATGTGGCTTTAGTGATAGCTGTAGCACTGCATAATGTGAAGTAATGTGATTAGATTAGGGACCATTCTCTAGACTCCTAGAGGACTCTTAGCAGTCTTTATAGTTTAGAGTCCTAGGATAGACCTAAAGGACTCACACTATAGAGATTGCAGTTTAAAGCACCTCTCACTCATACCCCTGCTCTTCCAGCGAAAACAGGAGATAGAAGCATATGCTCATGGTTGCAGTAGGGATTGTCCTAACGAGGTCAGGAAATTGACCTCTGGTTTGGTAGTTTCCACCAACATAAATAAAAGTGAAATTAAAATGCTGTCATTTTACAATAGGGGCTTTCCCCACACTTTGCATGTGTGTAACTAAGTGATAGTATATGTTACATGACAGTGGAGAAATAGATCTTCCTCCTGTTGGTTTAGAAATTGAAGTCCGGGTACAAAATTTGAAGAATATGCGCCATCATTTTCTCCTCTAATGACAAAAAGGAGATCCAAAAAGTAATTATATTTCAAATGTATTTTTTATAGTTTATTGGCTTCTCAAAGTTTTTTTTTTTAATAACATACTTTTATCATTTCTGTAAAGCCAATGAGTTTTAAACAGTGAAGAACATTTGGAGCAACTCATAACTGAAAAGTTTATTTTAACATAAAATTATGCTACATAGATATTTTATAGCGGTTATGTATGTACTATGCATTAAATGTATAACCACCATTTTTCAATTATTAAAGGTGACATTCCTTGCAAAGGTAGAAAACAGGATACAAATTATTCTTTCCTTTGACTCGTGTCACCACATTTACTCATAAGACTCTGACTAATATTAATGAATTAAGTTAGCTAAATCCCCTTATGTTGTTTTGACAATTCAGTGCATGTGGTTGACTGTCCTCTTCCCCTTTCAAGGATGGATTTTGGCTTCACTTCACTTAACTGGCCTATATGACCATCAGATTTATGGGAATGGTGCCTCACAGTGGCTGAATGGCAAACAAATCTGGGACTCCTGTAAAGCTATTCAATTGGGTCGCCTTCTGCAAGGCCCAAGATTCATGTGTATACCTCTCTCTGGACCCTACACAATCACCCTACTTCTAATAACTCTGCCATCAAAACAGGGAGAAGGTTTGTGATCTATAGGGTGAAGTCCAATTGGGAATTTGATCAAAACAAATGTGTGTTTCCCAGGGAACTTAATTTTTGTCCACAGAGCTCTCATTGTAAAACAGCCTATACGCCATACCACGGGCTCTGGAATGTGAATGGTAAGCTGTGCATTATCACCTTAGCCTATCACTGTTGGGATGGAGCCCTCGGCAGCTGCAAGTTTAGCAGTATTTTCTGAGCAGGACTTCCTGGGTTAGGACTTTCCAAGTAAATAAATCCTCCCCGTGTCCTAACACAGGAATCAGTTCTTATCTTGCTGACTGATATTCCAAGTGACTAACCAATAACATAGCTTTTGTTAGTAGGCCATGTCAACTAAGCCTGAATAGGAGTACAGTACTACTGTACAATCTTGGATTAGTCAGCCACAGAAGACATTTAGGGCCTGAACACTCATAACTCCATTTGAAGTCAATGGGAACTGTGATCACCCGTTCTCTTTAGAAGAATAGGTAAAAAAGCCCATGCAGGCCTTTCCTTGTCTGACCACTCAGGAATTGTTGGCCAAGCAGATGGAAGGGTAAGTGCCATATACAGTCTTGAGGATTTTCATGCAGTCTATGAAACCTAGTCTTTGTAAGGGAGGTGAAGGTGAAGAGTGTGTAGAGGAGGAATACTGGAAGTCCCAGAAAAAAACTGCTTTTGTGAGTAGTAGGAAACTTGCCACAGTAAATTTCAACAAAAGTGAGGTTTTTGTTTGGTTTTTTTAAATCAAAAATTTCCTTGAAATGTTTTTGGCAAAGCATCAAAATTGGAAATATTTTGTCCAAAATGAATGTGTTTCATCCAAAAACTGCAATATTTCAGTCCAGAGCTAAAAACTTCTTGCTTTTTCAGGCATTTGTTTCCTTGATGAAATATCCAAAAAGTTCTCCAAAAAGCAGATGCTTTTCATGGAAAAATGTTGTTTAATGCAAACCTCAGTTTTCTACTGAAAAACAGTTTCAGTGGAAAACTTTTGAGCAACTCTTGTGGGTAGTCTCCTCTCCATTGTCAGCAGCAATAAACTTAATGCCTCTACTGTCAACATCAACAAGCCAGATTGAATGAGCCTCGCTACTCCTACCTAATTGTAAGAAACTATTCCTTTCCCAATCTGTGTTGGGGGCAAATAAGTGCATTTACTTCACCCCTAGAGTTGACAGAGTGATATGACCCAATTGGAGGTGGGGGAAACAAGTTTAACATGTACACCGGGAAAGCTTGAAAGGACAGAAGCTACTTCCATGATCACTTCTCATTATATAGCACCTTTCACTCCTTCACTCTCTGAGCAGCTCTGTAGTTCCTGGCTGTTGAGTTAGAGCAGTGTACTGACGTTTTTGCTTTTCTTCAGCTCCTCTTGGATAGGTTAGCTTGTGTCAGTATCCACAGTTTTGTTTTGAGACCGTGGAGAAGCTTTGTTAGGCTAGGACTAAAGATCTTTTAAGTTTGGTGAAAAGCTAGACACTGGCCGTTAACTATAAATAAATGTCTGTATAAATTCATATGGAACAAATTCATTCCTGGTACAACTTCATTGACTTCAAAAAGAGTTTCTCTAGGAGAGAGTTTAGCTAACTTTTTAATATTGGATGGGAAGCAAATTAGTATGGGTGATCTGCAAATAAAATGTTTTAAAACATTTTTATTTTATTAGTAAGGTGCATGCATTTGTCATGGCTCACTTATGGGGAATCTTTACATAGAAAGTATCTCTTCAGATTATCTTTTGATGAATTCATTTTTACTGGGATTCCATCTGATTATAATACTTTAGTACTGTAATACCGTTAATCTAACTTCAGGTTCATATGATTATGATTTACTTACAATCCATGTTGATGTTTTAATAATGCAGTGGTTAATAATTGGGCATTTAGATAATTACAGTTTTTAATATGATTCAGTTTGCAAATTGTTTTTATTTACTGATATATTTATAGGCTGGAAGTGTAATATTTTTGTAACTGGGGGCTTCCAGGATGGCTTTTTCTACAGTCAAAACATACCAACCCTTTTGTTGTTACCATGTGAATAGTTTTAAAGAAACAAAATACGTGTTTTTCCATATTCCAGTTGAGCGTGGGATGTTCATTAATCTGGTTCTTTAAATTCAAATGATTTTTTTAAGATAATGAAATTTGAATATTTTTGGCTCTGAGCTAAGTGAAACTAAAACAGCATGGCAGGGAGAAGAGCAAACCTCATCTAATCATGAAAATTATGCTGCAAAGCAGGGGGGTGGAGTCTTGTAGTGTGCTTTCCCTGGCACCTGAACTGTGAAACCCTCCATGTGAAGAAAACATGTTTGGGGCTCTGCTGCTTTTGGGAGGTAGTGTGACTGGTGGAAATATCATGGGGCTGGGGAACGGTTTCTTGACACAGCATGCTCTCCTTCAGAACCTGTAGATTTTCCCACAGAAAGCTCAGCAGAAGCTAGTTTCGTTGTAGCTTTGAATTCCATTGTTTCTACCTTAAATAGAGGGACCAAAGCAACATGGCTGCTGAGAGATGCCAGCATTTCAAAATATCCTGACAATAAATGGGGGTAATCTGGAGTCTGCTCAGGGGGAGTTGGCAGGGAAAGGGTATGTGCATGATTTCTGAAGAGACTTTGAAGTGATTTGTAACATGAATATTTTAATTCTCAAGGCCTCAGCCGGCTTTGATTTCACTTAAGCTGCCAGAACCCATGGAGATCCCATTTCTCCCTAAAATTAAAAAAAAAAAATCTGACCTATATCTGGTGCCCCTTCACCTACAGGTGATTATCTTCTTGTGGAGAGGCCCAGTGATTGGACTATGAAAGGCAGGAATCCTGATCTGCCATAGTCAGGATCCAAATACTTACCAGGCACTGGGGACCTTGCCATAGCTACCCTTTTATGCATGAATAGTAACTGCAGTAAGGGACCAAGACATAACATCTTTCTCCCCATCCTGTGTGTGCCCTGGGACCATCATTAAAAACCTAGAACGGTCCTGGCTAGACTATGACCACCAAGCCAGCTGTGCTGTCTGGCTCCCCCTTCTCCTTACACAGCTTGCAGTGGGGCTGACTTCAGTGCAGGTATCCAGAGAGCTATATAGTTGGGACCAGTACACTTAGTGGAAGTACGTGGCTACATAGATTCAGTACATATGGCCAGCTATCTACTAACTCTTCTCCAATCCCTGTATCCTTTGGGGAGTATGTACTAGAAAACCAGTTGAAATTTCATAGACGTTAGATGAATAAATTATGACTCAGATGATGATTCAGGATTCTCTGAGGGGAGGGGAAAGGTGGCGGCCAAGGAGAAGACCACGGACTATTGCAATACCTCTCTTATCTAAACATTTCAGTAAATGGATTTTGTGTTCAGTGGATCAAGGACAGTTTGCTTGGATCCACGTTATCTGGATGGATAACATCAATCTGTTCTTGATGTTCTTTGCCCCCCTCTGCCTTCTAGTCAAAAGCAAATGCTCCAGATTATCAAATTTTGCAAATTTATGAGCTGTTTGCATAAAATTGCTAGTCTGAGTGTTTATATAGATGTTATGCATATATGTATTTGTCTGCATGTATGTGTGCACACAGAGTATATCAGGGAGGGGCTCAAGAATGAGTGCTGTAGAGCCAACAAGGTTAATCTCCAGATGGCTGGTTAAGCTATTTTTCCTTCCTCTGTGCACAGGTTGGCTAGGAACAATGGGAGTGGAGCAGGGCCAAGGATTTGTCCCATTATGTGGTGGTAACTAACGTAAAGCTCATAAGATTCTCACACTTGCTGTTTCCTACCAAAAAAATGCATTATTTTAAACATTATTTTTAGCAAATGTGTTAGCGTTTCTTTGGTTATTTCCATTATAAGTCTGCCTACCTTTTCAGCTCACTTCTTGATTGCCTTGTCTCTTCCACAGTCAGTGAATCCTACTACTGGGGATCTCTGCAGTGACTGAAAATAATGTTGACTATAGGTCTTTTGATAGCTGATGGAACACTTACATTAACTTTCACTGCTTTCTTGGCACAGAATTTGCATTATTTAAAGATTACCTTTTCTCAGTCCATACAGCATTATATGCTTGTCTCATTTATCCAGTTTTTTCCAGTAGTTTCTGGAAGCTCCTAGGAATTCCTCTTGGTTCTATTGTACATTTGAATGCTTTCAATGGATACTTCATAAGTTTAATATGCAAGTATGAAGACCACTCCCCGATATTTCTGAGGATTCCTGTAGTTTCTGTGACCACTCTCATACTGAAGGATTACTCTACTGATAGCAAGGTTTAAATTTGCACCATCTTTCTTAAGTTACCTTCTGTGTTTAATTGAATAATACTTTTCTCTCTTTTTTTGATGATAGATATTTCAATTTTGCTCTGAAATCTTGTGGAATTACTAGCTGGTTTTGACAGTGGGCTTTCCTTCAAGGCTCATGTTAAACATTTTCTGAAATTGTTTTATTAGCCTCTGGAATGTTAGGCTATTGAAATGTTCTCAGGGCGTAGCACACTGCCATTTTAAAAGAGACCGCTATTCTTCCCCGGTCATTTTTCCTTGTAAGACTTGCTGTAACATCATAAAGACAATCTAGAAATGATTGTGAAATTAAACAGAACTCTTTGTGTGCTTCTCTGATATAAAGCCTGAAGCCTTGAATAATCTTAATCTCCACAAGTAATGTGAGGCCCTAAAAAGAGATGTTGGACCTGATTAACGTAGACATATTGGTTGAAGTTAAGGTAATAGTAAGTAAGCTGTGATCAAGGATGTCAGGAAAGGGTGAATTGGCAATCCAATTGCCTATATGCATTTGCTTTCTATCTGGGATATCACCCATTTGTCATAAACCTTTTACATGACTTAATTGTAAGTTTGTTTCTAGGTCTCTCTCTCGCTTCCGTCAAGCAGTAGCCGCTACAGAACTTGTCCAACAACATGCTGACTGAAATCAGTGTCTCTGAGCATGCTATTCTTGTGTTGAGAGGATGTCGTAGATTACCAGAAGAGCTTATATTATATTTACTTAAATTCAGAACTTTACATTCTTTTCCTACCATATTTCCTCATAAAAACTTCTTAATCATCATTCCATGAGGTTCACCTGTCTGTGTATTGAATTGCTGACAATTCCATGTGATAGGACAACAATATTTGTCTACATCTTTTGCTTACCATATTTAGAAACATCAATCTTACTTCCTTTGCAAATTGATCTTTAAATCATTAACTCCTTCATAGCTGTTCTTTCCTGCTATATGCTTAATTGAAATTCAGAATCTACTACATGAGCAACATATGGCAGCAGTTACATCATGAGGTTGAGTTTAAACATGGCTTTTACATTTTATTTATTTATTTATTTATTTTGTGTTAATGCCTGTATGAAAGGTGCTTTTGAAGTATGTGATTTATCATTTCTTCTATAAACTCTCAGAAATATGTATGCTTTTGCACAGTGGGCTGTTACTGAAAAATAAAGGACTCTCAAACACAAATATCTTAAATATATAAGCACTGCAGGCATTTCATATTTGTTAAATAGCAAAAAATCTGAATGTACAGAGAACATTTCATAATAGACATTACACTCCCAATTCAGTTGATTAGCAAGGATTAAATTGTGGCTTAGTCCTTTATGTGGCCATATAATCTAAGGCCTAGATCCTCAAAGGTTCAGATCCATTGACTTCAATGGGAGCTAGGTGCCTAACTAGCTTGGAGAGCCTGGGCCCAAGTGAACTAGGAATTCTGTTTACATCATTTTGTGATTGCCTGGACCTTGGCATTGGATGCTTATATGTAAGTGCATGCCTGCATGCTCTCTTCCTGGAACAGGTGTTCAGGGAATGGGTAAGCGTTGGTTCCATCTCAACCCTCACTGGGTAGGGAAGTTGACCTAGCATGAGTAGAGGTGTGGGAGGCGGGTAATAATTTAATGCTGGGGTAGTCCAATAGTAAGTTACTCTTCCCATGGAACAAGGAGGAAACAGTAGAAGAATTGTGGCTCTGTGGTGTGTCTGAAGAAATACTGGACACTCTTTTCTTAGGTTCTTGTTTTCACACTTGTAAGATTTTGGGCAGATGGGTTGTGATGCAACTTTAAATGTAATTAAATGTACATAAAAAGGGCCATACTGGGTCACACAAAAGGTCCATCAAGCCCCGTATCCTGTCCTCTGACAGTGGCCAATGGCAGGTGCCTCTAAGGGAATGAACAGACCGGTTATCATCAAGTGATCCATGCCCTGCCACCTAATCCTAGCTTCTGGCAAAAGAGGCTAGGGACACCATTCCTGCCTATTCTGGCTAATTGGTCCATCATGGCTATCTTCCATGAATAAGAACAAAATTGTCAGACACATAGATGAACATAATTTGTTGGGAAATAGTCAACATGTTTTTTGTAAAGGGAAATCATGCCTCACCAATCTACTAGAATTCTTTGAGGGGGGTTGTAGACATGTGGACTCACCTCTGTGGTGCCTCCTGCTGGTCTCTCAGGGAATTAGCTCTTTTTCCAGCCAAGAGTGCCCTCTGCAGACCAGTGATCTGCCTGTCCTCTTGGCTCCCATGTCCCTCCCTGGACCCTGGTGCCCTTTTAACTGGGGTGCTGCCCCCTGGCAGTCCCCCACCAATCTGGGTCTCCCCTCCCTGGGGAACCCCCAACCCACTATCCCCACTTTGCCTCAGTTTTGGCTACTGCCCAGTCTACATCTAGCCCCCATGCCCTGGGGCAGACTACAGTATCAGCCACTCATAGGCAAAGGGGTTTGGACCTGCTGCCTTTGCCTACCCATGGGCTGCCCGCTGCAGCCCCCAGTACCTCTTGGCCTTATGCTAGGCCACAGCCTGGGGCTTTCCAGGCAGGAGCTTCCGAGCTCCTCTGCCTTTCCCCAGCCCTACCCCACTCAGGTACCCTATGTCTAACTCACTGCAGCCAGGTTCTCCCTTTACTGCCTCTTTTAAGGGCCAGCTGGGCCTGATTGGAGCATTGCCACAGCTGCGCCTACTTTTCCCCAATCAGCCCAGGCTTTTAGAGCTGCAGCTTTTTAAACCCCTCAGGGCAGGAGCGGGTAACCAACCCACTACAGGGGTCAACATCAGTGTCCCCGTCAGGCTCCCTTCTTATGACCCTTTGACTGCACTCCTGTCCCTGTTCTTTTATTAGTTGTCCCCCGTAATCAGTGGGTTCTGTGGTCCTGTGGGTCCCCCCTTAGGCTGGGGGGGATCCTTTAGCAGTGGGCGGGCTTCCGCCCGCCCACTTCCCAGAAACCCAATAGATACAGGGCTCAACAAACGTGGACAAAGATCCACTGGATATAGTGTATTTAGATTTTCAGAAAGCCTTTAACAAGGTCCCTCACCAAAGGCTCTTAAGCAAAATAAGCTGTCATGGGAAAAGAGGGAAGGTTCTCTCATGGATTGATAACTGGTTTAAAGGTAAGAAACAAAGGGTAGGAATAAATCGTCATTTTTCAGAATGGAGAGAGGTAAATAGTGGTGTCCCCCAGGGATCTGTACTGGGTCAAGTCCTATTTAACATATTCATAAACCATCTAGAAAAAGGGGTAAACAATGAGTTGGCAAAATTTTCAGATGATACAAAACTACTCAAGATAGTTAAGTCCCAGGCAGACTGTAAAGAGCTGCAAAAGGATCTCACAAAACTGGGTGACTGGGCAACAAAATGGCAGATGAAATTTCATGTTGATAAATGCAAAGTAATGCACATTGGAAAACATAATCCTAATTCTACATATATAATAATGGGGTCTAAATTAGTTGTTACCACTCAAGAAAGAGATCTTGGGAGTCATTGTGGATAGTTCTCTGAAATCATCCACTCACTGTGCAGCAGCAGTCAAAAAAGTGAACAGAATGTTTGGAATCATCAAGAAAGGGATAGATAATAAGACAGAAAATATCATGTTGCCTCTATATAAATCCATAGTATGTCCACACCTTGAATACTGCATACAGATGTGGTCACCACATCTCAAAAAAGATGTATTGGAATTGGAAAAGGTTCCAAAAAGGGCAACAAAAATGATTAGGGGTATAGAATGGCTTCCATATGAGGAGAGATTAATAAGACTGGGACTTTTCATCTTGAAAAAGAAGTGACTAAGGGGGAATATGATAGAGGATTATAAAATCATGAGTGGTATAGAAAAAGTAAATAAGGAAGTGTTATTTACTCCTTCTCATAATACAAGAACAAGGGACTACCAAATTAAATTAATAGGTAGCAGGTTTAAAACAAAGTATTTTTTCATGCAACACACTGTCAACCTTTGGAACTTCTTGTCAGAGGGTGTTCTGAAGGCTATTAGCCAAGATGGGCAGGAATGGTGTCTCTAACCTCTGTTTGCCAGAAGCTGGAATTGGGTGGCAGGGCATGGATCACTTGATGATAACCGGTCTGTTCATTCCCTTCGGGGCGCCTGCCATTGGCCACTGTCAGAGGACAGGATACTGGCCTTGATAGACCTTTGGTGTGACCCAGTATGGCTGTTCTTATGTTCTTTTATAGTATATGGCTCACATATCATGGTTTGAGCACATCATAGAAGAAGCCAGTTTCTCCAGTATTCTCCTATCCTGGCTTTAATCCTACTTACATAATCCCTTCCACTTCTAGCGGAGATTTTAAATTGTTCCCTATCTGCTCTTCTATGGAATGCTTCAGACTCTCTCTGGGATGTCTAATTTTTTTGGTGGTTTCCCATTTCACATTCATCTGTATTCTCCCTATCCCTTTGTCTCCCACTGACATTCTTTCTTTAGGTAAAAAAGTTCTCCTTATTCCATTTTTCTGCCTTTGTTCATTTTCTTAATTCCGAAAACATAGCTCCCAAGGCTAGAAATTTCAGAAATTTTTTATCTTGAAAATTATCTACTCCCTGTCATCTGCCACACCTCCTTGTCATCACCTCTGGTTCAGTACCATAATTTCTTTTTACTCAGTTGTGCTTGAAAAAATTCTCATTTGTGCCTTAATTATTTTCTATTATGACTTCTTCAGTTAACTCTTCTATGATCTTCCTGCAGCCTTACTCTGTTTCATAGAGTCCAGAATTTTACAGTGAGGTTTCCTGTTTCCTCCAGCAAATGGGACCATATCAACATATCCTTTATAATCTTCACTGATTTAACTATACACCCATCTCCAAACTGAGTTCACAACTGTCCTCTTGTATTTCTGGCTTCTTTGTGGACCTGTTGCTTCTTATCCCACATGTCTGGAAACTCTCCTCCTCTCTCTCACCCTATGACTTTTGATTTTGGGACTGTTCTTTCATTTGTCATTATTACCTTTACATTTTCCTTCTTGAGTCATTCCTTTTCTTTAAATCTCACCTTTAAACCCTTTTCCCTTTTTATTATAATTTTCACTCTCTGTACAGCATTTTGTGATACTCTGCATGAAAAATGCTGTATTAAAATACATTGTATTGTAATTTTCGATTGAATAACATTACTTAACCTTTTCCAGTGCACAAAATTCTAATTTCTTATAAAAATAGTTTTCTGCTGCTGTACTTAAATTAACTCAGTATAGAAAATAGCTAAAAATCACTGGCTTCTTTTGTTTTCTGCATTTCTCAATCCATTACTTCAATATGCAGTACACAGCACTACACAGTTTTAAAGTGTGACTACAGTTAGAAAAAAGACTTCAAAAATTACAGCTTTGACATTTCGTATTTATTCTCCTTCAGTAACTTCCATATCAAATCTCTTCAGCTTACAAGTCAGTGTAAAGCACCCACAGATGTTCAGATTTGGATCAGTCTTTTCTATATAGATTATATTTTTTTATTTCAAAAGAATGTCAGAAGAAAAACACTGTTTCGCTCTCAATTTACTACCAATCTATCTTAAATACAGTATTATTGTGCAAGGCTCTTGAAGAGATTTAATTAACAGTGTTCTTTGCTTCTTGCTACTTTAAATTCTTTGGATTAAGGATTCTTCAAACCTCTGGGAAAAAAAAATCTGCTGCAGCTAAGCTGTTTAATGCAGTAACTAATGCTCCGTTAATTGTCCGAACAGATTACTTACTTTAATGACTTAATTTTGCCTTTAAGAGTTCCCAGGATAATGACAATGTGGAAAAGGAAAAATATGAATCCTGAAAATGAGTTTGAGTTACGTGATTCAATTAAAGATATTACAGATATGAACTTGTAGTCCCTGTGCACCTAAAATTCCCATTTACTACTTCTATGAATCCTTTCAAAAATGATCATTGCAAGTTTCCTGTGCCACCTCTGACTCGTATATTTACATACTATGCACTATTTGGGTCTGTATTTTCTCTTCATCTTAGAGTGGGCAAGGGCAATTTAAGTGCCAAGCGTACTTTTGGTACTCAAAACCAGATATCAGCACTAATGAATATAAAGGGCCATAGGACTAGAAGACATTTTTATCTTTGGACATAAATCTAAATGATCCAGCCTTGTCAGATTCCTTCCGCCCACCCAATGGGCCACTGCTACTTATAGGAAACCTGTCAGATGTGGGTTAAAGATACTGAAGCTCTTCTAAGGGATTTGATATAAATTATAACTGAGTCAAGATGTGGTGGGGGTGGGGGGAGATAGGGAGGCTACAAACTCTTCTTGGAAATATGAGGATGGTGGAGGTCTTTCTGACTGGCTCATTGGATCCATCTACATTCAATCTCTGTTATTGACCTCTCAGTCTAAACCAAGAGTTGTGGGAAGGCCGTGCGTGGGCGGCGGCAGCAGGAGGACTGATAGATCTTACTTAGGTGAAGATTTTCAGGAAGGAGACATCTGTCTAACCTATTTCAAGATCTGCCCTTTGGTTCTGACTCTAAATATTGAGGTACCAAAAAAGCCAAAGGAACCCATGGCTCCATGATGATGAAGAGGTCCAGAAAGCCTCCATGAATCTGTATTACCTGAGGCTTAGGGCCTGGATAAAGTAGATGCTGGATTAGGAAAAGGAAGTAAGAGGATAAGACTTAAATTAATCAGGACACTCATGAACCCTGGCACTGGCCTTGAGCTACGTTCCTGATGGCAGTCCAAAGACCTAATGGCTCCCAAGAGAGGCACTTGGAGCAGATTAACAAAAGGATCTCTGCTAGAATCAACCACGGAGAACAAAACAGAACCACTCTTACTGGTACTAGCATTCATTTTTCCCAGTGTTGGAAGGAATAGCGTGGACATTGATGCTTGATGTCTGTGGTCCCAAACTGGATTATGACTTCAGTTGAGGGCTAAACCACAGGAGCAGATGAAAACCTAAATAATAAACTTTTAATGCAAATTTGCCTAGTAGTAATAAAGCAAACAAAACAAATAGGAAGAGAGGACAGAAAATATAATAAATTGTTATCTAAACAAAATATTTTCTGATGAGTCATTAACAGATCTTTAGTGTATATTGTATAGCAGGGGTCGGTAACCCCTGGCACGCAGCTCATCAGGGTAAGCGCCCTGGCGGGCTGGGCCAGTTTGTTTAGCTGCTGCATCGGCAGGTTCAGCCGATCGTGGCCCCCACTGGCTGCGGTTTGCCGCTCCAGGCTAATGGGGGCTGCGGGAAGTGACACGGGCCAAGGGATGTGCTAGCTGTGCTTCCCGCCACCCTCATTGGCCTGGAGCAGTGAACCGTGGCCAAAGGGAGCCGTGATCAGCTGAACCTGCAGCAAGTAAACAAACTGGCCTGGCCTGCCAGGGGGCTTACCCTGGCGATCCGCGTGCCAGAGGTTGCTGACCCCTGTTATATAGCAAATGAGACCGTTGTTGAGGTACATAAATTCTAAGGCCCCAAATCTTGAAAATGTCTTTTTAAATTTACAGGAATCTTAGTGGATTATAATGTTGTGGAATGAAACATTACTAAAATGCTCTTGTACCTTGTGTGAAAACAAACCAAAGGATATATAGGACCTGGTTCAGAAAAGCACTTAGTCATATGCTTACCTTTAATCATGAGTGTTGTCTCACTGACTTCACTGGAACTAGTTTAAAGTTAGATGCATCATTAAGTACCTTTCTGAATCATGGTGTAAGGGTGCAACATGGAAAATAGAGACATGAGCGCACACTCAAAATGGATTCCAAAAATTTTATGAAATGCAGTGAAAGAAAGTTGGATCCATCTTAATGACATAATTTAGGGAAATATGTGCATGTTCAGAAAATAGCCACCAGTACAATTTTAAAGTTTATTTTGTTTAAGTTCTGCCTTGTAGAAAGTCAACAAAGCAGTTTGAATAGGATGCGATTATGGAGTATGACATAGAAATCAAGAAGAAGGATATCATTGAGCAAAGAGTTCCATTAAACAGCTATGATAAGAACACCTACTGTAACTCGTGTGGCTAACCTACTGATGAGAGTATTAACTTGAAAGACAATTCTGAAGTTTTACAGTGGATGTTAGTATATTGTTGTCCAGCATGATTTATAGAAAATGTTTCATCCAGTTATATTTAATCTCTTGCCTTCCAGAAATTGTTAGGTATATTTTGTAACAAAGTGAGAATTTTTTGTTAGTAAGTGATAAACCCCATGATTTATAGAATTGCATAGATTATTCTCAAGAGTCTTTATGCATAAGGATTGAATTATAGGCATTTAGCTTGAAAATTATGCCTCAGAGACAAGGTGGGTGACAATTAGGAGACGTTTGTCTGTCTGTCTTAGAAGATAGTAAGTGATCTTTGAGGAACAATCATATCTGTTGGGCTGTCTACTTTAATTTAACAATCTGTGAAGCTATATAGTATGCTTTCCGGAGAATAATGTGAAGAATTTTTGCATTCTGGATGCCTGGTGGTACAGCAGATAATGCATTTGCCTTTCATGGCTGGAAACCTCAGAGCTAAATTAAATTACTGGTAAAATGAGTTTACTGTGTGTGTGTAGTTCTTCAAGGATGGCCAGAAACAACATGGCATGACTGTCTGTGCTTTAGGTAACCCAACAGAAGCCAAAGCTGAGCTATGTAGATACCTTAGAAATTAGCAATGTCAGTTATTGAAGATTACACACCACTTTAATGCTCTGTGGCTGGTTACAGTGTGTGCTGAAGTTCCTGCTCAGGTACTGAAGTTCAGCAATGTGTATTATTAAAGTAATGCTTAGTTCAACCCCATTTTTCTTTCTTCAAACAATTGGCAAGTGAAACACAGTAGCAATGCTTCTTTCCTTTTAAAGTGTGTGTGGGAGGGTGGGGGGAATATTAGAGTAATGTGTTCAGTCCCATTACTATTGCATTTGCTAGAGCTGATTTGTTATGTTAATCAGCACTCTTTTGTTTAGATGACATCATAAACTTCTCTGGAAAATTGTCAGATTATCAGACGGTATTTAAAAATATTTCGTAGTCTAGTGGGCCAGAGAAAAATTATTTGAATGAGGGACGTGCAAATACTGCAAAGTATCTGCATAGAAAGGCAAAGGTGACAGCAAAGTGGTTCAGTAATAATCAGATAAGTTATCATCATTACTTATTTTTGTGACTACAGTATACATAAAACAGAAGTTTCTACATGTTAGAAACTTAAAAAAATGCTCTAATCAGTAGGTGCTTAGGGAGCAGAACAGCTTGGAACTGCATATCAGCTTCTCTATCAAAACCATTTATGGTATTTTAACCTTTCATTCTATTTTAACCTTCAGAAACTTAATAAGCTGAAAGTGAACATTTAAATTGGGGAGCACTGAGTGTCCTTATCCTCGAAGTCCAATAATTTTAATAATCACTGGATTCCTGGACACTGAGATGTGGAAGGTTTTATTCTGCCATTTTAGTATTGGGAAGGGACCACAGAGGAGAGAGAGAGCACAGTAACTGAAACAGAACACTAGCCCAGGTAGACTTTTCTAATGCTCCTCTTTCTACTTGCTTTGCGTTTCCCCTCTCCTTCTTTGGTCTTCCTCCCCTGAGTGTGTTCATACTTTCTCTTCCTGTTTTGCTGCGGCATAATACTCCATTTGAACTGGTAGCAAAAACAGAACAAGTAAAAATCCTGATGTATAGAATGTTCCATGTTCTTCAAAGTGAGAGAGATTTATTGCTTTCTTTCTGCTTGCTATTAGCCCAGGTAGTACTGAGCAAAATATAAGCAAAAAACAGAACAAGTTGAGTGTGTGTCTGTGTGTAGTGCAGTAGGAAATTACTTTGAATTTCCCTTTGCTCAAGAGGAGGAAAACTGGTATTCCATGGATCTCTTTCCAGGATGGAAGATTATGTAAAGATAATATGGAATGCACTCAGCAGCTTCAAAATACATCTGTACTTTATTTTGTCCTCTACATGTTTGAAAGATGCAAACACTAATATAAGTGGATTTGATTAGGTTGAAAATAGAACTGTAATGTGATGCAATTAAGAGAGGGGAATAGTTAGGGAAAATATCAGAAAAAGGAAAAACTTCCTGTGATCTGTCAATGCTGAACGATCTTTTAAAGGAAAGTTGTATAAGTGAGTCATTTAACAGCAAACTGGAGAAAGCACTAGAAAGCATTTTCTGAATATCAGCCTTCACTTTTAGAGAGTGAACTAGATAACCTAGTTGGTCTTTTTCATCTCTAATGACAAAACTCTCATTGATTTCAATGGGATCAGAAGCTGGTTCAAGGTCTATATGAAAATCAAACCTGCATCTCTGTGCAGATTGTTTAATAATAAACAAAGTAGTAAATACTAGCTTTCCCTCCTTTTTTTTCTTTTAAATCAGCCACAAGTTATTTATTCAAGTATGGCAGCCTGGTAGTCACTACAATGTGGTGTACATGTGGCATGGTTTGTTTGAGATACTCAGGATTTTTTTGTTTCCATTGCATATTTACTGGAATTTTGTCAATTTCTGTTGGACAATCATTAGCATATTTTTCGATAAAAACAAAAATTTCCTAACAATTTGTAGAAGCCAACCTTGGGCTTGGGAAGTATCATCCTTGCATCCAAGCTGCTTTTTACAAAAAGTTCTAAGATTTTATTATTCACACTTAGTTGTCACATACAGAAGGTTCTTGTGCCAGCAAAACAGATTGTATTGTCCTGCCAGGGATTTTACACTTGAAAGCAGCTTTTCCCTTCTTTTGAGAGACTTCATTTTGCTGTAAAATTTGGACCAATAAATTGCACAAATGTAATTACTAGGATTCCATGATGCACATTGAGTAAATCAAAATGTTGAGCATTCTGTAAAACTGTTCTAGTCAAACTAGAATGAGAGCCAAGAGAAGCAGACTTTGGAGAGGGTAATTCAGCTCTTTGGAAAGCTTGTTTATTGGTAAAATAGGGCCAAATTGTACTAAATAACATATGAAAACTGGCTTCTGAGGACTGTTTCCCTCCCCTCCTGCCTTGTTGGGAAAATAAGTCTGAAGGAGTGGTCAGAGTGCCTAATGGGAGACCCAGGAGTGTGTTGCTGTGTAAAATGTGATCTTGTGTGGATAAGATACTGACCTCAAGAATACCTTGAGTAGGGATTATAAACTCACTTCTCAATCAGTAATTGTCTCCAGAAACCGAAGAGAGAGCTGTTCTTAGTGAAGACTACTAGCCAATTAGCACAATGTAAAGGGAACAGAGAATTGATTGGTGTGTTTAGAATTCTGCTGTGTCTGACATTCCACTTTAATCACTGGTTTTAATCATACCCCAAACCTTTTAACCCTGTGAGATTCATCTACCAAGACAAGGAGTCTAAAAATACTTAAAGTGATTTTGCTTATACTTTTATCTTCCTTTCTTGGTGTTTTTATGTTGTGTTTTTTTAGTCAGCTATGGACGTGTGGGACAAAAGGATCATTCTACTCTGATGGTTCATCTGTTCCTACTGCTTAGGCTTCATCTGACATGTTAATTCATTGTTTCACATTCTAGGCATGTTTACAACAATAATAGTGATGTCACATCAGAGGGAGCAAATATTTGTTTTGAAACATCCATAAGCTGAAATTAAACTGACCTGTGGAAGTCAGGTGAATTAACTCATGGGAGTTTTAAAACATCATCTTCCTTTAAACAGCTTCAAAAGTGAATATTGTCCTTGATTTGTCCTTTGGATGTTCCCACTGAAAGAGTTCCATGAGACCCATTTATAGTGAGAAATCCAGGGATTCTTTAGTTTGAGAATCATTTTAAGCTTTTGATGAAATTGTTAAGAATTTTTCATTCTTGTGAGCAGGATAAAATGCCAGCTGAGGGTCAATTACTGCCCTCAATCTTTGTGTGACAATCCCATTGACAACAAGGGACAACATAGATAAAGGGCATAGCCTGGTACTAAAATTGTAGATGATAATGCTAGTAATGCATGTTACTATCATTCAGGTTCTATTTCTTCACACCATAGACATCAAGAGCAGTTCAGTATATTATGCTGTTACTGTTACTTTGCTAATTTGTTGCTAATTTTAACAGACAATGAATATTCTGATTTAAAGGAAATCACTGAAGAATTTTCACTCTTTTGAGGTTACAGTATGGATACAAAATTTGTGACAGAATACCCTCCTAAATTAAACAGCCTCTGTCACATTAAAAACAGTATACAGTTCCCCTGCCTGCTGAACTTACTGACCTGAGAGCAAAATTGAAGCTGCATTTGAGGGGATTGGAGATGCACAGAAAATATTGTTCTTGGTTTACAATTTTATATAGTTGTCAAGGTTCCTTCCCCACTCTGAACTTTAGGGTACAGATGTGGGGACCTGCATGGACACTTCTAAGCTTAATTATTAGCTTAGATCTGGTACACTGCCACCATCCAGAATTCCAGTGTCTGGAACGCTCTCTGTCCCCCCCTAAATCTTTCCCCTCTCCGGGTTGCCTTGAGGGACTTCATCAATTCCCTGGTGAACACAGATCCAAATCCCTTGAATCTTAAAACAAGGAGAAATTAACCATCTCCCCTCCTTTCCCCCCACCAATCCCCAGTGAGTCCATATCCAATCCCCTTGGATCTTAAAACAAGGAAAAATCAATCAGGTTCTTAAAAAGAAAGCTTTTAATTAAAGAAAGAAAAGTAAAAATCATCTCTGTAAAATCAGGATGGAAAATACTTTACAGGGTAATCAGATTCATATAGCCCAGAGGAATCCTCTCTGGCCTTAGGTTCAAAGTTACAGCAAACAGAGGTAAAATCCTCTCAGCAAAAAAGGAACATTTACAAGTTGAGAAAACAAAAATAAGACTAACACGCCTTGCCTGGCTATTACTTACAAGTTTGAAACATGAGAGACTGATTCAGAAAGATTTGGAGAGCCTGGATTGACGTCTGGTCCCTCTTAGTCCCAAGAGCAAACAACCCCCAAAACAAAGAGCACAAACAATGGACTTCCCTCCACCAAGATTTGAAAGTCTCTTGTCCCTCTATTGGTCCTCTAGTCAAGTATCAGCCAGGTTTACTGAGCTTCTTAACCCTTTACAGGTAAAAGAGACATTAACCCTTAACTATCTGTTTATGACAATAGCAATGTCTGCAAATTAGTTTCAGCAGACATTTACTAGTGGATACTATTTTAAAAATAAAGGGCTCGTTCCTCAGCTGCTGTACATTGGCTTAATCAATGATACTCTTCTGATTTTCACCAGCTAAGTGTCTGGTCCCAAATCTGGAAGAGAAGATTGTTGTTTTAAAAAAAACAAAAATCCATAACCCTAAAAGCAGAAAAGTTTGTTTTAGATTTTGTCATGTTTGTGTTTTTGTTTCTTCTACTCAGTTATTTTTGTCATATTCTGATTTTAATGCATGAGCTAAACTCAGAACTTTTTGTACTGATGTTATATCATGCAATCCTATTGGTTTAAATGAAATTTAACAGAGCATGAACAAGTGTAGAATTTGGTCCTAAATCTCCAGGTAAGAATCTGCTCCTAAACTGACATTCTATGCTTCATCCACACATAGAATTCAGATTGATGCTAATGAGATTTCTGTATGTTGAACATATAAAATATGCCTCTTAGTTTATCAACTTTATTTTCAAGGCTACTTTATTTCCTTTCTGTCATTCATCTATTTGAAATAGCTATTTTGGTGTTCCCTTATAAATTTTTCTTTTTGGGGATGTCCATTGCATGTAGTTACGAAACTAACAACTCTTCCTGTCCTCCCCTCCTCTCCTCCCCTCCCTTGCCAAATTCAGCACCTAAAAATGTTAGCTATGTTGGAGTTCTCGCTCTCTCTTTCATATATAGCTTCACTTAAATTTAAAAATCACCTTACTACAGGATCTTTAAGACTCTTGTCTGAAGATCTCTGTTAAAAAGAAGTAAAAGAACAGAGCATTTAATATTATAAGCCCCCAGTTATTCTCTCTCCTATTTTCTCCTCCTGTGCATTTGGCTATTGAAGAGTGTGCAAAGAACTGGTGCAGGCAGGAAATGAGTTGGATAATATGGCAGTGATGCCAGAACCAGCAGTATAGTAAAGGTCAAACATAGAGAGACAGATTCACTCTTTGGATAGGAAGGAAGTGAGGGCATTGCCTGGACTGCAACTGTAAAATTCCCCTGTCTAAGAAATGCGCTTAGTACTCATTCAGCTACATTATGAGCAAGCTGAAGATTCTTGGAATATGTTTACACTGCAGTGTAAACTAGGATTCAAACTCCGGCTCAAGCCTGACCCCTCCCTCTTCCATCTACACACAAATCATGATAACCAAGGTCTCATACTCAAGGTCCCAGGACCCAACTGGGGATGGAGGATCTAAGCCTGAGTCAAGTTGGGGTCCAAACCCTATTGCCTTTCAGGGAAAATGCAGCCCCACCTGACTCATGCTCTGGACATCCACCAAAAGTATCCCATAAGCTCATGGGGTGATTTTTTTGTTGTCTGGACAGTCAAGTTTAGTGGACAGTCAGGTTTCTCCACACTGTACCATGAACAAAGGGTTAGAGTGGCCACATTTTTGGAGGGCACTAGGAAATCTGGAATATGGGTGGTTGGACTCGGACCTGCATAATGCAGTATGGTCATTGGAGCTCCAGGTTAGGACCCAGAGCTTAACTATTCCTAACTTGAGGTTACAAATGAACGTAGATGCTCAAGCCCCACGTTAACAAACGTAGAATCTGCAAACTCAAGTTCTACTAACCATGGGCTCACATTGCAGTGTGGACCTACCTTAGTGGTCTTCAAGCATACTCCATGCATGCTCATTGCAGTCACTGTAAATGTGATGACTACAATCCTACATGTACTTAACTTTAAGCATGTAAGGAGTCCTCCAGTAAATTAAAAAAAAACACTCTGATTTGGGGGAATCTGTTTTGTACAATTCATGAATTTTGTGAGGTTGTGAACTCACTTTTTGTTCCTTGACCAAGCTGAAAACTCCATTTTAAAGGTGCAGCCTTTTGTTTTCTCTGTTTGTCCTTTTACCTCCATGTTGACTAGTGTTTCACATGGTTGTGATACAGGGCTGACAAAAGAGGGTTATTAAGTCTTGATGGCCTTTCATTCAAATACAAACATGCTAAACAATAGACTGGCTTCCACTCAAGAGTGCTGGTTCATCATAGGAAGTCTCATGGTAAAGGTCTGGGATCACTTTAGGAGGCTTATCCTGTAAACAGAGGGACTGGAAAGTTACAAAAGGCAGAAGTTGATCTGTTCATGGACTTCAGCCATTTTCACCAGCTCAAGCAGGTGGAAGCTGCTGCAGGAGTCCGATGTGGCAGGAAGGAACTCTGCTTTGAATTCAAATGGTCCCTTAAAGGAAGAGTGAGGTAAAGTCAGGGGCATTGCATTCAGAATGTTTTGTCATCTTTATATATATTCTGTATATTTCTTGTGCTTAAATAAAGAGCAATGGTGTCTTAGAATCCTGTGCAAAGTCTATTGTATGCATTTTATGTCTTATGCTTACTGCGTGCTGTTTGAAGAGTTAACCTGCAGACCCAGAACACACACATGGCTGGAATTCTTGAAGCTGGTGTGTTTGAGCTGGGTCAGCCCTAGTAACGGGCAAGACTGAGGCTTCTGCTTTCAGGAGGGGGTGCTCGGTAGAGGATCTGCACCCTGAGACTGTACACTTAGACAGAGTTCAGACTCCGGAGGTTTAAAACTGTTTGATCCACTCCCAGTAGTCTGGTAAGTGGCCAAGATGGGGTACTTGACTGGATCTGTGACAGACTGACTGTTTAGGTGTGGAGGAAAAATATAATGTAAAATGTTTCATGATAGCTGTAAAAACTCCCATTGACTTAAGTTAGCTTTGGATCAGGCCACAAGTCAGCAAAATATGTTTCTCAATTTCCTACAGTTTAAGATTAACATTTCCTCCTTGTGTGTCCTGCTTCCAACTAATTCTTTCTCGTCAGTGTCATCATAGATTATGAGACATTCATAATGGTGGGTTACCATGAGAATCTCACTTAATTCTTTAGATTTTACCTACTCGATAAAAGTTCATTTTGTCATAATTGCAGTTGTTTCAAGTTGCTCCTTAATTTCCTTCTTAGAAACTTAAATCTATATTAAAAAACAAGAGATTTGTTACTCGCGACATACTACTTTTTGTTTTCTTCTCCATGTGTATATAATTCTGCATCTAAAGACAATGACCTTAAGAAGCCTTTAGGCTAATTCTGTGATTTAAGTTCTTTGTTTGCTCTTCATTTGCTTTTTAGCCTTCTTCAGCTCTCTGGGAGGCCAGCATGAGCTGTCTCTTCTTTTTATGAATGCCAAAGATGTTCCAGGCATTTGCAATAGTATTTAATGCAATTTATTAATCCCTATGTTCTTTGTGCATGAGTAGAAACCTAGGAGTTGCAAACAAGGTGTGTGCTGCTCCCCAAGGGAATCCTATTGAAAGGCCAGAGAAGCAGTCTGTGTCTTGCTTGAAGCATATAAAGTACTATAAACCAAATAATCCTTTTCCAAGCAGCAACATGCAGAAGGGGGGAAACTAAGTTTGACACTTTTTTGCCTCAGTTAGTGGTGGGTTGGGACAACAGAGTCACAGGCACAAACTTGGAGCAAAGAATGGTGCCTATCATTTTTGTAGAGCTCAGATATTTACAAGGAATCCTTGAACTAGCCCTGATGATCCCAGGGCTGCTTTCCCTTTCTCATGATGTTGTGAAGCCTCCTCCTGCCTCTTGCAGCACAGCTTGCTTAGTCTCCCCTCCAGTGTCTCCTTGGCTGTGCATTAAACCCCCACAGGGATACAAAGTGCATGGAGTTAATGATGCTCTGAGCAACATAAACTTCAGAGATGATTTCTGTGGAATTCAAAGAGGAGCATCAAAGAATCCTGTGGCACCTTATAGACTAACAGAGGTTTTGGAGCATGAGCTTTCATAGGTGAATACCTACTTCGTCAGATGCATGTAGTGGAAATTTCGAGGGGCAGGGGTGTGTGTGTGTATGTATATATATGTATATGTATATATATATATATACACATATACATATACATACACATATATATACATACACACACACACCCCTGCCCTGTGTACCCCCTCCACATATATATATGTATGTGTATATAAATGTATGTGTGTGTGTGTGTGTGTGTGTGTGTGTGTGTGTGTATATATATATATATATATATATATATATATATATATATATAATGCAAGCAAGCTAGAAATAATGAGGTTAGTTAAATCAGGGAGGATGAGGCCCTGTTCTAGCAGTTGAGGTGTGAAAACCAAGGGAGGAGAAACTGGTTTTGTAGTTGGCAAGCCATTCACAGTCTTTGTTTAATCCTGAGCTGATGGTGTCAAATTTGCAGATGAACTGAAGCTCAGCAGTTTCTCTTTGAAGTCTGGTCCTGAAGTTTTTTTGCTGCGGGATGGCCACCTTAAGGTCTGCTATAGCGTGGCCAGGGAGGTTGAAGTGTTCTCCTACAGGTTTCTGTATATTGCCATTCCTAATATCTGATTTGTGTCAATTTATCCTTTTCCGTAGAGACTGTCCAGTCTGGCCGATGTACATAGCAGAGGGACATTGCTGGCATATGATGGCGTATATTACATTGGTGGACGTGCGGGTGAATGAACCGGTGATGGTGTGGCTGATCTGGTTAGATCCTGTGATGGTGTCGCTGGTGTAGATATGTGGGCAGAGTTGGCATCGAGGTTTGTTGCATGGATTGGTTCCTGAGCGAGAGTTACTATGGTGCGGTGTGCAGTTACTGGTGAGAATATGTGTTCAGTGTTCAGAATATGTTTCTGCTTGGCAGGTTGCCTGTGGGCGAGGACTGGCCTGCCACCCAAGGCCTGTGAAAGTGTGGGATCATTGTCCAGGATGGGTTGTAGATCCCTGATGATGCATTGGAGGGGTTTTAGCTGGGGACTGTATGTGATGGTCAGTGGAGTCCTGTTGGTTTCTTTCTTGGGTTTGTCTTGCGGTAGGAGGCTTCTGGGTTCACGTCTGGCTCTGTTGATCTGTTTCCTTATTTCCTCATGCGGGTATTGTAGTTTTGAGAATGCTTGGTGGAGATTTTGTAGGTGTTGGTCTCTGTCTGAGGGGTTAGAGCAGATGCGGTTGTACCTCAGTGCTTGGCTGTAGACAATGGATTGTGTGATGTGCCCGGGGTGGAAGCTGGAGGCATGAAGGTAGGCATAGCAGTCGATAGGTTTTCGATAGGGTGGTGTTAATGTGACCATCACTTATTTGCACCGTGATGTCTAGGAAGTGGACCTCCTGTGTAGATTGGTCCAGGCTGAGGTTGATGGTGGGGTGGAAGCTGTTGAAATCGTGATGGAATTTTTCCAGAGACTCCTTCCCATGGGTCCAGATGATGAAGATGTCATCAATGTAGCGTAGGTAGAGAAGGGGCATGAGTGGACGAGAGCTGAGGAAGCGTTGTTCCAGGTCAGCCATAAAAATATTGGCATATTGTGGGGCCATGCGGGTGCCCATAGCGGTGCCACTGATCTGGAGATATATATTGTCATCAAATTTGAAATAGTTGTGTGTGAGGATAAGGCACAGAGCTCAGCAGCCAGTTGTGCTGTGTCATCATCAGGGATACTGTTCCTGACAGCTTGTATTCCATCTGTGTGTGGGATGTTTGTGTAGAGAGCCTCTACATCCATGGTGACTAGGATGATGTTTTCTGGAAGGTCACCAATGCATTGTAGATTCCTCAGGAAATCAGTGGTGTCACAGAGATAGCTGGGAGTGCTGGTGGCATAGGGTTTGAGTAGAGAGTCCACATATCCAGACAGTCCTTCAGTGAGAGTGCCAATGCCCGAGATGATGGGGCGTCCAGGATTTCTGGGTTTGTGGATCTTAGGTAGTAGGTAGAATAACCCTGATCGGGGCTCTAAGGGTATGTTGGTTTGTTCCAGTGTTAGTGTAGGGAGTGTCCTGAGTAGATGGTGCAGTTTCTTAGTGTATTCCTCAGAGGAGCATGCAATCTAGAGCAGCTGCTGTCTGGCTCCACTGCTTACATGTAGCTGTGCCATCTCAAAATCCCATAATTTGCCAAATGAATATTGTAACAGTTTTTGCTAGAGGCAAGGATCAGCATTTGGCCAGAAGTCAGAGTTCAGAACAGAGTAATTGGCATTGTTTGTTTGATTCCAGTCCTCACCTTCCCAGTGTTCAGTGCTTTGTCTCAGTGGGAGCTAAAGTACAACAGTTACCACTAAATAGAATCCTCCATAGCCCCACAATGTAGGGATGTCTTACCACCTCTTCAGCTGCTGAGGGGGTGCTTATGCAGAAGTAAACAATGTACAGACAAGGTTTTGCCCTTGTTTGTTTGTGTTTTATTTTTTGTGAGGCATTTCAAATATGTTCCAGCTGCTTTGTGTGACATTTAAAAGTGCAAAAGCTTTAGTATCCTTTCTAATGCAGACTATTGGTTACACTTCAGCCTTAACCTGACAAGGCCTTTGTTTGGCCTTGGTTCTGGTCTATGGCAAACTGAAAGTGTAAGGCAATAAAAGTTGTAGTTGTAAATTCACTTATTGCCCATGGGTAGTCAGGTGTCTGTATTTTGTACCAGCTGGACCCATTCCAGGTTAAATTTTTGATACACTCACTGAACTCACCCTTTGAAATCTGGATACTAGTAATTCAGTTTTGGGGATAGTAATGCTTCTGTGAACCATAAGATACATAATTACCCCAGGACTGGTGGCTCAACAGAACAGTGAAGACAGGTATAAAGTATTCTAGAGAGAATTACAAATATCAATTATTTAAAAAAAACAAAAAACCCAAGAACCAAAGTGTATAGTATAGTTAATTTACACAGCACTTTATATTCATACTTTATTACTGTGCAGCCAGAGCATGTCATGCTGTACAAGACATGGAAGGAGACTCAATTCCTGCCTCACAAAGCGTAGTCTTAGTAGAATCTTGCAATTTGACTACGGATTTGCAAACAACAGACTGCATTTAAAAAGAGTTAAGATTCAAAGCATCTTTTAATGAAGCTCCACTGGCATTCCAAAGTAATGTTGTTTACAAAAAAAAAAGGCTCCCCTTTAAAAAAAAACCCTAAGCATTACACTGAAAAATTAAAGCATGAGGCAGGTAACCTTTATTTCAGGAGAATGAAGTGGAACATATAATGAGTTTATGTCATATGAGTAAATAGTTCAGTTATTTCACACGCTCATATTACCGAAATAATTCATAGATGAGAGTAAAGCAGAAAGGCCTAAGTAAATGAGAGAATGCAAATAGTGTGCAATCATTGTTTAATCTGTTAATAGTTTACAATAAAATTAGTTAATATTCATGCCAAACAGTATATTTTAAAGTGATAGTATAGTATTGGGTATCCAGGGCAGAAAGGTCGCACTGCTCTTACATTTATATTTTGATTGCTGACATTTAGGATATATCATGGTACCTGATTAAATTCTAGCCTGTATTTGAGTCAAATAAGTCTTATGTGTTAAATCTTAAAAACACAACTTGAGTACTTTGGAGTAAAAGGTGAAGTGGCGTAAAAAGACAATAATGGAACTTGTGTTTAGTCTAAGGCAGGACCGGCGCTAGAGTTTTTCGCGCCCTAGGTGCACGGCCATTTCGCTGCGCTGCTCCCGCGGCTCCGGTGGAGCTGCCGCAGCCATTTCTGTGGAAGGTCCATTGGTACACGGCTCCGGTGGAGCTGCCGCAGGTGTGCCTGCGGGAGGTCCACCGGAGCCACGCGGGACCAGCGGACCATCCGCAGGCATGCCTGCGACAGCTCCACCGGAGCCGTCTGCCACCTCCCCTTCCCCCCCCCCCCCCGGAAAAATGCCACCCCGAAAATCCTGGCGCCCCAGGCGATTGCCTAGTTCACTTCAATGGAAGCACCGGCCCTGGTCTAAGGCAGTGTTATTTATTTATAAAATGTGTTTAATGATTAAAAATTAAAAATCTCTAGGTGGAAGGAGAGTCTAAAGCTGGAAGGGACCACTGGATCATTTAATCTGACCTCTTGTATATCACAGGCCACCACCAACTACAAACTAAATCCAATAACTACAGCTCTCAAGAGACTAAACTGTTATGTGTCACAGGCAGAGAATAAGAGGGACTGAGATGCACCAATTCATGTGGCCCCTGCAATGGCAGGGAATTGACTAAATGGGATATGCTAAGGTAATCTTGGCAAGTGACCCACAGCTTCACACTGCAAAGGAAGGTGATCCCCAGGTCACTGCCAATCTGACCAGGGGAAAATTCCTTCTTGAACCCACATATGGAGATCAGTTAGATCCTGGGCCCCTGAGCAAGAGCCAGCCAGTCAGCCCTGAGAGAGAGAGAGAGAGAGAGAGCGCTCAGTGTGGCTTCAAAGCCCTGGCCCTCCCTGCCCAATCTTCGATTGTGGCCATCTATGATGCTTTAGAGGAAGGAGAACAAGCCAAGCCAAAACAAAATAGCTCTAGGGAGAATGGGAGGAGAGAATGCTTTCGTGGCCCCTGCAGGGGGGTGGCTGAACTTCTGAAGCGTGAGCTTTAAAAACATAAGACAAACCATAAGGAAGCCCCAGTGCTGCTACCCTGCCCCCTACCATCACAAGATCCCCGTCAAATAATTCACTTAAACATTTCTCCAGCTCTTTCTTAAAACTAATGTTTTCCTCCTCCCACCCGCTGTCAGCTCATAATTGGAGGCTGTTACAGACTCTCACTCAGAAGAAGGTTTATAATAATCAAACTTCCATCCTGAATTTGTTCAGGGCCAGTTTACTCATTTCTTCTTGTGCCAACGTTGTTCCTTAGCTTAAATAGCTCTTCAGCCTCCCTAGTATTTACTCCCCTAATATATTTATAGAAAGCAATCATATCTCCTCTCAGCCACCTTTTTGTTTAGGCTAAACAAGCCAAGCTCTTCCATTCTCCTCTCTTAAGATAGGCCCTCCATTCCTCTGATCAGCCTAGTTGTTCTCTGCACCTGTTCCAGTTTGGATTCACCTTTCTAGCGCATAGATGAACAGAATTGTATGCAATATTCCAGATGAGGTTTTACCAGTGCCATTTACAGTGGCATTAATACATGTCTATCACTACTGGAAATGCCTTGCCTGACACATCCTAGGATTGCATTTGCCTTTTTCACAGCTGCACCATTCTTGTGGCTCATAATGATCCAGTGATCGACAAGCTCACCCAGGTCTTCCTCCTCCTTGTCACTTTCAACTGAGATCCCAGTCTGTAGCGGAAATTCTTATTAAAGCACAAGTGCATGGCCTTACACTTTGTACTATTGAATTTCATCCCATTTCTGTTACTCCAGTCTTCAAGGTCATACAGCTCTCCCTTTATAATATTCTGATGATCCTCTGCATTGAAAATGCTTCCTAACATTGCATCTTCAGCAAGTTTCACTAGAACACTCCTACTTTTTGTGCCAAGGCCTTTAATAAAAATATTAAATAATATGGGTCTCAAGACTGATCCTTGAGGAACTCCACTAGTAACTTCCCTCCAGTCCCATAGCACAACACATTGCCTTTTCCAGTTCTTAGCCAGTTCTTCAGCCACCTTACAATTCTTATATTAATCCCCATCTTCTCTAATTTAACTAATAATTTCTGAAGTGGTATGATGTCAAATGCTTTACTGAAGTCCAAGTATATTAGATCTACTGTGTTTACCTTATCTAAAAGAGCAGTTATTTTCTTAAAGAAGGAAATCAGGTTAGTCTGGCATGATCTATTTTGGTTGCATTACTTCTCCTTTGCCATTTACCTCCCTTAATTTAATTATTCTTTTCTTCGGTTTGTTTTAAAGCCTTGCATGCTACTGAGGTCAGATTGTAATGGCCCAGATCACTTCCCCACCGCCACTTTCTTAAATATAGGTCTGATGTTATCTATTCTTCAGCCACCCCACTCCCCCCAAATAGATAGATACATGGATTCATGAAACATTCTTGCTACCAGACTAGCAATCCCGTGCCAATTTTTTTCAGCATTCTGTGATGGGAAATTATTCCCTTATGCCGAGTTGAGCTCATTAAGCTCTCTAAGTCTCAGATGTGGTAATTTCCATTTCTATACCCTCGTTCTCCTGTGAAGCCAGGCATGGAGATTTCTAGAGTGTCTCCCAATCTTCTGACTTCATCTCCCAGTTTTAATGCTTTTCCTATCACAGTTGTTTTATATTAGGGAATTTACTAATGAACATCTTGTTTCAGTTGTGCATAGGAAACAGTGTAATACCCATGACAGTGGAAAAATAAATTATTACCTCTACTGTTGCCTTGTCAGTGATGTTAACTTTGAAATCTTTCTTACTTATTTTTCTTTCAAAGTAAAATAGTATAATGATGCTGTCCTAGGTAGTCAGTAAGAACCTGATTAGCAGACTCTGACTTCCCCTTATATGTGAAACTTTTCAAGTTTTCAGCTTTAACATTTCCACATACAGATGACAGACTTTTCTTATTAGTCCCAGTGGGTTTTGTGTGTGGAAATTCCAGGGTAATTCCGAGTGCTATGACCTCACAGAATCATAGAATATCAGGGTTGGAAGGGACCTCAGGAGGTCATCTAGTCCAACTCCCTGCTGAAAGCAGGACCAAGCCCCAGACAGATTTTTTGCCCTAGATCCTAAATGGATTTGAACTAGCAACCCTGGGTTTAGCTGGCCAATGCTGTGCAGGTTGGTGTAGTGCTTCTCCATTTACAACACTTGAGGGTTGAGGATCTAGAATGTCATATTCCTGTGCATATTGTGATAGACCTTGGCGAGTTGGGTACAACAAAGTTGTAGAAGTCAAATATACCGGCCACTGGATTAGCAGTTTTCTGTTTCCTGAGTGACCAGAGCAGGGGCTGCTCCAGGCTAATGAGAGCACCTGACTCCAATTAACCTGCAAAGAGTCAGGTGAGGCCATTAAGGTAATGTGAACACCAGACTCTAAGCCCTTTTTGATACTTTAAAAGGGCTCACTCCAGTCAGGCTGAAGAGAGCTAGGGCACCAGAGGAGAGGAAGTGTGGCTGAAGGACTGGTTAATGAAGACACCCTCAAGCCATCGGTTAGGGAGCCCTAAGGTAAGAGTGAAGAAGGGAGAAGCACGAGAGCTGTGGGGAAGTGGCCCAGAGAAATATAGCAACTCTGGCAATGAAAGGTTGGCTGCCAACAGCAGCATTGACAGCTGCTACCATTAGGGTCCTGGGCTGGAACCCAGGAAGAGGGCGGGTCCGGGTTCCCCCAACCTGCCACTACTGGGATGGGAGGACAGGTGCTGTCAGAACAAGAGGCTAAACTGTTCTGAAATAAGCCCCTACGGACAACCAGGGGTGGCTCCAGGCACCAGCACACCAAACGCATGCCTGGGGCAGCAAGCTACAGGAAGCGATGTGCCGGTTGCCGTGAGGGCAGCAGTCAGGCTGCCTTCGGCAGCATGCCTGCGGGAGGTCCGCCAGTCCCGCAGCTTCGGCAGTAATTCGGCAGTTGATACGCCGAATGCGCAGAACCGGCGGACCTCCTGCAGGCATGCTGCTGAATCTGCGTTACCAGTAGACCTCCCGCAGGCATGCTGCCAAAAGCAGCCTGACTGCTGTACTTGGGGTGGCAAAATACATAGAGCCGCCCCTGGGGACAACAGAGACTGTGGGAGTTCTCTCACCAACCTCTTTGCTGGCTTGTGATGAAAATGGCTTAGTAGGCTGTAACCTTGGCCCTTAAGAGAGAAGGGCTATGTGGAGGGTCACAGTGAGCCACTGAGGCTAGCATAAACTGCCTAGAAGTGCAGGACCTATGGGGACAAGGTCGGAGCTCTGCCACAATATCTGTTTGCTCTATTTGCTCTACAGCTGTTATAAACACATACAAAACTCACCAGGATCAAAAGCTCACTAGATCTAGACCTCTCTACTTTCCCAAAATAAAACTTTTTTCCTTCTCTCCAATCCCACTTATGTGAGTATTTAGAAGGAAGAATTTATTGTTTTTTCTACACACTTTTTGTTTTGTTTTTCATGAGACTGTAATATACTGTAGTGTTCAGAAAAAGGTGTGGCCGGGGGGAAGGACTATGCTTACCAGGATAGCATGGCCATTACTACTGCTATTTATTTGTATTGCACTAATGTGTAGGAGCCCCAGTCATGGACCTGGGTCCCATTGTGGCAGGCACTGTATAAACACAGAACAAAATGATGGTCCCTGTCCCAGAGGACTTACAATCAATTAATTAGAAATGAGCTAAATGAGTATTTTGGGTTTGTCCTACATTCTAAGTCTATGTATTGTAGCCTTAAATTGTGTATTACTTATGTTAGAGGATGGCAGATTGCAAGTGAGCAGGTTCATAAAAACTTTTCTATTATTAATCATCAGAATATCATTTGATCTTAATTAATAGTCACACATTTAATTGCAGGTTTTTGGAATAGCTGTCCTCACAATACATGCAGCTCTACTGGTATATTGATCTTCAAACAGGATTTAAGAGATTCCTGCTGAGTTTCTCAATCTGTTCTTTCACTTCAATGTATTATTTCATCTGTATGTTGGAAGTTCAGTGCAATCTGCCAAACTATGTTCAAACCTGCTGAATTTTTACACTTAAGTGTGTCAGTAGTGCCTGCATTGCCCATAGTTGGTTGTGTGATACTGGAGTTTCATGTGTCATGACAGTTAGGCAGTTCTTCTCTTTAACCAGTTGATTAGTATCTTGGGGGCAGATCGTTAGGTGGTGTACATTGACATAGCTCCATTATCTATGACAAATTACACCATCTGAAGATATGCCCCCTTCTAATTATTTTTGCATATTCTAATCCAGGGGGTTCTCAAAATTCATTGCACTGTGATCCCCTTCTGACAACAAAAATTGCTACATGACCCCAGGAGGGGGAACTGAATCCTGAGCCCACCTGAGCCCTGCTGCCCTGGTGGCAGGGGGCTAAAAGCCAAAGCCCCACTGCCTTGAGGGGGGAGGGAGCCAAAACCCAAGGACTTAAACCCGTGGCCCCAGCAAGTCTAAGCCAACCCTGGTGACACCATTAAAACTGGGTTGTGATGCACTTTGGGGTCCCAATCCACAGTTTGAGAACCACTGTTCTAATCCATCTTTAAGAAATAATAGGCTTCTCCCCTTAAAGTCAATGGTAAAACTCTGACTTCTATGGAGTAGAAACAGACCTTAGGTAACCACTTCACTGAAGCACATGATTTAGGGAGGAAAAATACACAAAACCTTTGGATTGTGTTTTCAGGCCCTATGATTATGGGTTTGCTTTTTTTGTTTTGTTTTTTTTTCTGACTAGAGATCAATACATTTCGTTTAAAAGAAAAAGTCTTTCTCATAAGATTTTTTTATTTAAAAAAAATATCCAGGAACAGCTTTGGTATTATCATCGTTTATTATTTTATTGAGTGCCAAAATGTGGTAGGTGCCTGACATATATAGAATTAGACAAATCCCTGCCTCAAAGATTTTGGGATCTAAATAGAAAATTGAAAAGGTTTGAACAATGGAAAAGGGTAGAACAAAGGAAACAATGGACGTCATAGAATATCAGGGTTGGAAGGGACCTGAGGAGGTCATCTAGTCCAACTGCTTGCTCAAAGCAGGACCAACCCCTAACTAAATCATCCCAGCCAGACCTTTGTCAAGCCTGACCTTAAAAACTTCTAAGGAATGAGATTCCACTACCTCCCTAGGCAACCCATTCCAGTGCTTCACCACCCTTGTGAAAAAGTTTTTTTCCTAATATCCAACCTAAACCTCCCCCACTGCAACTTGAGACCATCACTCCTTGTGCTGTCATCTGGAATCACTGAGAACAGTCTAGATCCATCCTCTTTGGAACCCCATTTCAGGTAATTGAAAGTAGCTATCAAATCCCTCCCTCATTCTTCTATTCTGGAGACTAAACAATCCCAGTTCCCTCAGCCTCTCCTCATAAGTCATGTGCTCCAGCCCCCTAATAATTTTTGTTGCCCTCTGCTGGACTTTTTCCAATTTTCCACATCCTTCTTGTAGTGTGGGGCCCAAAACTGGACACACTACTCCATATGAGGCCTCACCAATGTTGAGTAGAGGGGAATGATCACGTCCCTCGATCTGCTGGCAATGCCCCTACTTATACAGTCCAAAATGCTGTTAGCCTTCTTGGCAACAAGGGCACACTGTCGACTTATATCCAGCTTCTCATCCTCTGTAACCCCTAGATCCTTTTCTGCAGAACTGCTGCCTAGCCATTCAGTCCCTAGTCTGTAGCAGTGCATGAGATTCTTCTGTCCTAAGTGTGGAACTCTGCACTTGTCTTTGTTGAACCTCATCAGATTTTTCGTCCCAATCCTCTAATTTGTCTTGGTCCCTCTGTATGCTATCCCTACCTTCCAGCATATCTACCACTGCTCTCAGTTTAGTGTTATCTGAAAACTTGCTGAGGGGTGCAGTCCACGCCATCCTCCAGATCAGTAATGCAGATATTGAACAAAATTGGCCCCAGGACCGACCCTTGGGGCACTCCGCTTGATACTGGCTGCCAACTAGACATGGAGCCATTGATCACTATCCACTGAGCCCAGCTTTCTATCCACCTTATAGTCCATTCATTCAGCCCATACTTCTTTAACTTGCTGGCAAGAATACTGTGAGAGACCGTATCAAAAGCACACAACATACTAGCAAAATGACTGAAGCCAAGGGTGAGGCCTGTCTTGTTAGTGCCTTGATTTTTCCTTTCTCCAGTTGCTTCCTATTTTATGTCTTCTTGCTATCTGCCCCTGGTCAGCCATCTCCTCCTAACCATTGCCTTCTGCCTCCCCAATCAAATGGCACCTTTCTTTTGCCACTCCTTGTCTTCCTTATCATGCATAGTCTTGGGACTGAATATTAAAATATGATGTGACTGAAACAAGCTCTAGCCATCAATAGTCCAAAGGGCATAGAGTATTTAACAGTACCAGTGTAGGATTTCCTACAGATGGGAGTAGGACTCTTATAGCTGCTTGATTTTTTTTCACAAAAGTTAATAGTTGCAGCTGCATTTAATCAACATAAAATTTGTGATACCTTTGTTTGCATGCTGGGTGGTCAAAACTGACTTTTTCATCTCATTCAATCTGAAGTTCAGGATGGTCTCTGGAAGTTAGATTACCTGGTTTGTAAAGTCAATTTCTGGATGATTTTAGTCCATCTGTCTTGTATGCATTTCATATTATCTTAGAATATTTGTTATTTGAAGAACTCTATTTGACACTGTTAATAGGCATCTTTTTCCATTTTCAGAATGTATTACTAAGGTTCATGTAACAATAGGTCAGATTTGATCACTTCAACCAGATAAACTGCTTTACTGCTGCATCTGATGACTTAATGCTTTGATTGTGTCTCCTGTGCTAGTTCAAACAGCAACTTTTTTCCTAATTTTTTCTAACAGGTTGGCCATCATGATAAAGTAGTATCTGTCTGGTGCTCGTTCATTTTTGGACTTCTGAGCTAAACTTTCAAGAAAGGAATGCCTCTTCCAGACATGGATAAACTGTCTATTACTGTGAATGGCGCTTACACTGAATGGGAACCCTTCTTATACTCCATCAGTCATTATACTTACACATTCTAGTTATCTAACTAGAAATGTGTTTCACATCAGCAAATTTGAAGAGGCTGGAAACTAAGTGTACATATGAGTTGTTCTCTGGTTTCTAGCTGATAGATTGTAATGAGTGTAATGTGCTTTTCTGATTGCAAACAGTGCTCAATGAAGCCTGTGGGCACAACTGTAATACAAATAATTAATAATAATAATGACGAATGGATGAATTGCTTTATTAAAGGCACTAAGGCATTTGTCAGGCCCTAAGGCATATTAGTTACGGCATCTGCTTTTGGCAAGAAATTCTGATTTGCCACATCCTCCTGTGCTGCATCTGGTTAATCTTTGCATTCTTTCAGGATAAAACATGAAGGGCTCTCTTACATCTTCAGACTGGATATATCTCCTACTTCCTTCCTGTCCATCACTTTCTTTAGCAACCTGTTAAATTAATTCTGTGTAAATGGTGGAGTTTATGAATAGCAGAGATCAGCTTTAAGTCTCACTCTTATCAGGAAATTGGCTGCTGTTTGCCTAGTCTCCTTACTTCCTGTTTCTAGTGCAGTGCTTGCAGTGATCATAATCTGGAAGCAACAACTTTGAGTGGCACCTGCAAATGCTATTTTGCCAATCAGTCTGCTGTGTTTTTTAATTTTTGTTTTCCTGGCAGGAGTTGCTAACCTTCACTATCCCTGATGTGCCTTGCATCTAGGAGTCTCATACAAGGATTTTAAAAAGAGGATCATTGATTTCTTATTAATAGAACTGATAAAAAATGAAGAATGTATCACCAAAATGTCATTTCCCTCTACTTTCGCCCAGAAACATTTAATGAAAATTGCCCAACAGTTCTTCCAGTTAAAGACCATAGACTTGGTCCTGCAAAATTTAAGTGAGCTCATAACTTAACTCACATGAGTAATCCCATTTAAACCTATGCAAGTAAAAGTATACGCATGTTTAAATGTTTGTAGGATTGGATCCCAAATTCTCTGCTCCTTTTAAAGCTATGTAGTATTTATATGGGATGTGCTTGGTGAGAGATTTCTTTTTGAAAGGGAAAAATGTCCTTGATCTATTTTACAGTACTCCAAGTTTTTGTGTTGTGTTTTGAGAGTGGCAAGTCACAACCCAACCTGGTTGCTGGCAAGGTAGTCTTTCAACCTTGAGAGCTTTCCATTGAGAACACCCTATCTGTGTGTTCCGTACCCTGAGAGTTCTCACTGGGCTTTGTCAATTGCATTTTACTGATGTAAGCATTTAATACATCTTTTGGTAAAAAGCACTTTTATCAGCACTTTCTAAGTCTTCTGTGATTAAGTCAATTTGGCAAAATTATATGGTCACCTTAATCTATTCAGATTACATCTTTGGCTCTAGTATGACCCTGTGGAGCTTTCGAATCTTTTAAGGAGAACGCCTTGCATTAGCTGGCACCTGAGTTGTGGTTATAGAGTGATAGCTTTTGTTGATTATACAGCTCACTATGACTTTTGGCTGACCCTGAAGTGGACCAAAAAATCACCATTCTCAGATATATCTCTTTTGTATTTGTTCTTACATATAGTCTTGCTGACAGCAGCCCATTATTTTAAAAGCACCAAATCGTGCTTTTTCTGTTATAAGTTAAATTGCTCAACAATTCTTTGAACTGGTGGATTGATCTTATTGTAACTCTTCAACTTCTGCAGTTTGATTCAGGACAGATCTGTGTTTTTTGAACATTTATTCTAAGGAATGGTGGTGTTCTGATGCAGTGATGATAGAATCTCTATGCTGAACTGAATCAGAGAGAATTTCTGGTATTCTATTAGAATGCCTAAAGTGTGCTCACACTTAGAATGGAGAGATGAATGATATCATGAGAATCAAGGCAATGGTGAATTACACAGTGGTGATATAAGCATAAAGTAGAGAGTGCTATTCTTCTTGAATTAGATTATACTTGAGTAAGAAAATTGAACCTTTGCAGTTGAACCCTTAAACTGAACGCACAGTTCCTTTCAACCCAATTCTAGGGTTTGGGTTTTGGTTTTTGTTTCAAAATCTTAACCTTAATCAGCTTCTGCTTTACAGTCAGTGGACAGCTCAGCCCATTATCTTTGCAACATTCAACCTGTCAGATTTCATTAGCTTGCCATGTACAGAACTCGCTCTACAAGCAATTGCTTGTTAATTCATCTACAGCAAACTCTGAGGGATTTTCTTAAAAAGCCATTTTAGGCAAAGTAGTTGATTTATACTTCCTTTGACACCACTTAGCCAAAGGTTCAACAAACATCAGATTTTTACAGCTCACCAGAGCTTTATAAGATTTTTTGCTGCCTGAGATTTTGAAAATAATCTGTTAGCGGTGCTTTTGGCAGTAGTTACCATGTCTAAAATGTTCACTTTAATAATATTGAATGGAACACTCCTTGGAACTTTTTTCCCCCATAGGGCAATTGTCTTCATTAAAGTACATTAGAAATAATATGATGCAGCTTTTTTTAGTTTCAACATCTAGTGACAAAAGTTATTGATGCACATAGAGTATACTTATATTGGATTGTCACAAGGCATTGAAACTTGCTTCTACAGATATATAACTCTTTTTGGTAAGTTTTACAGATGTAAGCAGAGTCAGGATAAGCTCTACACTGACATCTGGTGGAAAGAATTTCAGAGAGTGTATTTGCATAGGCACGCCCACCCTATCCCAGACTGCCAAGCTGTGGGACTGCTTGGTGACAAATTGCTCACCCTCAGTTGGGTGGTACTTGCTAGACAAGGGACATGGGTTCCAAAACTCAGAGAATAGAGAGAGGCTGGGGACAGGTATCTGTACCTGGTGGTGCAGTCTCCTTGTAGAGCCAGAAGCACCAGTTGCACCCCCTCCTCTCTCCACTGTGGAATGTCAGAGTTGATTTTTTTATTCCCTTAAGAATTTAAATACAGGTTACTGAGCTGAAATCACTTTGGGCTAATGGTGCACTAGCACTGGGACTCCCCTACTATGAGCTGGAATCACTAAGAGCTGAAAATCACTAAAAAGCTAAAATCACTGAGCTGAGAGCAGTGAGTACTGTGCTAACTAGTGGGGAGCCCAAAGCTATACTGTGGAGCAAAGCTGCTGGTGGAGTGGAGCAGTTTGTGGGGACGGCTGGAGCGGATCACGGGACAGCTGGTGGCAGCGGAGCGGCTGGCAGAGCCGAGTAGCTGTGAGACGGGTGGAGTGGCCCACAGAGCGAGCAGAGCCGAGCAGTTTGCAGGGACAACTGGAGCAGCTCACAGGACAGCTGGTGGAGCAGAGCAGCTGGCGGAGCGGAGCAGTTTCTGAGGACGGCTGGAGGAGCAGAGTGGAGCGGCTGGTAAAGCGGAGCAGTTCGTGGAGAAGGCGGGAGCAGAACCCACGGAGAGGCAGGGCAGTTGGCCCCGGACCACGTAAGATGCCCCTTTCTACCAGGCTTGGGGGGGGGAGACCTCTGCAGATAGACTCTCGAACTTTGGGGCTGCACTGACCCAGGACAGAGACTTTTGGGACTGTTGGTGATTTGGGGGTTGCTGGACTCAAGAGCCCAGGAAAGAGGACACAGCCCAATTTCCTGGGGTGGGTCTTTGCTCACGGTGTGGTCTATGAACTCTAGTTGAGGTGTTTCCCCAATTTAGTGTTTGTTGTTTATCTCATGTATTAAATCTTTTCTGCTACACCGATACTCTGTGCTTGCGAGAGGGGAAGCATTGCCTCTTTGAGGCGCCTAGGGGTGTGTGTAAGATTTTCCCAGGTCACTGGGTGGGGGCTCGAGCTGGTTTGGCATTGGGTTATTGAAATGGAACCCCTGGATACTGAACCCGGCCCTTGTTGCTGCCAACTCAGAGGGGCAGAAGGGTTACACATATCACTGTGAGACTGCCTATATTGCAATTATTGAGAGTCTCTAAAAGAGAAAACTAGCTGTCAGACTGAAAAGCTGATCATATCCATTCCCTTATTAGAATTATGAATATTTCAAGTAGGTGTTACTGTAGTGCAAATAATGAATAGTAATAACTGGCTGAATATGCTGATTATCTTTCCCAACATGCTTTTCTCATTGTTAGCTCTTTCCATTTGGCAAATATAGTATCCATTTGGCAGCTGTCTGCTGCATTTCTGTTCCTTCCAGCTGGTAAATATTCCTGTTAAGTATTCTTTTTCCTTATCACAGAGGTAATGGCAAATCCTCACAACAGTGCATGCTTGAGTGACTGGGTAGATAATGAAGGGATTGTCAGTGGAGATGGAGAAGGAGGCAGAGGTGAGAGTTTAGCAGGAAAGATAAGTTTGTTTTTTCTCAAATTTGATTTTATGGAGCTGTAAGAAATCCTTAAAGGTGATATAAGAGCAACAAGTAGAGATAGGAGTCTGTCCAGAGGGCAAAGTGGTAATGAAGAGAGAGGGATTTGAGAGCAATTAGTGCAGAGCTGATGAGAGTGGGAGTGGATTAGGCCACCAGAGAGCTAGTATAAAAGGGGAAAAAGGAGGGAACTAAGGATAGATTGACTGGGAAATTCAGGTGCAGAGTAAGAGGAAGGAGGAATGTAAAGGTAATGATGGAGCAGTCACCAGGGTAGGTGGAGAGCAAGCAAAGAACAGTCACAGATACCTAAGGAAAAGAGGGGTCTCCACAATATCAAATACAGAGGAGTGATTGTGAAGAATGAATATGGAGAAGAGATTTTGAAAGGAAAAGTTATGAGTAACTTCAAGGGCAGTTTAGGTTGCATGGAGAGAATCAAGGAGAGCACTGGAGGAGATTAAGCTGAGACTCTGGAAGTAGGCATCTTATTCATAGAGCTTGGAGAAAAGGGAAGTAGGGGGTGGCTTGAGTAAAGGTTTTATTAGGATAGGAATAATAACAGCATATGTAAGTGCAGAAGGGAAGAAGCAAAAAAAGAGAGATAATTTAGAAGCCATGGAATGAATAACTGAGAGTGCAAGGGAAGACAGAGAATATGGGAAGAAAGAGAAGGAAAAGAATGGAAAGGGAACAGGATTTAAGGTGCTAAATGCATGAGTGTAGATAAGAGAAGTAGGATCAAAGGAATGAGACTGTATCAGAGAAGAGTTGGAATGCTTGTCCTTTCTTCATTCAGTACCACTGGACAACTGTATGCTGGGAGAAAGTATATGGTGGAGGACTTAATCCAGTAGACGCTTTTGTCAAAGCTGTCAGAAAGTGAGATATATGAATTCTATTATTAGCAACCACAGGTGGTTATCTTCTACAAAATTCTGAATGCAAATTTAGGTTGTGGCCCTTTTCAAAACTTAACCCATTAAAATCAAATATTTTCCATACTTTACTCCTTATTTTTTAATAAAATACAGTACTTTACCCTTTCAAATATGTTAAACTCTGCATTAAAGCCTACATCAAAATTAGTCTTCCTTTTCGTATACTTTAGAACACAAAGGTAACAGGAAGAAAAGAGGAAAGGGTAAGGTTTATGATAACCTAGTTGGGAGGGTGGTATCATCCTTTTATTCATTCATACTGAAAATGATCTCTCCCACTGCTGTTGTTACTTGAAACCCTGCAGAGCTAATTCAAGTCTTTTCATTACAAAACAGGTGTTCGGCAGGGATGGTGTCCCTAGCCTCTGTTTGCCAGAAGCTGGGAATGATTGACAGAGGATGGATTATTTGATGATTACCTGTTCATTGCCTCTGGGGCACCTGGCATTGTCCACTATTGGAAGACAGGATACTTGGCTAGGTGGACCTTTGATCTGATCCAGTATGGCTACTCTTATGTCCGTATGTTCTTATGAAAAAAGAAGCTAGGCTTTTAATTTTCATTTGATGGCACTTTTCCTAAATCCCTTGCTTCTTTATGTTTGCTCCATATGATACATTCAACCTGGGATCAGTAAAAATGTTTGTTTTTGAAGTCATACACAATGGTTTGGATGTATTCAGCAGGAAAATAAAATAAAAATAACATTCATTAGTCTCCTTTCTAGTAAATAGTCCATGTGTACCTGTTTTGCTGTTTATGTTGGTTTGTTGTTCATTGGGGTCAGGTGGGAAAGTAAGGCTTAACTGCAGTAGAAACAATGATGCACACTCTTCGTCATTCAAAGCAGATAATATTGTATAAACTGAAAATAATTCTCCCATCAGCTGTGAAGGTTAATAGAAATTATAATTAACCATTGCCAGTTTTAGAGTGCAGGCATAAATATTCTAACAAATTTTTCAATTTGTTTTGCATTTTCAGAAAGAATTATTTAAGCCTTTGTCAGCGGATGGTATTCCATGGTCCCAGTAAAGTAAATATTTTGATGGAAAGGTTGAGTTACTAATTCTTTTTCTTGTTTTCAATCCCAACAAAAACCCATGTTTGTTTAGGGTTTTTTTCCCCCCCTGGAGGAGATAAATATCTTTAGGGTACACATGTAGATATATACCTAAACAGATTGTATTGTGACTGTGCACTACTAAAGAGCAAAGGTTTCTTTCTGCTATTTTGGTTCAGTGAAATGAAGTACGACATCTTGCTCGCTCTTTTTAACTATCGTACGTGAATGTTTACTTGCTTGAGAATAAAAAGAAACCTTAATATGATTTCCACTTCACCTAGAGGCTTGCCTTTTTTGGTCCAGTGCATCTTTTCTTACCTAGGGGACAGAAAAATCATATTTGTAATACTACAGGTCCAATAAAAAAGTTGGAATAATGGTATTTGTGATTTTTGGAAAAGAGATTTGAAAAGTTGATCAAAGTAAATAGTAGAGATGAACAAAAGCATGGTATTTGATTCCAGAACTAGATGACATTCAGAGTAGGGTTCAGGTTTGAGACTGAATCAGAGTCTGGGAATAGATTCAAAGTTAAATCAGGGCTAGGGATGAGTTCAGAATCAATAGCACATATGTCTTGTGAGCTGTTCTCATGAGATTTAATCTGAGCTGGCTGAAACTCAGAATTTCTAGTGCACAGAAGATATGGCTTAGAAAATTCCATGAACTGAAAATAAAAAAAATTCATTTCAGGAACACCAACATATGATGTTTCTAAATGACATATCATAGAATATCAGGATTGGAAGGGACCTCAGGAGGTCATCTAGTCCAACCCTCTACTCAAAGCAGAACCAATCCCCAGACAGATTTTTACCCCAGTTCCCTAAATGGCCCCCTCAAGGATTGAATTCACAACCCTGGATTTAGCAGGACAATGCTCAAACCACTGAGCTATCCCTCCCCCCTACAAACCATGAAACCTGGAACCTTACTGAAACTGGCATTTAACTAAACTAAATTGGAAAATCAGTTGGAATTAGTAAGTATGTTTTTCATTTCTAGGAAAGTGGTTCAAATCAGGGAGCTGAGATTTTCTTGTGATGTCTGATTTTATTGTGAAGCTTGCAATGCTATTGTGAGAGTAGCAACACTGGGGCTAACATCTGGTGACTTGATTGTGACTCAGTCCAGCACACTCTTCCCTTCTGTGTGATCGTTCAAGTCTTATTCAGCCTGGGTGGAGGGAGAGCAGGAAAGTTCTGTGCTCTCCCCCACTCCGAACCTTCAAGAGCAGGGAATGGTGAGGAGTAGGAGGAACCATAGCCCTGTTCTTTTCTCCACCTTCCTCCACATGCGAGGATGGGAGTATGCTGTTTCTGGAAATGGGCAGACCCTTCATCGGGGTGGGGAGGGGAAGGAGTTTGGTATGAAAAAAAAATCTGTGAGGAGTCATTAACAGCAAAGTGCTGCAAATGCTACTTTAGCAAGTAAGTTACAGAAAATGGGACAGTCCTGAGTGGCAAAATTTATAGGCAAAAATATGCAGAGTCTTGTGGTAAAATTTAACAGAGAAGTGAATACCTTAAGCCTGTAAGACCCATTGATAAATAGTGAGGCTCAGTGGTAGGCTTAATCTAAGATTGCAAAGGGGTTGGAAAAGTATGTTGACCACGTCTAGAAGCTATGGCCTTTTATTACAGATTATACTGGTATATGTAGCAGTGCATTGTTCCACATCTTCCCCTATTAAAGTATCCACATTTTCCTGTGCAACAGGAATTTCTTGCCATTTTCACTGCCGTTTACTAAAATTTTATTTTCTTATGACTCAGTGGTATGATATAAATTAACTTACGCAGCTAATTTTTGTAGTAGCTTCCTCCTCTCCTCCCATTTTTATTATAATGGGGCAGGGGTCGGCAACCTCTGGCATGCAGCTCGCCAGGGTAGGCACCCTGGTGGGCCAGGCCAGTTTGTTTACCTGCCGCATTGGCAGGTTCGGACGATCACGGCTCCCACTGGCCGCAGTTCGCCGCTCCAGGCCAATGGGGGTGGCGGGAAGCTGCGGCCAGCACATCCCTCAGTCTGTGCCGCTTCCCGCAATCCCCATTGACCTGGAGTGGTGAACTGCAGCCAGTGGGGGCCATGATCAGCTGAACTTGCTGATGTGGCAGATAAACAAACTGGCCTGGCCTGACAGGGTGCTTGGCCTGGCGAACCACATGCCAGAGGTTGCTGACCCCTGTAATGGTGGATGCAGGTCCTATGAAGTTAATGGCAAGTCTGTCTTTAACTTCAGTGGGAGGAGGATTTGGCCCACAATCTATAGTTAATCAGAAAATAAAGTCTACTAAATTCAAATTATATCTAAACATGCTGTTGACCTATAGCAAAGTTTCATAATCTTTAAAAATCCATTAAAATACTGGAATTGCTCAAAAATCCATTCAAGTAGTTTTAGTTTCACCTCTTAGACACCAGAGGGAAAAATATTCCACATTTTTGGAGCCTAGAGTTACAATCCAAAATGTAGAACTTTTCATCTTAGCCACCAATTTTCATAAATAGAATACTGTTACTTAAATAGCATTTCTCACTCATATTCTAGCACTAGTAACAATTGATTGACTATACAGCAGTCATCTTGTTATAGCTTCTTGAATCAGCACTGTGCACCATAATGTGTTTCTTTACTGAGCAGTAATTTGCAATCAGCCTATGATAGACCCCGACCATGCAGTCCTTACTTTGGTAAACCTCACTGAATTCAATGGGAATTTTGCCTGACTAAGGACTGCTGGATCAGTCTCATATTCTACAATGTGTCTGAATTTCCCAGAAGCTCTGGTCCTTTAAGGTACAGAATCAGAATGTCTCCCGTACAGTGCTGAGGTCCCTCAACTCTAGCTCTCTTCAACAGTTGAGGGACTTCAGCACCTTGTAGGATTAGACCAAAAGAGAACCAGTTTTAATGTTTTCCTTTTTCCCCTTCTCAGTACAGTAGACACACTTAACTATAAGTGCTGCATTTTTTTCTAGAGATGTCTACTAATCATTACTACTTAGTTATGACCATTCTTGCAGAGAACTGAAAGCAGTTTTAAAGCTAACAATCATCAGTCAGTTAAAATGAAGGAGCAGCTTACTGTTGTTCCTACCAGAAGAATATTGTGCCCTCAATGTGTGTCAGTTCTGATATTCTGGCACTCGCTTTCTCGGAGAGATTTAGAGTTTTTTTAACATTCTTTCATTTAACAATGAATTACCCACATTTCTACTTTTTTTTTATATATATCTGCAGGGAACAATTTTTGTAATCTTGCTAATGAAATATCAGTCTTTTACCTCCACTACCTGGCATAGTAATAGCAAGTAAGGGAAGAAGACATGGCCAAAAGTCTACTGCTTCAGGAGACACTACTTTTTTTCTTTTGTTTTGTATGGAAAAGAAAGTATGTCCTCAGAAGAACCTACAGATTTTTTTCAGAATCCAGCAAAGATCCTCTACAAGAAGCTGTTTTTTGTTTTTTTCCAATAAGAAAACTGTTAGTGCTTCACTTCTTGTTTTGGTAACAAGGACTTTGACTTGGATTCTCAGGACAAACTTTCTCCCTCTGACTGTTTTCTTCTAAAATTAGTTTAGAAATTGAAGTTAAATCTAGCTATCAATAGTACACACTTCCCCATATTGCCAATACGCTGCCTCCTTTGATTGAGAACCTTTACAGGTGAGCATGCAGTTCAGATCCATTCACTATATGGCCTCTCTGCTGAGATTGCCAATCAGGGTCATCACCTGGTGGTGGTTTTTGTGATCTGCAAACATCTGTTTGCTAGGAAGGCCACTGACTCTTTTCTAATCACCAAACAACCAAGAGACAGAATGTTAGTATATCTATCCTATATATACACCTGTAGTCACTGCAGGGATAGTTACAATCCAGCTGACAATGAGCCTTCCTGCCCAGGTAGACAGACTCTCACTGATTACAAATGGTAACTCTAAAGAGGAGAGTCTCCTGATTTATCCAGTTTTGCTATGTGATTATTTTCAAAGGCAAGAGAGTAATTCAAACCTGGGACAAAGAATGGCATTTACAACCTCTTCTCTTCAGTATGGCTCTCTCATGATCAACGTAATCTTTCATTTAGGAAAGTTACTGTACTTCTGTTCTTCACAGAGAAGACCCTACCAGCAGCCCCTTTCCCTATTATCATTATTATCAGAGTCCATCAAAAAAGAGAGAGGGAAAACAGCTATGTTATTTTAATAACCAACTGGCTGTGATGCTTGAGTTTTTGAGTAACTGATTGGCCAATATCTTTTCTGCTGCTCTTGGTCTTCTTATTTATATTGTGCCATCAGTGCTTTACAGTAGGAAGAGTATGCTGAATAAAGAACCAAATCTCTAACCTGAAGAGAAGGAGTGGGTATAGAGTATAGTACAAAGTGTGCACATGGACTGTATAGGCAAACAGTGACGTGGTCATATCTGGAAAGCTTTGCAGACAAGGATATGTAGCACCTGAATGTCTTAAAACTCAGCCTGAGCAGTGGCATACTGTGACACAATTGTTTGCATACAAGGCGTAAACTACAAAATGGTGTCCTCTATGGGCATGCAAGGTCATGCTATGGGGAGGACGCCATTTTGTTTTACAAAATTGGGTTACTAAGAAAAAAATCCAGAATAAGGAAGATATGAACACCACACAGTCTCATTTTATTGCCATCTAGAAGTGAATCTATTTCCTCAGCACCCTCAGAGATTTGGAACAGGTTTGAATGCTGTTGTGAAAAGAAATAAGTAAAATAGGCAAGCAAAGGAAAAGAAAACTCAAAGCCAAAATTACACAGTGAATAATGAGCCTTAACCTTCCCCTCCAGAAAATCCTCCTCGTGGCAACAGAACTCATTTCACTGGAATGAAACAGCAAAATTGCTTCATTTTATTCACCAGCTCATGACTGATAGCACTAGAGCTTTTCTGCACAGAGAATGCAAGTCCATTGGAAGGACTGATGATCATGTTCTGTAAAAGAAAAGAAAATCTATAATAAAATTGTCCTCCCTGTTTTTATGAAGTCATGTTTTGTGTTCATTTTTGAATATTTGAAAAGGATTGTTCCCGTTGTGCATGAGCTGTTTCTACTTTTAATTTCCACCAGTATCAACAGAACCACCGCTATCCTTTTATATTGATTCTTATTTAGTCCTTATGAAGTCCAAGAAAATATGAAGGGAACGGAGTTCGTCTATAGATAATTTAAGACTATTTGAATAAAGTCACTGTTCACAGGCCTGATGAAAAATATATTGAACATGTTGCTAAATTACTCTTCATGGCTATCCCAGTACAAATTATAGCCTGTGGTTTTCTTCAGCAATTTCAGTTTGTTCTGCTTGCCTTTATTTTATATTTTTCTATGCTGTTCAGTTTTCTCTGGAGCAAACAGTTTTACAGGAAAAAAGTGTATTTTTTGAAAATGCAGTTGGAAATACCATAGTTAACTATTAATTATTCCATAATAATATACCAGTGTAAAAATGAGAGTCTGGATTTTGTTACATGATTGCCTTAATTACTATTTGCTGTAAAAAAAGATTTTCAAGTTATTAAGTTTTTTTTTATTGTGGTTAATCTATATAGAACCTATTTGTGAATATTCTTACTATTGCCTAGTTTTCACCAACAGACATAACTTTGTCTCCTCTCACTGCTGGGTTGGCAGCCATTCAAAATGAAAAGTACATGCTTCTTCCATGCTAGCCTTTCTTTATTTTATATCCATCTCTCCACAAGAAATGTTTACTCATCTTCTTGTAACTAATGTTCTTTGAGATGTGTTGCACATATCTATTATGCTGTAGGCAGTGCGTGTCTTGTGCACTAGCGTGGGAAAGTTTTCTCAAGCAGTACCCATAGGGGCAGCCACATATGTAGCTGAGCATCAAAGATGGAGCATAAGCCCTTATGTCATGATAGTCAAAAGCAGCCAAATATTAATGAAAGGAGTTGTACAAGTTGATCAATTTCCATAAGAAAGTGGATTGTTTTGTATATATTTAACCAGATTAGAAGTTGTATGTTTGAAGCTTGTTTGCAGTTAGTTTAAATTTCTGAAAAGTTGTTACCAGACTATAATTTTCATTTAATCTTTTAGGAATGTGACTGCATGATGACTTTGAAACTTTGTTTCCTACCAATCACTTGCCTGTACCTGGCTTTCTCATAATATAATGACTTGACTAATAATGAATTTATATGCCTAATGAGAAGAACTTTTCAGGGTGCTAAATAAGTTAGAAGTGTAATTGTTAATACTGTATAAAATATATCAAGGAGATGTTCAAAAGTATACATTTTGAAAGGCATTGTAAGTAGCGGACTGCAAATATTTACAAAGACAGCAAACCGGCCTACTTAGCATGATTGAAAAGTTTCAGATAATGACTTCCACAAGTACACAGAAGTAAATGATAGGCTTGTTTGAGCACGTATCCATGCAGTTGCTAGTGCGGTTGCTAAAAGTCCTCTTCACCTCTTAATATGCATAAATCAGTCCAAGTAATATTAATGAGACTGGTTTATGTTCAACAGGGGGAAAATATAACCCTAATGCATGAGCCTTGTTGATAAGATTTATGAATAATAATAAACAATCAAGTTGCATACTATTGTTTCCCACTGTTTTCTAATACTATTTATTTAACAATTTCTATATCAAATTACTAGGTTGGATCAGATGAATGCATCTTAAAAAAAAATACCTAGCTGATCTGTGTTCATAACAGAGATGGGCTTGAGCCATAACATAAGAACATAAGAATGGCCATACTGGATCAGACCAAGGGTCCATCCAGCCTAGTATTCTGTCTACTGACAGTGACTAATGCCAGGTGTCCCAGAGGGAGTGAACCTAACAGATAATGATCAAGGGGTCTCTCTCCTGCAATCCATCTCCACCCTCTGACAAACAGAGGCTAGGAACACCATTCCTTTCCCATCCTGGCTAATAGCTATTAATGGTCTTAACCTCCATGAATTTATCTAGTTCTCTTTTAAACCCTGTTATAGTCCTAGCCTTCACAACCTCCTCAGGCAAGGAGTTCCACAGGTTGACTGTGTGCTGTGTGAAGAACAACTTCCTTTTATTTGTTTTAAACCTGCTGCCCATTAATTTCATTTGGTGGCCCCTAGTTCTTATAGTATGGGAAGAAGTAAATAACTTTTCCTTATTCACTTTCTTCATACCACTAGTGATTTTATATACTTCTGTCATATCTCCCCTTAGTCTTCTCTTTTCCAAGCTGAGAAGTCCTAGCCTCTTTAATCTCTCCTCATATGGGACCCGTTCCAAACCCCTAATCATTTTAGTTGTCTTTCTCTGAAACTTTTCTAATGCCAGTATATCTTTTTTGAGATGAGGAGACCACATCTGTATGCAGTATTCAAGATGTGGGCATATCATGGATTTATTTGAGGGCAATAAGATATTCTCCATCTTATTCTCTATCCCTTTTTGAATAATTCCTAACATCCTGTTTGCTTTTTTGACTGCCGCTGCACATTGCGTGGACATCTTCAGAGAACTATCCACAGTGACTCTGAGATCTCTTTCCTCATTAGTTGTAGCTAAATTAGCCCCCATCATATTGTATGTATAGTTAGGGTTACTTTACATTACTTTACATTTATCCACATTAAATTTCATTTGCCATTTTGTTGCCCAATCACTTAGTTTTGTGAGATCTCTTTGAAGTTCTTCACAGTCTGCTTTGGTCTTAACTATCTTGAGCAGTTTAGTATTATCTGCAAACGTTGCCACTTCACTGTTTACTCCTTTCTCCAGATCATTTATGAGTAAGTTGAATAGGATTGGTCTTAGGACTGACCCTTGGGGAACATCACTAGTTACCCCTCTCCATTCTGAAAATTTACGATTTATTCCTACTCTTTGTTCCCTGTCTTTTAACCAGTTTTCAATCTAAGAAAGGATCTTCCCTCTTATCCCATGACAACTTAATTTATGTGTAAGCCTTTGGTGAGGGACCTTATCAAAGGCTTTCTGGAAATCTAAGTACACTATGTCCACTGGATCCCCCTTGTCCACGTTTGTTGACCCCTTCAAAGAACTCTAATAGATTAGTAAAACATGATTTTTCTTTACAGAAACCATGTTGACTTTTTTGCCCAAGAATTTATGTTCTTCTGTGTGTCTGACAATTTTATTGTTTCAACTAATTTGCCCGGTACTGAAGTTAGACTTACTGGTCTGTAATTGCTGGGATCACCTCTAGAGCCCTTTTAAAATTTTGGCATTACATTAGCTGTCTTCCAGTCATTGGGTAGAGAAGCTGATTTAAAAGACAAATTACAAACCATAGTTAATAGTTCCAAAATTTCACATTTGAGTTCTTTCAGAACTCTTGGGTGAATGCTATTTGGTCCTGGTGACTTTTTACTGTTAAGTTTATCAATTAATTCCAAAACCTCCTCTAGTGACACTTCAATCTGTGACAAGTCCTCAGATTTGTCACCTACAAAGAATGGTTTAGTTTTGGGAACTTGGGTATGAATCTGAATTTAACTAAAGTTCAAGTGAGGGTTCAATACCTCCTGCAGTATATAGTTACGTTGCCCCCATTCATATGTCTACCAACATACTGTGTGCCAAATTTATCATATGGGTTACTCCATGTCACTGTAATTATGCCAATGATGAATTTGACCATATGTATATAATTTTTTAAAAGAGCACTAAGGGCCCCATTAACTTAAGTGGGAACAGGAGGAGACCTTAAGAGAATAATTTCTTGATACATCAAGAAGCCCCTTTTTATATAAATATTATTTTTTCTGATTTGGCTGTGTCTTCATATTTCATAAACAGTTTGCCAATGACAGTTAATGTTTTTTGTCGTAGCCATAACTATAGAAGATTTGAATCTTGAGCTCCAATCTATGTTTACAGCAAGCATTTCTATGTAAGCTGTAAGAAATGGGAACATACATTTTGTTAATCTACTAACAAAGATTAAGTGTAATTCAAGATGGATTAATCTGCATTCTACAAAATTGAACTCTGCTGTACTCAGTACCAAGCTTGTTGTTCCATAGCATTGCAATTAATCCTCAAAGAAGTAAATTCTCATTGAGAAAATCAGTCATAATGAAGCCAAAAACTAGTACAATATAAATGAAAAGTACAGTATTGATTTAGTTTCTCTATATTAGTGTAAACTGAGTCGGGATGAGCTCTACCTTGACATCTGGTGGTGAATTGTGGCAAGTTGTGGAAAAGAACTACAGGGGCTGACCATGGTTGCATAGGCACACTCACCCCACCTAGCATGAGCTCACAGCAGCACAAATGGTCACATTGGCTGCTGTGGGATCCCCAGTTTCTCTGTTATTGGGGCAGGAAGAATAAAGTGTTACCCTGATTATGTGAATCAAGGACAGTGGAACTGTTTTATGATAGAGGGACTCGCCATCAACTAAGTAGCACTTGCTAGACAAGGGACATGGGTTCCAAAACCCAGTGAATTGAGAGAGGCTGGGGACAGGCATTTGTACCTGATGGTATGGGCCCCTTTTGAGGGCCTGAAACACCAATTGCACCACCTCCTCTCTCCACTGTGGAATATCAGAGCTAATTTTGATTCCATTAGGAGTCTAGTTACTGGCTGCTGAGCTGAATTCACTTTGGGCCAATGGTACACCAGCACTGAAGCTCCCTTACTACAAGCTGAAATCACTGAGTGCGAGGAGGTTGGGGGGGCTGAAGATACATTGCTGAACAGCTGGCGGAGCAGAACTGTTCGTGGGATGGCTGGAGTGGGTCACGGGACAGCTGATGGAATGGAGCAACTGGTGGAGTGGCTCGTAGTGAAGACTGCAGCAGAGCCCCATGGAGAGGTGGGGCAGTTGGTCTTGGACCATATAAGGTCTCCCCCAAACTGGTAGGTAAAACTCTGCAGATAAACTTTTGAACTCTGGGACTGCACTGACCAGGGACAGAGACTTTTGGGGTGTTGGACTTTGAGGAATTTGCGTGATTTTTGTGAGTTTTGGACTTAAGACCCTGAGGGGAAAAGGACACTGCCAAACTTACTTGGGGGTGGATCTTTTGCTCATGGGTTGTGTTATGAATCCTGCTTGTGGTGTTTCCCTAACATAATGTCACATTGTTTCCCTCCTTTATTGCAAGGATTTTGCTACACTCAGACTCTGTGCTTGTGAGAGGTGCCCGGGGTGTGTGGTATGTAATTGTCCCACGTCACTGAGTGGGGGCTCAAGCTGGTTTTGCATAGTGTTATTGAAATGGAACCCCTAGATACTGAACCCAGCCCTTGTTGCTGCCAACTCAGACAGGCAGAAGGGTTACATTAGCACAATAATATCCAGTGTGTTTTCTGCTGCAGTTATGTCATTTTTATGGGATATATTTTCATACATTTTCACCTAAACAACGATACTTCTTTTCAGAAGATATGATTTTATAACTGTTTGGAATGGGAGAGAACTTTTTGTATTTTTAAAAAAATAGTGCCAGTCAGTGTGTTGACATTATTTGTTTGGCTGTACCTTAAGTTCAGGTTACTTCTTTAAGAAGAAGTAAATTGTTCTATAATAAGCCTTGGCATTCCCTCTGTAACCTGAGATACTATAAAAGACATATGGGGAAACTGAAATTTTTATGGAAAATTGCAGTTTCTTAACAATATCAATGTTAATTTTTTTCCTTAAAAAAAAAAAAACAAGGTGGAAAGATGATTTTCATTCATGATGGTTTGTGAAAACCTATTTGCATCTAATAAATTTAATAGTTAAAGAATTACTCATCTGTGAGATAACATACCACTGCTGGATTACCAAGGTCCTGGAAACTCATGTTGACTCACTGAGTAAGTATTAGTCATGCTTGTTAAAACCTGATTCAGGACTGTTTCAGTTTATTGTAGAATCATAGGACTGGAAGGGACCTTGAGAGCTCATCTAGTTCAGTCCCCTACACTCATGTCGAGTATTAGCAAGACCATTCCTGATAGGTGTTTGTCTAACTTGCTCTTAAAATCTCCAATGATGGAGATTCCACAACCTCCCTAGGCATTATATTTCAGTGCTTAACTACCCTGACAGGGAGTTTTTCCTAATGTTTTTCCAACCTCAACGTCCCTTGCTGCAATTTAAGCCCATTGCTTATGGGCCTGTCCTCAGAGGTTAAGGAGAACAATTTTTCTCCCTCCTCTTTGTAATAGCCTTTTATGTACTTGAAAACTGTTATCATATCCCCTCTCAGTCTTCTCTTCTCCAGGCTAAACAAACCCAGTCTTTTCAATCTTCCCTTATAGGTAAGGCTGTGAGTCTGTCACGGAGGTCATGAAAGTCACAGATGCTGTGACTTTCTGGGACCTCCAGGACTTATGCAGTGGCCGGTGTGGCTGGCCTGGGGGCTGCCTGAGCCACTGTGTACTGTCCCCCCCCGTCCGCCCTCCAGCAGCAGAGGGCTCAGGGTTGAGGCAAGGAGCTGGGGTGCAGGAGGGGGTTTGGGCTCTGGGTGATGCTTACCTCTGTGTGTGTGGGGGGGGGAACCTGGAAGCAGCAACATGTTCCTTCCTTGGCTCCTAGGCAGAGGCGCAGCCAGGCAGCTCTGCGCATTGCCTCTGCCAGAAAGTGCCAGAGCAGGTGCTGAGGTGGGAGCACTGTGGAGACCCCCCTGACCGCGTCTCTGCCTACGGGCTGCAGGGACATGCCAGCTGCTTCTGGGAGCCAAATGGAGCCAGGTAGGGAGCCTGCCAGCCCGCCCTCAGCAGCAGTGGGGATCCCAGACTGCACGCTGCCACCTGTTCCCCCCAGCACCAGTGAGGATCCCCAGCTGCACCTCCCTAAAGCACCCGCAGAGCCCCTGGGCTGCCCTCTATCCCAGAGCACCCCGTGCATCCCTTCCTGCCTCAGAGCACCCAAATTTTAGTCAGGGGTTTATGGTACAAGTCCTGGCTGCCCTTGACTTATCCTTGACTTTTACTAAAAATACCTGTAACTAAAATGTAGCCTTACTCATGTTTTCTAGACCTTTAATCATTGTTGCTCTTCTCTGGACTTTCTCCAATTTGTCCGCATCCTTTCTGAAATGTGGCATCCAGAACTGGTTACAACACTGCCAATTGAGGCCTAATCAGCCCAGGGTGGAGTGAAATAATTACTTCTCATGTCTTGCTGACAACACTCCTGCTACTGCATCTCAAAATGATGTGGTGTGTTTTTTTGTTTTGTGTTTTTTTTGGCCGCAGTGTTACACTATTGACTCATATTTAGCTTGTGGTCCACTATGACCCCCAGATCCCTTTCTGCAGTACTCCTTCCTAGGCAGTCATTTCTCTTTTTTGTATGTGTGCAACTGATTGTTCCTTCCTAAATGGACTACTTTGCATTTGTCCTTATTGAATTTCTTATGTCTTTATGCAACCAGTTTTTCGAAAATTAAAAACAGAGACTAGACATATATACATCTATATATACTTGTGTAAGTTAATTCCTCATTTTTCTCTACTATCTCTGTGACTTTCTTGGACATTCATCTGTGGTTTTTTTTAAATGTACTCATCAAGTTCCCTGAGATGCACTATGAGGAAAAAGAAAACAAAATATTGTTTAGATTAGCTGAAATTATAGGCTATATAGAGGCATATGTGAAATCAAACTAGAAGTCATAGCTTTTCTGTGTCACAATATGTGTATGTGTAGATAGCTATACATTTGGGAATAGTTTTAGTACAAAATACTTTTGTCCAAATCACTGCTTGAACAGTAATTTTCACAGCAACTAAAACTATTTTCCAAATCCAATAAAATTGAGCCACTAGGACATAGTTAATCTCCCAGCAAACTTTCAAAAGCATGAATTACATAATGTTCAGTATCACAGGCGTAGCCATGTTAGTCTGGATCTGTAAAAAGCAACCAAGAGTCCTGTGGCACCTTATATACTAAGAGACGTATTGGAGCATAAGCTCCATTATATGTTCAGTATAATTTCTCATATTACATATTAAAAAGAGAACTTACATGGCCCAGCACGTACTTATTCTATGAATTTCACAAACATCTGCCACCTAAAATTTTGCTCGTGACTCTGAAATTATTCCAAAAATACAGCCCATCAGATTCCATCAAACATGATTTCAAATGGTTGATCCTGCGTGGTGTGTGAGTGCCCTCAGTTCCTATTGTCTTCATAGTTATGAAGTTGTAGATGTCCAACATACAGCCACATAAATGGAATGCAAAATCTGAAAAGAAAGAGCTAGGAAAAAACCCTTCAGTGTTCTGCTCCAGCTTTACCTCTCAAGATTTATGGAGTCCTAATCCTTATTTATGCACTCAGTGATTAAAAGCTTGTTCTCTCACTGTGTATGCAACATGGTATGTTGATAGTGAAGATGATTATTCAAATGAAACTAATAAAAGTGTGATATAAGGGTTAATTCTTTGTAAAACTAGTCTACATTCTGTAAAAGTAGCAAAGAATCCTGTGGCACCTTATAGACTAACAGACGTTTTGGAGCATGAGCTTTCGTGGGTGAATACCCACTTCCTCAGATGCATCTGAGGAAGTGGGTATTCACCCACGAAAGCTCATGCTCCAAAACGTCTGTTAGTCTATAAGGTGCCACAGGATTCTTTGCTACTTTTACAGATCCAGACTAACACGGCTACCCTCTGATACTAGTCTACATTCTATGTGCCTGGTTCTTTCATTGGTTTCTCAAAGACGGTAACATAGATGACCATTGGGAAACCTCAAAAAGTATCTACATTTTTCTGATAACCTTCTAAAAGTTTTATGCTCCTAAACTTTATAGACTGCAACTTTAATACCTCAGGACATGATCAGATCATATTTCATAGTTATGAATGGTCAAACCAAATAACAACCTCCCTAGACTTTTCCCAAGACTGATGGGCTTTTAGCCTCTGGTGGCCCCCTTCGTGGGGCCTGTGTGTACACTATTGTGAATCTGGCCTTTGAAGCATTAAATGCACTTAATTTTGAATCATGTCCTTTTGGGGAGATTCAACATCAGAACATAAAGACCAGTTGTTACATTATCTGCAAGAATAAAAAGGATTAACTCTTTGTTCTCCAGGTTGCTTGTAGCCAATTAACAAGTAAACGGTTCAAGATTTTGGAACTCTACGTTGAAATTCTACTGGGGAAAAAAGCCCTTACTAAAGTAATGATGATTTTAGTGAAACTATAAATGTGTGTAGTGTGCAGTGAACTAGGAAGTGTATGTTCTTTAAACTCTGCAGATTTTATGCCAATTCTAATGTATTTGTCAATGTTCGTGGAAGAGATTCTATTGCAGATTATTTTCAACTCATGTTTAAGAACTCTAGATTGGGGGTCCATGGGGAGGAGAAGACCAGGAGTGGTGGGGGAAAAAGGTGGGTAATAACTCCAATTGTGTCTTGAGCTTTTAAGTGGTTAACCCTTTTCTAATTTGCTGTGTTCTGTAGGTATCTCACTTTTGTGTGCTTGACATACTCTGACCTTTTCTAGATATACCGTATATAGCTAGGTGGTCAAAAGAGAGTGGCAACTTAGTTCAGTCATGGGACTGATCCATGCAGTATATCTAAATGTTCTGATAGACATGAAGTGAGTTTGTGAGTGGGGGAAAGGGTCTCTCCTGAGCTCTCAGACCGTTTGCAGTTTTTCATTCTATTTCTTGACCCTTCCGTTAAGAATGTGGCACAAGAACATTTTTTCCTTATTTGAATGATATTGCATGTGTAAGAGATGTGTTGCCCAAGGATGAAGTGCCACTAGTGGAGTAATTGAAATGGAGGGGGATGTTAGGAGGGTTTTCCCCCACACACAGACATACACAGATTCTGCTTTAATGTGGGAAGTGTCAGAAAGGGGAGGGAGAAAAAAGCCTCTTGCAAATTGCGAGGTGACTTTTTTTTTTTAAATTCAGAGTCACAGCTGTCACAGTTCTAACCAGATAACTAAGGGGATAGAATGACTCTCCCTGGAAATCTGGCGTGTTGCTAGTGCAATCAATTGCAGGATCTGGGTTCGGTACGGTTGTTGCTGGTTTGTTTCCTGCCTTTTGCTGCATCTCTTATTCTTATAAGTTGCATGGGGAGAAAAGACATGAAGTGGTGGACATTTATGAGATGTCCTTTTGGCAGCAAATATCTAAAGCACAGGGCGAGTGACAATAACACTGAACTTCGGCTGGTCACCCTAAACTTGAATTCCAGGCTGGTCGTCATTAATGCACTGGCATTCAGATTCTATGGCCATGGATATTCTTGAAATATCTATCTATGACATGGTCATGAATGTAATATTAAAGCTATATATCACTGAGACCTATGTGTAGGCCTTGTAATAGCACAATTCCTCTTAGCTATCCACATAGTGTAACACAAATGGTGGGAAGGGGAAAGATGGGAGTGTTGGGATGGTTAGTGTCTGACCTCAGATATATAAAATGTCTGATTCCAGAGATGAAATCCTTCCAGTGCATCCACTTAGCTTTATCTTAGGACTTATAAACTACTAACATAGAAATGCATCTTACATCAGCCAATCGAGGCAGTCTTTGTACTAGAGTCACCAGAAATTATCTCTGGTGGAGAATGGGGAGAGGGTCTGCAGTGTACACATGCAGATGACAACTTTGGCCTGAGATATTTGGTTTTCATATCAACAATCAGATTTATTCCAAATGAGTTTTGGCTCTATATATACAAGTGAGCACACTGTGGATTCTGTATGTGATCTTAAGTGAAGAGAGGGATGTTTGGAGTTTAGTGAACACACCTCTATCATGGATCTTACCAGTGTCCTGTCAATGTGGAGGGCATGCAGAGATGATCAGATGATCCTTGTGGGGGAAGGGATAGCTCAGTGGTTTGAGCATTGACCTGCTAAACCCAGGGTTGTGAGCTCAATCCTTGAGGGGGCCATTTAGGGAACTGGGGTAAAAATCTGTTTGGGGATTAGTCCTGCTCTGAGTAGGAGGTTGGACTAGATGACCTCCTGGGGTCCCTTCCAAACCTAATATTCTATGATTTGCCCTCTGAGGATGCTGCTGCACACTTTGAGGGATAACATGGGATATTACAATCAATGCATAATTTGTGCCAAGGCTTTCATTGGCTGAGTCCTGGCCCCTCTGGGCTTGGTAGTTCATAGCCCCAGGTCGTCTGGCCTTGCTGTGTCAGTTATTAGAGTAAAAATATTGCTTGAGCCCCAGTGCCTCTTTCATTACAAATTAAGCACTGATTACCACAATATGTTGACTGTGAACATCTATGTTCTGTTCTAGCTTCTGGACCATGTTGTTGTCATAACATTTTTCCCAGATCTGGACGTTAGCGTCCAAAATATGGGTGTTAGCATGAAAACCTCCAAGCTTTGTTACGAGCTTGGACCTGATAACGCTGCCACCAGCCAGGGATTTATACAGTGCCTAGCTCACTGTGGTCTCCCCAAAACCTTCCCTGGGGGGACCCCAAGACTCAGATTCCTTGAGTCCCACAACAAAGGGGAATAAACCATTTCCCTTCCCCCTCCTCCCCTCCAGGTGTTCCCTCCCTGGGTTCCTGGAGAGAGATACAGAGGCAAGCTCCGTGAATCTAAACAGAGGGACTCCACCCTCCCTGTTTCCAGTCCTGGAAAACACAAGTACTGAGAGGGCTAATCTCTCTTCCCCCCCCTCACCCAGAGGGTATGCAAAGTCAGGCTAGTAAATCTAACACAAAGAGATTTTTCCCCTGACTTCTTCCTCTCACCAATTCCCTGGTGAGCTGCAGACTCAATTCCCTGGAGTCCCCACTAAAGAAAAACTCCAACAGGTCTTAAAAAGAAAGCTTTATATAAAAAGAAAGAAAAGGACATAAAAATGGTCTCTCTGTATTAAGGTGACAAATCCAGGGTCATTTGCTTAAAAGAAAAAATGAATAAACAGCCTTATCCAAAAAGAATACAATTTAACACATTCCAGCAACTACACACATGTAAATACAAAAGAAAGCAATATAAACCTATGGTCTTACTATCTTTGTACTTACAACTTGGAAACAGAAGATTAGAAAGCCAGGAGATAGAAAAATCACTTTCATAGCCGAGAGGGCACAGACACAAGACAAAGAACTCGCACCCAAAACTTCCCTCCACTCAGATTTGAAAAAGTCTTGTTTCCTGATTGGTCCTCTGGTCAGGTGTTTCAGATGACTCCTTTCCAGGTGAAAGAGACATTAACCCTTAGCTATCTGTTTATGACGGTTGTCCTCCCAGATCACCAGTACCTTACCAATGTTCTTCCAAAGATTAATTCAGAGGACATGAGAACAGAGTGCCATTTACTGAAGGACAAGCTCTGAAACTAACCACCTCTGTCTTGAATATATTTTTGTGAAACTACGCTATGGCTCTGGAGGGGCTCTGGGTCAAATTCTAGTTTGGTGCAAGCAGGTGCAACTCTGCAAAGAGGTGTAAGCAATTACACCTATTTATACTAGAACTGCATTTGGCCCCAAGAAATTTCTTCTCTAACATAGCATCTGTGAAATTAAATTGTTCTGGGTGATGGGCAATCTAATTACACTGGCTTTTGCTTTTATTTATTTTTAAATTAGTAGGCCCATAATATGATATCTAATTCTGGTGATAGTCCCAGCACATTCTGCCTGCAGTTAGAGTGACTCTTATTGCCGCTTCAAATGGCAAAATAGCTTCTGGAATTTTAAATTCCTTCAAAGAGCTCTGAAATGGTTATTTTGTACATTCCCGGAATAAGACATTAGAATTACTTAACTGGTGCAAAACTCATAGTTAGACTGTTAAAGATCTGCTGACAATGCACACATCTGTAATATGATAACTAAATTAATTCTGCCTTAAATTGAATACTTTTTAAAGTTTTTCATGTGGTGTGAACTGTTCTTTAAATATAATAGTATGTCTAATTTATCAATAATGACATATCAATAAATATAACTTCTGTTTTAGTTTTTGTTAGTTGCCATAATAATTTATGAACCCAGCACAACATACTCAAATTCCAGTTGAAACCAATAGTGTTATATTTATTATAGTGAATAATTCCACATCCCTACCCAGGGCCGGCTCCAGCATTTTTGTCACCCCAAGCGGTGGGGTGCCGGGGGAAAGGCTGCAATCGGCAGCACTTTGGTAGCAGCTCTACCACCGCCACTTTGTTCTTTGGCAATTCGGTGGTGGTCCTTCGCTCCGAGAGGGACTTGCCGTCGATGAGCCGGACGTGCTGCCCCTTGTCATTGGCCGCCCCAAGCACCTGCTTGGTGCGCTGGTGCCTCGAGCCAGCCCTGTCCCTACCCCTGCTTCCAGACCAGTTCACTCTCCCCACCCACACCCACCAATGTTGGAAGGCATCATCAATATAGAGGAAGATCAGAGTATTGTAGGAAGAATTGAATGACCTTGAAGACTAGAATGAGAAATAAGGTGAAATTTGATAGTGCAAATTGCAAGGCCATGTACTTAGGGACTAATCTGAATTTCTGCTGTAAATTGGGGCCTTATCAGTTGGAAATGATGGGAGAAGAAGAAAGACCTTTGTGTATTAGTCAGTCCTGGGATGACTATGAGCCATCAGTGGGATGCAGCTGTGAAAAAGGCAAATGCAATCCTAGGATGTATAAACTGAGGTATTTCCATTAGAGAGAGGCAAGTATTAATGCTATTGTACAAAGCACTGCTAAGACTTCATCTGGAATATTGTGTGCAATTCTGGTCACCTGTGTTCAAGAAAGACAAATTCAAACTGGAACAGGTGCGGGGCAGAGCTACTAGGATGATCAGGGGAATTGAGAGCCTATTTTATGAGATGAGACTAAAACAGCTTGACATGTTTAGCATAACAAAACAAAGGGTGAGAGGGGATATGCTTGCTCTCTATAAATACATCAAAGGGGTAGCCACTAAGGAGGAAGAAGAGCTATTTTAAGATAAAGGACAATATTGATACAAAAACAAGTGGGTATAAACGGGTCATGAAAAAGTTTAGGGTAGAACTTAGAACATTTCTAAACATCAGAGGAGTGAGGTTCTGGAACAGCTTTCCATTAAGAATAGTCAGGCTGTCTCAGAGGTCCAAAGAAGTCTGGGCCACTTCCAGCTTTTGAAGCCCCTAGCCATAATAAAAATAAAAAATGGCGATACATTAAAATAAAATAAGGCACCAAAAAAAAGAGACATAATTTGAATATCTTTTTATTTAACAAATGCTTTTCTAGCCTTTTTCTATGCAAAAAAATTGTCTTTTACCAAATCAATCTCTTATTTGCTTAAATTTGCAGTTTTAAGCTGAGAGTGTGTCACATTTTGGTCTGATAGGAATGTGCATAAAAACAAGTTGTGAAACTTATAAAATGCCGCCTAAATTTGAGGTCGCCTTTAAGCTTGAGGCCCAGGCCAAATGGTCCTCCTGGCCCCCCGTCTGATTGCTTCCACTATTCCCAGGACCAAACAACCTAACTAATTTTAAGATGGCCTTTGACAAATTTGTGAGTAAGATTACATGATGGGGTTGCTTGCAGTAGCAGATGACTGGATTCAATGATCCACGAGGTTCCTTCCAGTCTTACATCATATGTTCCTATGAAATCAGAAGTGTTATGAACATGACAAATGAAGTCACTCAGAAGGTGGGTCTGGTACTAAAATGAGAAGAAAGTGATGCAGTTGTGCGTGCGGGGGAAGGAAGAAGAGCAAACAGAGGAGAGGTGGTTCATGGCCACAGGGGAAGAGAGGAGAAGGACTGAATAGAATGATAATGGTATAAGATAGAGATGACAAATGCTGCTAACATAACTATTGTGACGAGGGATCAAGAAAGAGGCTGGCAAAATGAAACAGGTATTTTGAAGAAATATATTTTCTTTGTTAAAATCCATTTCAGAAAAAGTCCCTTATTGCAACAGGAGTATCATGTTTAATATTGTAGTGGTGTCTTTTTTTAATTCTATTTTTTTTTAAGTATTTCCTTTGGGTTCTCACCCTTATACAAAGTGCATTTGTTTTTGTATATGATTTATCTAAAAACATTTACAGTTTTCTGTAAGCTTAGAAGTCAAGTTGAATCCTGCTGCCAGGAACTATATTTGTCACTAAAAATCACCTCACTCTGACTGAGATCCTTCACCACAGCTTGTACAGCAGAGAACAGTGACATAGACATACAATGTGACAAGTTTTACAGAAATCTGTTTTCATCTTCTCTTCATAGCATCTTGGATTTTAGACAAAAATGTCTTTCCCCTCCCTCTCCATCTCTTTATTTTGGTCTTGGCTCTGGCACCTCTGTTCATGGTGGGTAATACCATACATTGCAAGTGGCCTGATTTTAAATCAATAGGGATACCAATGGAGTAAGGTTGAAGTTGGTGGATGAGATTTTCAAAACTGCCTAGAGGAGCTGGAGGGCCAGTTTCTAATTACAATTAATGTAAAATGTGAATTCAAATACCCACGCTGGCTTTGAAAGTATCATTCAGTGAGATTAAGGGGACCAGGGCCCTTTCTGAAGGAGGTTAACCTTTTTCCTGACACTCATCAGTTGGTGCTATGTCACTGGGGAACAGGTTAATGCTTTGTTTGCAGTATATAACTCACTAGGGAAGAGCTTTCTCTTGTCACTGGAGAAATACATCTCACTGACTGCTTTTCATATTTCATTGCTGCATCAGCCATTGCCACCAAATAGATAACTGATTGGTTGATACTGCTGTAATGGAATTCAGATAGACTTGCTTGATAAGCTGCTTGCCACATCCATTAGCTGTACAAGAGTGAAGAAGGCCATGATATACTTCTGCTATATGTGAATGTTTCATATGGAGACAAATGTGGCCTTTTGTAGCTAATTTTAATGCTGTTTTATCTTTTTCATCTAGTGAATCTTTATGGCTCTTCCTCAGCATTTATTTTGGCTCCATTTAAAGGGGTCTCAAAGCATATTCCTTCCTTGCAACCCAGTTTGCTCCAGTGGGTACTTGGTTACAGGCCCCATATCAATACAGTTTTATTACTCCTTTTTGCTGTCTCAGCTGAGTTGTCTGGAAGATTGGAGGTCAGAGCCTAGTCTTTGTGTTCTCTGTGGCCCATCCTGCCCACCTGCTCAAAAGAGGAAGTTGCATGTGCTCAGAATCTGCTTACCCTTATGTTCCCAGACCCAAGGTCCAGTGATGCTACATGGAAGCAGAGAGAGGGGTCTAACTTTCTCTTATGCCGCTGCATAGCCATGCAGTTTTGACCATGATTCGGAGCTAAATATTCATTAAAAATGCTGAGATTGATTCACCTCTCCAAATTATGTTATATTGGTCAAACTCTATTGCCTTTAGTTGAATTACTCCTAATTTACACTAGGGTGAGTGAGAAGGGACTCAGACCCATTACCTGATTTGGCTATGACTTTTACTGCCTAGGAAATGCAGGTAAACAAACTTTTAATTCACTAGAAGTACCTGTCAGTGGGTATGCTTTTCACATGCTTTATACCCGTGGAGGATCACTGGCAGCATAATTCAGTCTCCTTATTACTTCAAGCAATTATATACCACATATGTGCCCAAATTACAATATTTTTTCATCGTGCATCCAGCTAGTAGGAAAATACTAGTCCTTAAATTACTGTGTTTAAGTCCTTTACTATTGTGCAGACCTTAATTTGTTCTTGTGGTTTAGATGATATTGTATTTGCATTACTGTAACTGGGAGTACATGCCTGAAATTAGATGCTGAAAGGTTCATCCACTGGAGCTGAATCTCATTTCTTCAAAGCATCTCCATTTCTTGTAATGTAGATGTACATCTCTAAAGATAATACTCTTCCACATATTATACTTTGTTGGCTTTTAGTTTGGTGGTTGTAGGTACTTCATTTTATTACAAACTGTCAGTCAATCTTTTGTCTAAAATGACCATTTTAAAACTCCTGTTTATGGTTCCAAATCCTCCAATGTCCTGGAATGGCTTTTCCTGTTTATAAAATTCATGCATCAATATCTTAGAGCTTAGGAAAAAACTCATTTACCATGTTTGCCATTGGATTCAGTATAGTCTATTATTATAATTATTTTTCTCAGGAAAAGTTGGAATGAGTTGGCAGTTCCATTTTAACATCATCCGAGAGCAGACAACAAAAAAACAGTATTGAATCACATATTATAATGTATGCCTTATGATACAGATATTTATCTTGTTTCAGATTCATCGACTAGAATTACAAATTTAACTATCAAGTTCTCTTTTAAATCAGTGATTACTAATTATACTCTGTTTAAATTGTTAACAGTGGCTTTGTGTGTACAAGACTAAAGGCTAGATTGTGCCTAGTCTTAACACACCCACACAGGGCCTGCATTAGGGCTACCTAAACGGCAGCTTCAGTATTTGAGGAAGCATAATGGGCTGCATGCCACGTTACTCTCTTCCCCTCAACACGAGAACTGGTGGGTAACCATAATGCTGCTTCCCTATGCACTAGCTTGAAGATGCAGGGGAGTAGTATGCTGCCTCCTGAATAGGAGGTTTGCAAATTACTTTCCTGCTCCAGCATAGCAGAGATCCTCAGGGAGAATGTGTATTTCCTACTTAACGGTGGTATTTCTACCACTGTCCCTTACTAGCAGCATTCAACCTAGCCCCAGCTTTAAAAGGAATATAAGATACAGTGGAAATATCCACTGAGTTAGTTATCACATGCCAGTTGACCATGGATTCTGGAATATTGTGGAAGATTTTTGCATAGGTGGTAATTTTTGTAGAAAAAATATAAAAATATTCAATATATTAAAAATTGTCTGAGTAAACAAAAACTAAAAGATAATGTATCCAAAACTAGTGTCCATAGTATCATTTGCCTTGTCAATCGCCACAAGTACCTTCTAGATTTTCCACTTTACATTTACTTATGAACCTATTCACCGCCTCTTTTGTCTGTCATCCCACCCAGAGAGAAGAGACTAACTCAATACCCAAACATTAAGAGGCGAGAGCAACCTGACAGCACAATTTTCAGGTCACTTAGTTCTAGTTTTTAAAACAAATCTTTGGTTGTATTCATAGAATGTATTTTTAAAATAACTAAATTTACTGAATATTTGCCTAGAATAGATCCACCACTATAATTTGGATACTCAACTGTTGCTCAAACAAAGCTTCTTTTTAGTTATGTCAGCATTTCTTTATACATAACTTTTTCTTTGAACAAATTAATTTTGAATGCATGCCAGCTATTAGTCTCACGTCAAATGAGTGGAGCTTGGCAGGTACGTAAATATTGTGTGTAATTTATTGCATGAGCAAACGAGTGCCTGGAAGAAGATCTTTCCATGTCTTTTTACTCACAGCTCAGAGCTGTTTAGGATTTTTAAAATGTATTACGAATGTAAATTAAAACTTTATGAAGCAGCGGGAATCTTCTTTAGGGGAAAATTATTCATTGAATGAATAAAACCTTTGAATTAACTGAGTATATTCCTAATGGTGGCTATGGCTGGCTTTATGCAGAACTTTTCCCAAGTATATCTATGCTTTCCAAAACTCATTGGGCAAAATTTTGCTGTCAGATATGTGACTTCCTATTTCCAAAAAATGACTCTTTGGAACATTTTCACTAACCATAAACCTTACTTAACTGAGGATCTTTGGGATTCTGCTAATTCATTCCAGAGACATGTCCCCTGCATAGCAGATTATACATGGGCCTAAACCAGTCCCGCCTACCTAAACTTGTGGGTAGGGAGTTAGAAGTCCAGATCCAAATTCTCTGGGTTGGGAACCATTTATATTTCAGATAGAGCTAGTAGAAACTTGGAATTTCTGTTCTGCAGCAACTTATGACATTTCAAAAATGTTTAGTTCCAAATTGGAATAAAACAGGCATTTTTTGTGAATATGCCAAATTTTCATTTTGGAAAAACTGAGTTATCTGTTCTTTTTTTTTCCTGAAAGAACCAGAGCAGCCAGCTTCCCCAATTCAGGGATTCCTCACAGTGCCCCCATGGCACTCTCTGTGCTGCTCCCAGAGAGCAGAGAACAGCCTAGGGAGTTCCCTGGAATTGGAGGAAGCCCTGTGAGGCAAGGGAGTAGGGGAGCCTAGAAGTCCACTCAGTATTTCCAGGGCTGTTAGCCTTCATGCCATGGACCAGGAAGCCCTGAGATTCCCAACTTTGAGGTGTCAGCATGATGGGGCTGCCCCAGAACCACCACTGAAATTCTGGGTGCCTCAGCAGTTCACTAGGCGAGGAGGCAGGAAACCAGGCAGGGTTCAGTCAGGACCCTGCCTGACTGTATTTCAGCAAAAGTTCATCAAAACTGAAACATTTCTGCCAAACATTTTGGTTTTGATGAATCCGCTTATCCTGACAAAAACCTGCTTCATCAAAATAGTCCCATCCAGCCCTAAGTTCACATATTGAATCTCCAAAAGCAGGCACGCCGTGGCCAAATGTAAATGCTTTTCGGACACTACGCCACTTATTCCTTTTTGTATGTCTCCTACTCACCTCTGGTAAAGTTTCTTACACTGAGCCATTCAGATTCAGCCAGGTAAGAAGTAGAGGAGTACCAAGACTGTTGATCACCTTCAATGTATAAGTCTTTGTGATATTAAGTATTCATCCGTTACTCTCCCTGACCCCTCTCTCTGCTAGGCATAATCATTGTAGATTAGCAGTAACAGCTGTGTAGTTCAAATTGTGACTGAGCTGCCATGATAAGGCCCTTTCTGTATCTTTCAAGTAATATCAGTCTCAAAATTGTAGGTTAACACTGGGGTCAAAAGAGAGTTTATCTAACATATATAAGTAATCAGATTTCAAAAATTCTTCTAATACTGATTTTGCTGATTTGTAGCAAGACAACGACACTAACTAGAAATATAAATAATGTTTTATGATTTATAATCATCAGCCAGTGCCAAAGATTAGCAAATAAACTTTTATTTTTACAGTTAACATTTTAAATAGGATTGAGCAGATGTTAGTTCTGGCTGTGGAACAGAAGTCTGAAATCCCTGAGATTGTACCTACTAGCTCCAGTATGTTATGCTGGAAGAGGGCTATGAAATCATTGCTGACCTGTTCTTAGGTGCTTAATTGTTTGAGTTCTGTTTCATGCTTGTGTTAATAAGGCCATTTGTAATGGCAAGCTTCTCATATCAAGTTTATCCATCCAGGAGCAGGACCCTTTGGATATCTCACAGCATGATTGATAGGATGATTGGAAAATCATTCATACTCATTGCCATGACATCCACTGAGTAGTGTGATTGAGGAATAGGCCCTAGAACAAATAAGTTGTTCAAATGCTCTTGGTTTCTTAAGAATTGAATGTTCATATTAATATTCCTAACAGACAGTTTTAGAATAGAATAACAATATTCTAACAATATTCCTAACAGATTGTTTTAGAATAGAATAACGGACAGGGTTTGAGTGTTAATTTTTAATAAGAATTGTGTATCTATTATTCTTTGCATAATGTTGATAATTTAAGGCTAAAAGTATAGGTTTGATTCTCCACTATCCTGTATTTATTAATTATTACTATTTACTATTTGTAGTACCACAGTTTCTAGGAGCCTTCGTCAAACACCAATACCCCTTTGTCTAGGTGCTGTACAAACAGAGAGAGATTGTTTCTGTCCCAAAAAGCTTATGGGCAGACCAACCTGGACCTCCTCCTTAGAAGTAATATAATAGGAAGTACAAGGAAATGAGACAGTATTGGTCAGCAGGGTAGACAGTGGTCTCAACGCACCAGTGAGCTTACCTTTGTCAAGTTTTTTGTAGTTATCATAGCAAAGAAGGTTTGACGAAGGATAGTGAAGTAGCTTTGTGAATGTTTATGGGGAGCTCAGCCCAACCAGAAGAGGCATCATGGGAGAAAGCATGAAGGTGTTTTAATGCTAGTGTAATGCCATAGACTTCAAAGGTATTACATTACAATGCAGAGTTCCGGGACTTTTTGACTTTCATTTTCTGGCAGGTCTGTGGGCCATCAATAGAGACTGGCTTTATCTTTTGTTACTGGCATATTGTCAAGGTTGTTTGGCCTAAAATTTGACCAAACTTTAACCACCCAAATTCTCAGCTGTTGAAAATCTACATATTAGTTATAAAGCCTCAGTCTGAATTGATTATTGCCATGTGTTTAAAAAAAATCAAGAGCTCAAGTAAAGGACACTTACACTATAGTTTGTTTAAGACTCCCAGTGCAGCTTTACATGAGGATATCAGGAGTACAATCAAATCACTTTTAGCATGATGTAGGCCATTGGAAATAGTTGTGTTCCCTCTTAACTGCCTGCATGATCTACAAAGTCTTCATGATAAGAATTAAGTTGGGACATTCAGTAATGATCTGTGTCTGTCTAGTTGAAATGGGAATATGATATATTGTTACGGAGAGGGTCTCCTTTAACTAACTACAGCCCATCAGAGCAGAGCAGTATGCCAGCTCCTACCAAGAAAGAAGATCAAAATAACTGTCACTAATGGTAGGTACATATTCTCACTTGCCTTCTGTCTTTTTGTCTTTCTTTGCTCCAGAATCATGGAGTATATGCTGCTGGACACATGCTAGTTTTTTTTAAATTTAATTTTCACAGCCTCTACATGAAGGAAACGTCAAAAAGATGCAGTGATAATAAGAACTGAAGAAGAAAAAAGAGCATCTTTAAATGTTGATCAGTGTCAGATCTTGGTCTATGAGGCATTCACTGGAGCTGGAACATGCCGACTCCTCAATTTTCCCTTCTATTATCCCCAGAAGGACAGAAATCCTTCCCCCCCATGTGCCTCATGTAGTGTCCATTTTGGCTGCAATCCCTTCAACTGAACGTTATTAATAAGGGAATTAGTTCTAGTTTCTTCTGCTGCCGGACATCTAGCTTCAGACTCTGGCTGGTGGAGATGTGCAGTAAGAAACTTTGCAGCTTTCTGACAGCTCTAGGGTTGGGTAGTTTCTCATTTGCCTACCCCTGAAAATGCCAAGTGTAGCAGCTTTTGCTGCTTCTTCCTCTGACCTTTTAGCAGAACCTACTTTTCAGACAGGTGTCTTAGCTCAGTGCTACTGCTTCACATCAAGTTCTCAACCCAGTCTTTTGTTTTTTTATAAAAGAAGCAGGAACACTAAACAAAAAACAAAAACAAAATAAACCCCAGTACCTCTGCCTGGAGCAGTGAAAAGCAGGGAAAGTTCTACAGCCAACACCTAGACAGACTTGACAGGTATACTAATCTGGGGACTGGTCCAATGTTGATTACAGCATTGGAACTTGCAAAGATCAATATCTTACCATTAAAATGTAGTTATTTATTCATGCTCCATTTCAATTCAATAAAAAATAAACCTGCTCTTTATTTTCTGAACTGCATAAAAAAGAATAACCCAGAGCTACTGTCCACAAAGACATTTCAAGTAGCTCTCAAGATGAATGACATAGATGAGCAAAAGCTAATATTTTAATTCTGTTGCTTCCAGGCATCATAATCTAACAATAGAATAGTATTCTGAAAGCAGTGAACTCCAGTCATACTGCCCCTTGGTAATAGAATGAAGAATCAAGAGTGAAAGGGCAACTGCAAACAAACATAACCAATGGAAATGTACATGTGTTCTGATGTGCTGACAGGACTTGGTTTGTGGGAGAAGAGTGAATAAGCACAGATATTTTACTAGAATCAGAGTCACTTAACAAAGGAAGGGGTTGTTTAATTGCCATGTAGACATTCCAGCTTGGGCTGCAGCCTGAGCTCTGGGACCCTCCTCACAGGGTCCTAGTGCCTCGGCTTCAGCATGAACCTGAACATCTATGCTGCAATTAAACAGCTCCTTAACCCTGCAAGCCTACTAATTTTGTAGTGTAGACATACCCTGAGTCAGCTAGAACAGGTCAACGGGAACAGGTTTTTAATTACAATGTAGTCATTACCCATTGGATCCTCTCAGTTCTCCTTTGAAACTGTCTTTTGATGTATCTGTACAACACCCTGTACACTAGTGCTCCAACTCTGGAGAATAGTAGTACAAATAATTAAAGAAAGACCAAAGTGATAAGCAAAAGTGGCAGTGATATCTTCTCTCTGATACACAGGCTCAGTATAACTGAGCAGGGTTTGGTCTTTATTAGGGCTGTCAAGCGATTTAAAAAAAAATGTATCGCACTGTTAACCAACAATAGAATACCATTTATTTTAAATATTTTTGGATGCTTACTACATTTTCAAATATATTAATTTAAATTACAACACAGAATACAAAGTATACAGCGCTCACTTTATATTTATTTTTATTACAAGTATTTGCACTGTAAAAAACAAGAATTTGTATTTTTCAATTCACTTTATACAAATACTGTAGTGCAATCTCTTTATCATGAAAGTTGAACGTACAAATGTAGAATTATGTACAAAAAATCTGCATTCAAAAACAAAACAGTATTAAACTTTAGAGCCTACCAGCCCATTCAGTCCTAGCTCTTGTTCAGCCAGTCACTCAGACAAACAAGGTTGGTTACAATTTGCAGGAGATAATACTGCCTGCGTCTTGTTTACAATGTCACCTGAAAGTGAGAACAGGTATTTGCATGGCACTGTTGTAGCTGGCATTGCAAAATATTTATGTGCCAGATGTGCTAAAGATTCATATGTCCCTTCATGCTTCAACCACCAGTCTGGAGGACATGTTTCCATGCTGATGATGGGTTCAGCTTGATAACAATCCAAAGCAGTGTGGACTTACGCATTTTCTTTTTCATTTTCATCATCTAAGTCTGATACTACCAACAGAAGGTTAATTTTCTTTTTTGGTGACTTGGGTTCCGTAGTTTCTGCACCAGAGTGTTACTCTTTTAAGACTTCTGAAAGCATGCTCCACACCTCGTCCCTCTCAGATTTTGGATGGCACTTCAGATTCTTAAATAGCTGTAGCTATTTTTAGAAATCTCACATCCGTACCTTCTTTGCATTTTGTCAAATCTGCTGTGAAAGTGTTCTTAAAACAAACATGTGCTGGGTCATCATTCAAGACTGCTATAACACGAAATATATGCATTATGCAAGTGAAACAGAGCAAGAGACACAATTCTTCCTCCAAAGAGTACGGTCACAAATTTAATTGACGCATTACTTTTTTTAAGGAGCATCATCAGCATGGAAGCATGTCCTCTGGAATTGTGGCCGAAGCATGGAAGGGGCACACAAATGTTTAGCGTATCTGGCATGTAAATACCTTGCAACACAGGCTACAAAAGTACCATGTGTTTTCACTTTCAGGTGATATAAATAAGAAGGAGGCAGAAGTATTTCCCATCAATGTAAATAAACTTGTTTGTCTCAGTGTTTGGCAGAATAAGAAGTAGGACTGAGTGGACTTGTAGGCTCTAAAGTATTACACTGTTTTGTTTTTGAGTGCAGTTATGTAGCCAAAAAAATCTGCATTTGTAAGTTACACTTTCACGATAAAGAGACTGCACTTCAGTACTTGTATGAGATAAAAGAAATAGTATTCTTCAATTCATCATTTTTACAGTGCATCTATTTGTAATAAGAACAGCCCTACTGGATCAGATCCAAGGTCAGTCTAGCCCAGTGTCCTGTCTTCTGACAGTGGCCAGTGCCAGGTGCCCCAGAGGGAATGAACAGAACAGGTAATCATCAAGTGATCCATCCCCAGTCTCTTATTCACAGCTTCTGGCAAACAGAGGCTAGGGACACCATTCCTGCCCATCCTGGTTAATAGCCATTGATGGACCTAATGTCCATGAATTTATCTAGTTCTTTTTTGAACCCTGTTATGGTCTTGGTCTTCACAACATCCTCTGGCAAGGAGTTCCACAGGTTGACTATGCATTGTGTGACAAAATACTTCCTTTTATTTGTTTTAAACCTGCTGCCTATTAATTTCATTTGGTGACCCCTAGTTCTTGTGTTATGAGAAGTAGTAAACAACACTTCCTTATCTACTTTCTCTACACCAGTTATGATTTTATAGACCTCAATCATATCTCCTCTTAGCCGTATCTTTTCCAAGCTGAAAAGTCCCAGTCTTATTAATCTCTCCTCATATGGAAGCCATTCCTTATCCCTAATCATTTCTGTTGCCATTTTCTGAACCTTTTCCAATTCCAATATATCTTTTTTGAGATGAGGTGACCACATCTTCACACAAAATCAAAAATAATCAAAAATAATCATATGACTTGAGCACTGTACACTTTGTATTCTGTGTTGTAATAGAAATCAATATTGAAAATGTAGAGAAACATCCAAAATATTTAATGAATTTCAGTATTATGTGTGATTAATCCCGATTAATTTTTATGAGTTAACTTCAATTAATTGACAGCCCTAGTCTTTATCATAATAAATAAGAGTAATTGCAGTTAAGATAAAAGTTCAGTTGGTAAATAAATTGCTTGGCCTAACTCATATGTTGCTGGGCAAAACAAGACCTGTAACACTTAGAATTTTGCTATCATTCACTGAAGGGGTTGGAATTGGTACTTGTAATGAACACTAGCCTATGGAGAAGACTATATCGAGATGTAGCAAATAGTGCTGTCTCTTCAGTGGCTGGCATGGAGACACCCAAGTTTTATAAGATGGATTTGAAGAAGCCACCTCTCCAGATTATCAAAAAACCTTTTCCCTTTACCACCACTGTAGCATCATGGGGGCAGAGCAATTCCATGCACAGTGCTGGTGGGGTAAGTGATTCTCTTTCTTGTTTACAAGATTAAAGAACTAAACATTCTCATTTATTTGGGGCAACCTTTCTATTAAATTTTCTGTTACTATCAAAGGCATCCATCTGCTTCTCTCTACCTGCAGACAGAATAGGGTCTTGTGTTCGCCTGGGAAAATACCCACTATTGCATTTGAGTGACTCTCCAAGAGGCCAAAACTGTCTTTCACTTCCCACCTTGTTCCAGAAACCCCACTTCACCTAAAAATCTGGAGAAAGGATGTTTACAGAAACAGGGAAAGCTAGAAGACCCTATTAGGGATGCCAAAGGAAGTGAAAAGAGGATGTGTTCGCCAAGGGGTTACTGCCAAGTTTTAATCTGCAGCCCTCTTTAGAAGAGCTCAGCCAGTTTACATGGCCATTCTAAAAGACTTAAAGGTGATTGTCCCTACTGAAATGAGATTTCTCAAAGAAAACCAAATGGATGAGTTTAAATCTGGTCACGTTGGTTTGCCATTGGGGCCAGGAACTAAGATTGTAGTATAACTTGGACACAATGCACTATTTAAATAATAAACTTAATGTTATAATGCATTTGTATCACAGTAGTGCCATTCTACTAGGCCTTAAAAGTACATATGTTGGTTAGGCACTACCTCTCCATTTTCTCAGCATTTGCCATCCTTTCTAGATTTGATAATGAAATTTTTGATTGTTATCCATTGAGATAATTATCCCATCTTCTGTAAGCGCCCTTTTTTATTTTTAGCTTCCTAAGTGAAGAATTTCCTTGTTGTTTTCTGGTTTGTTAAATCTTGTTAAATAATAAAGTAGGTTTGCATATAGATGTGTAGCTAAAAAAAGGATGGAGAACTCAAGAGTAAGGTTTAGAGGGAGAACAGGCTGAGTTCTCATCGAATATTTAAAAGGAAACTATCTTTAGCTGTCTATATTTAGCTGTTCAGTTTCCTTAAAAGCTTTTTTTGGTGTGAGACTTATTCTTGCATGTTTAAATAGAGATTAAAAAACTGCATAAAACAGAAATAAAAAAGCAGAAAGGGCTCTATCAGTAAGGCTATAACAGACACAATGAGTCTAAAATGAGACAAGATTATATTGTAGGTATGATTTTCCATATTTATTTTCATTTTGCATAGGGAGCTATGTTCAAATTCATGTGACAAGCTCTGAACTTTGTGATTTTTGCAGTGAATATTTTTGATTCTTGCAATGAGCAGATATCATTTCTGTATCCTGAAAAAGAAGTCAATGATTACAAATATTTCAGCTGAGATATTAAACTGAGGTCCTTCTTTCTATTCCTTAGAAACTATCCAGGTGGGATTTACAATAATAAAAATTCCAACTATGGCTTCTTTGTTTATTGCATTGCACCTGACAGAATTGCTTGGGCACCACAGGAGGTAAGAACCAAGGGTAATTGAATTATACCCATCAAGCATTAGATAAACAGAAACTTCCAAAAAAATTCAACTCCACTACCCATGGAGGAAACGCCTAGATAAATGTGCAATATTAAAGTTACCAAATCCAGGCTCAGGTGTACCAACATAGTATCCTAAATAATCACATTAGGAGGGGCATTCAGTACATTGGGTTAGTTCAACCTGTTTGAAATCAGTCCAGTTAGTTGCATTACTATAACAGAGAATAGAATTTGGTCCTAATTTCCCAGCCTGTTCTAAGCATAAGCTACCACGTTTGCCAATGCACTCATTGCACTGGTGATGTATAACTTTGTATATCGTAGAGTACTTTGTTCAGTGCTGATAGGAGGAAAGATGCACTTTCTAACCACATTCTAATGTTACTAAATACATAAGTGCAACAAAGCCATGTATTATTTAATTAATCAAAATACACTGAAAAATGTTAAGATTGTGTGACAGAAGGTATTAAAAAGAGGAAGTTTCTTTATGAGACTAAGGCTTTGTCTACGCTGGAACGTCGTCATTTAAAAAACCACCTCCCCAAAGGACAACAGTTTCACTGACAAAAAGCACCGGTGTGAACAACACTTTGTTGGCAGGAGAGCCCTCCTGCCGACAAAGCTTCTGCCACTTGTTGGGAGTGGAAGGTTTTTGTTATCAGAAGAGCACTCTCCTGATAAACAGCAGCTACACTGCATGCCTTTTAGTTACATGGCTGTAGTGGCACAGCCATGTTGTTAAAAGCTGGGTAGTGTAGACAAAGCCTGACTTCAAATGACCTAAGTACAACACAGTGCATTATGGAAATAGCCAAGGAGTCACCCCATTAGAGCTAGGTACAAAAGGTCAATTAGCTTCTGTTACATCTTGAATGTTCTTTGAGTATATTCATTGCTTGGTAAATTTCTTTTAAGTAGAGTAAAACATCCCCTCGGGTAGGAAAAAAACAGAACTCTATATGAGCTTTTCCCATCAGCGTAAATACTTCACGTCCCTGAGAGACGGTAGCAGTGCAGTGAAGCACTCCCATCGACGTAATGCTGTCTACACCAGGAGTTAGGTAGATACAATTGTATGGTTATACCGACATAAATTTGTAGAGTATACCAGGGCGCAAGGCCTGATTCTCTTCCCACCAAAGTCTAAGGAAGTTTTATCATTCACTCTAATGAGGGAAAGATTATATTGGGAAAAGATATAATCACAAGCATTAATGCATATTTCACATTTCCCCAAATAATAGTGCAGTTCTAATTTCCTATCATGAGCTCAAAAACGATGAGTACGGTGGCACCTTAAAGACTAACAGATTTATTTGGGCATAAGCTTTCATGGGTAAAAAACCCATTTCTTCAGATGCATGGAGTGAAAAATTACAGATAAAGGCATTATACAATGACACATGAAGATAAGGGAGTTACCTTATGAGTTGAGAATCAGTGTTGACAAGGCCAATTCAGTCAGAGTGGATGTGGTCCACTCCCCAGAATTGATGAGGAGGTGTCAATACCAAGAAAGGGAAAATTGCTTTTGTAGTGACCCAGCCACACCTGGTCCCTATTCCATCCCAAATTAATGGTAAGTTTGCAAATGAATTGTAGCTCTGCAGTTTTTCTTTGAAGTCTGTTTTTGAAGTTTTCTTTGTTGAAGGATGGCTACTTTTAAATTTGTTGTTGACTGTCCAGGGAGATTGAAGTGTTCTCCTACTGGCTTTTGTATGTTACCGTTCCTGCTGTCTGATTTGTGTCCATTTATCCTTTTACATATAGACTGTCCTGTTTGGCCAATGTACATGACAGAGGGGCATTGCTGGCACATGATGGGATATATCACATTAGAAGATGTACAGGTGAATAAGCCCCTGATGCTGTGGCTGATGTGGTTGGGTCCTCTGATGGTGTCGCTAGAGTAGGTATAGGGACAGAGTAGGCAACGGGGTTTGTTACAGGAAGCTATCATGAGCAGTCACTAGTCATATTGTATAAAGACAAGACACTCCAAATTCATATATCGGCTATCAGTGAAGCTCTGATGGAACTATTCACGCTGTTATAACTACAATATCCCAGCCAACTGGCATTCTTTTAATTTATGAAAAGACCTAGTGAATACACTACAGTGGTGACCGATGGATTAATTCATGTGCATTTGTAAAATTGTACATCATGATTTGATGTGGTATGAAGGTATTGATAGTGCGCCGAAGACTAAATATTTTTTTAAACTTTTAATTAAAAAAAAAACTGAATAGAGATTTTTGCAAACTTTATTAAATAAATTACAATACATATTGGATTGAAAGTAATATTCTATCTTCCCCACTGCAAAATGTTGATTGCAGATATGTTACTTTTCTATGCCCTTATTCAGCAAGCTACTTAAGCACTTGCCTAATTTCAGGCTAATGAATGTTGCCTTTGGAGTCAGTGACACTACTCACATGCCGAAAATTAGGGACATGTGAAAGTACCTTGCTGAATCAATGCCATGAAAAACTGCATTCTTCCCAAAATACCTTTATAAAACAGTTCTGCTGTATCATACCTTTGAATCTAGGGTTCTTGTAAGCGAGATCTAAGTAGTAAAGTTATACAACTGCTGCTAAGCTTTTGACATGACCATATTATTTGTCATTGCAATTACTTGATTTGCTTGCTGTCGCAGGAGTACTGCTTTCTTACACAGATTTTATACTGGCATTTACTAGCTTACGTGCTATTCCTAAACCAGGTGTCTGAAACATAAATTGTAACCTTGACACATTTAAGTTTTGACCGGCACTCTGTGTATGTAGTTCAGGTTAAACATTTTGTTCTGACAGTTGTTAAAATAGGAAGGGACAAAGCAATCTAACTGCTAGGGTGAGTATTGGGCAGGGGCATGTTGGGTAGTATTCCCCATCCCCGCGCGTGCATGGAATGCCCCTGCAGAGTTGTTTTGGAAAGGTTACTGCCGCCCAGTGTCTGAAGTAGATTCCTCAGGCCCTTATGCAAGCTCCTCACAAGGAAGAAGATCCATATAGTAGTGGATCATCTGATCCTAGCTCCTCCTTCCATTGGCCCAGCCATGTAGCCTTCTCTCTCCCCCTCGACTTAATGAACTGATGAGCAAGGAGCTGTTTTGGAGAGGGACTAACATCACCTTCTTCTCCCCCCCCATGCACAGTTTCCCGCCTTTGCACATCAGCAGTGTTCCATTGCCAAAGAGCACTTTGTAAAGTTACCCACACAAACAAATCCTACTAATTAATTTATTAAAACAACTCTATTTAGTTATCTAGGGATGCCAACTGCCTTGCAGGTAGACAAAGAGGCAGCTGCAGGCCACTGCACCAACTCATCAACTCCCCTCAGTAACAGCAGAGCTGAGCACTCCTATCTAAGGCATCATAAACTTTTTTTTCTGAGGGGGAGAAATAAGGACTCTTTCTTTCTGCTCCTCCCCACCTCTTTCAGGGACTCAGGGCAGTAAGAGGAACTAGGAGGCAAAAGGAGAAAAAGGATTTGAACGGAGAGGTGAGGCAACTCACAGGGAAAGCAGATAGGAGAAAAGACGCTGTGGGGAAAGATAGAGGGGAGTGAGGCGATAGAATAAGTCCAAGAAGGAAAGAAAGGGATAAAGAAATGAAAAGGGACTGGGTTGGGGGGAGCAAGAGTAAACACCACCACCACCCCTGCTCAGTTGATTTTTACTGTAACGTTATTTTGTATTTCCCTGGTGGATGTCCTACATATCTGCATTGAGGAGAAAGCAGTGGGCTGGCTATTTTAAGAACTCATGTTTAATTAACATTGCTGGCTCTCTACTCTGGATTCCGTTGTTAAATGTTGGGATTGCTTTGATGGCTAGCTATGCTTATATTACTTCTGATTTATATGTGGGGCTGTGGGAGGGATGTTGTTTTGTTCTTTGTTTTTTAATCTTTTCCTCCAGAGGATAATACCATGGACAAATTCTATCCATAAACCCTGTGTGACACCACTGACTTCAATGTGGCTGCATGGAGAGCTAAATCAGTGCGTGGTCTGGTCCCCCATGTTACTGGGCTGAGTTTTATACAAATTTTGCTGTCAGTTACATGGATGTAACTGCACATAGCAACCTCATTAACTGTATGATTTTTATTATATTTACCATCACCCTTCCTCCCCCCACCCCTATTGTCTATTAACCTTTGTCACGGTGCAAATTAGATTGTAAGGTCTCAGGGAAAGAGGCCATCTCTTCCTATTTTTTGTAGAGGTTTTTTTGGGCTTGATCCTGACTGGGCTCCCTGACAATACAAATATAATAATGGTGGGGGGGTGTCTCTCTCTCTCTGTCTCTCTGTGTCATGCCCTGTTTTTTTCTTTTGCTTTCTTTTAGTCCAGGGATCGGCAACCTTTGGCACAGGGCCCATCAGGGAATTCCGCTGATGGGCTGGGATGGTTTGTTTTCCTGCACTATCTGCAGGTTTGACTGATTGCAGCTCCCACTGTCTGCGGTTCACCGCTCCAGGCTAATGGGGGCTGTGGGAAGTGGCGGCCAGCACATTCCTTGGCCCGCGCCGCAGCCCCCATTGACCTGGAGCAGCGAACTGCAGCCAATGAGAGCTGCTATCAGTCAAACCTGCGGACGCTGCAGGAAAACAAACCATCCCAGCCCATCGGCAGATTTCCCTGATGGGCCCTGTGCCAAAGGTTGCTGATTCCTGTTTTAATCTGTGGCCCCACTCATCTCCTTTCCCTCCCTTTGCTTGGAATTTACTCTAGCCTCATCTCCTTACACTTCATTTTCAGTCTCCACAGTGTTTGCAGCTGAGGAAGAAAATGTTCTGCAGGGGTCCAGTGCTGTAGTTTGTGACACTAAGTAGTATTGTTATTCTAAGCAGTTGCATGCGGTTTCTACAATTGTGATAACACTAGTGTTCTGAAACATCCAGGCAAAGAAATAGCACTGGAGCACAGTCTGATCTGTAGGAATTGTTTTGTAAATGAATGATAGAAATTAAAGGTGGAAATGATCAATATAAACCCATTTTGTGAAAGTGGATAAGTTACTCAGGTAAATCCATTCAGTTTCTGATGCATTTCTCTCTCGAGGAGGTGCTAGTGGACATTTGAAGGGGACAGATGGTGGTACCTCCAAACCACTCTGTGCCCACGGATCCGTAGAGAATTCCCATCTTTGTAGATGCCCCAAGAGCCAAAACCAGTACCACAAAGCTCAGGCAATCTTCCCACATGCTATTGTGTTTCTTTTGGACTCCAGTCCCCACCTCCATGACAACATGGCTCATACACATGCTGTGCTGCTACTGGTGGCCTGTCTGTGGTTCAACCTACCCCTCAATCCCCAGTGTGGGGGTGGGGGTGGGGGTGGGGGTGGAAGCCACAGAATGCATCAACAGCATTAACCCTGAACACAATATTGGATTGATGCCAGACACTCCACAGGTTTACCCACTGATAATGCTGCGTAACGATTAGGTCCTTTGATCCAAGAGTGAGATATACATAGGCTTTCACCCTCTCAGGGGGACAGCAGTTAATACTTATTTGAGCTTGTTTGATCTCTTCCATACCATGCACCAAAGGAGATAATACAACCTTGGGAGAGGGCTAAAACATAGAAACATCTCGGTAACACAGGATTTTAACACATTGACAAACCTGAAACTTCTGTTAATCTGTACAGCTGTGAAATTCTCTACCCAGTTTATAAAATGAATGGTTCAGATTACCATTGTGATACAATGAATGATATTGATTTTGATTATCATGGAAGATACTAAGTTTTGTTTAGTGTACAGTACTTCAAATATTTGTGAGATAGTGATTAAATCGCAATCAGTTTTTTCAATGGTTATTGCACATATGCAAACAATGGTAATGGATTGTTAGCAAATCTCAGTTGTTGGCATCAGAAGATTTTGTTTAGTTAGTGTGACTTTCTTCAATAGCTTCCAATGCATTAAAAATCTATTGATTTTATATACCTTCATTTTAATTTAATGCAACAGATTTTCCACCTCAAGATAAAAATGTTAGAGAATATTTCTCCTATGGATTTGATGCTGCTTTTTAAGCAAAAATCTTGTACACAGACATCAAGCCACATCTGTGATCGAGCCAAAATATTTGTTATAAAATATTTATAAAAATATAAATTAAAAAAAAACAGAACGATTATGTCCACAGAGGTTTTGTTTATTTCAGTAGCCCAGATAACCTGCCTACCTTCTCCTTCAAATCCTTCCTGAAAATGCATTTCTACAAAGCCTATAAAACTGACCACTGCTAGCTACTTAAACTCTTCCAAAATCATTTGGTAACTACCTACTATTTGGGTTTGATCTGTTTTGTCTACAAGTGAAGTAGACTGTAAGCTGCTTAGGATAGATAGTGTCTTATTTTTTTATAAAGCGTAAACTGTGTTATATTGTTACCCCATAAATACATTCAAAATAATAATAAGCCTACATTGTTTGACTAAAATATGCCCTATGTCAACTGAGGCATGGAAAAGGTTAAGTAAGCAAGCATTTATTTCCATTTGTTTTTTGCCCAGGTTCCCCATTGGGTTTTTTCCCATATTCTCCCAACTCCAATACAATTTGATCTTTTTCACCAAGTGAGGTCTTTGTTAGAAGCACAATACAAACGTCAGAATGGGAGGTGTCCTTAAGCATACGTTACTCAGGAATCTAAAATTGGGTGTCAGTTTTCTGTTCTCTGCAGCTCACAAGAACCTAGAATATTAATATAATGGGAACTCTGTTTATACAGGTTTTAGTATTGAGAGTAAAGCTGGTCAAAAAATTTTGAATTTCGTAAATTTTGATGGAAAATAGGAACTCATTTTTGCAAAATTGTTTGCAGAAATCTTCCCAGTTGTTCACTAGCTTTAATTCAGAGATACTGTTGACATGATAAGCATTTCACATGTGTTTCTCTGTGCAAGTGAAAGGGAGCTGCTGGCTGCTCAGCCGTTTTGGAAATTGGGCAACTTATTTAAGAACCTAAATATGGACATTTGATCCTAACTTTAGGCACCATTGTTTTAAACATTATCCTTTATTTGCAAACTTGTTTTGTTAGTCACTCTTCATCATATGCACAACCTATTTGGCCAAGGCCAACCTGGAACTGATCCCTAATCCCTAATATTTTATTCCATGTATTGTGGGAATCCCTACTGTTGCTCTCCTCCAACCACTCTAATTTGCATATACTTTCCTTGAATAGAGGATGAGCAGGCATTTCAAATCAATTTGTTGCTGTTGCTTCTTTGGACGATTCTGTATGATAACTCTGTTCCGCAGTACACAATTAAGTATAATCTAAACACAGTATTATGAACTTATATACACCACTAGCTATGTATCTGTTCTTTCTCATCTCTCACATATAGTATATCATTCCTGCTCTCCTGGCGTCCAGTCCTGAGCACCGTGAGTTCCTATTGACTTCAATAGGAGCTGAAGATACTCAGCTCCTTACAGAATCTGAACTGTACTGTGATATTCAAAATATTTGCCTTACTAGGCTTGTTATAAATCAGTGGGAGTGTAAATATTTAATACTGTCTATTGAGTGCTAACAAGCTTCCTGCCTGACATTATGGATGTGTCAAATTCTATGGTTGTAATAATTACACGCTAGGTTTGGTTAGCCCTTACTAGATGATAGTCCTATGGCAAGAAGGCACATGCTTGCAAGGTCAAGGATCACAATCCTGGATTTTTCATGCCCTTCTGAACATTGTTTCCATTATGAGAAATTGTCTAACAATTATAACAATAAAGCCCTAAGGTAATGTAAGATCTCTTTTCAGATTAAAAAGAAAATTAGAGTGAGTTGTTTTCATGCACGTGTTTGATGCTGAAATGTACACGCTGGGCTTAAAGCCATTCACATCCTCTTGCATGACCACCTGCAGTACCAGATTTAATTTGTTAATCAGGAGTAAACCCCAAAGGCCTCCATCATGCAATTAAAATTTAATATGCACGTGGAATTTTTGATGCAAGCCAGGTTTAGAAATAGAGCCTTGATTTTAAAAATAGGCATTTCACATCTAAGGGAGTTGATCTTACGATCTGTAAAATGAATGAAGTTCCCAAGAGTAACTAGTTTATACAATATTTATTTCTGCATTTCTTTTGAATGGTTTTGTACCATTTTGATGCAGAGTTGTATAGACCATTAGTTTCTTAATCCTCTAGGACCTGTACTTCACTGAAACTGGGACTGTCTGAGCAAACTTACTTATCTAAGCAAACTTATTTAGCTTTGGAATGATGGCTGAGAAGTAACCTTGAAGGGAAGAAATGGTAATTGACTCAACTTGCTGGGTACAGTATTCCTCTCCATATAATACTTTTGGGGCACTAAACCCTTGTGGAATTCCAAATGAGATACTTAGATGTAGCAGTTTTCACATTGTGCATTGCCGCTGGGAAGATACTGGACTGGAGCCTGATCCTGCTTTCCTTGAACGCTCAATATCGCAACTAATTTATTTTGGGGGGATATCAGTCTGCACATGGAATGCAGGATCATCTCCCTACCGTGTAGTAAATGACTATATCAGAGACTGTAGCTGATTTCTAACAGACCTAGGCCCATCATAGTTGTACCAAGTAATGAACATATTGATATCTTGAATGTAAATGAAACATTTTTAAAATTACTTGTTTACAGGACCAGGAATGAAAAGAAGAGTAGGTTATTTAAATAGTTCTGGACACTTAGAAAACCACTGGAGAGCAGTCATTAATGAACAAATTTTAAAATTGAAGGAATGTTTAGGGCATCCCTTGTCACACAGTATGAAGGTAGCCTGTTCATGATTGGTCTAATCTTTTTTAATGCCATTTTGTGCAAACCAAAAGGGGACACTGACCTCACAAAACAGTGTGGTCACAGGGAAAATGGCAGCATGATATGCTTCCTAAGAGTATGCACCGTTCTATTCTACAAAACAGAAATGGCATCCAGAGGAAAGTAGCTCATGGCCTTTTCTGCAAAGTAAAGGTAAATTCACTTTGTGCTTTTTTTAGCTTTCTAGACTTGTTTTCCATACAGTCTAGACCAGTACTTTCTGGTTTGCCTGTAAAGTACTATAATCTGGAACTGTGGTCACTCCTAGCATCGTGTTGCTTTGGAGTAGGATTGCTAGTTTAATAAAGTGTTGCTAGTTTTACAGGAGAATATCAGCTTGTTTGGATGTTTGGTTTTATGACTATGGAGCACAATGTTTGACTCTCCCTTCTTTGCTGCACGTGTTTGGTGAGCATAATGTTGAATTAGCTGTTTGTCTATCTAATAATGCACAACTTTGGATTTATCTTTTGAGCCTGTGCATTTTATAGAACTAAATGAGAAAATATCTAGACTAAAGGGAAAATATAGTTTCATGATTAAATAAAATACGAGACCCCTGGACATAACCAGTAAAAACTTTAGCAATTACCAGAAATCTTATAAGATATGACTAGAAGAATTCAAGTTGCTTTACTGTGAAGTTATGGTGATAAGGGTACCAAATCCTGGCAGTGAAGCATTTTGAACAAGTTATACCTCCAGAAAGTTTGACCTACATTTATAGAAAAACATCCCAATAATTAAGCCTAGCTTATAATTATATCAAGATCAGAAACTAATGCTTCTACATTCACATCTGGGCGTGTTTGAGAGGTGATTTAAAAAAAAGCAGTTAAGAACTGCATAGATATTCTAATCAGAAACTAAATTTGATTTCATAATTGACCCTAGATTGTAAATGTTACATATCACCATCATTAGGGAGTGGGGAATTAATAAGTAAACACTAAGGGCCTGATTCAGCTCCTATTAAAGTCAATTGAAAGACTCCCATTGACTTCAGTGGCCATAAGATCAGGTCCTGCCTCAAAATAAACACTTATGGTAAAAAAGGAAAGGCTGAAAAATGTCTCAGAAAAATGTAAAAACATGCTTGTGTCCCATTAGACTAGGTGAATATGAAATGTGAACAGTCCACTAAAAGAAAGAGAAGGCATTGTTTACCTGAATGCAGTATAGTCTGTATTTGTGGCTCCTGGATACCCAATACACAACAGATGGCACATCGCAATAGCAGTGAGCTTGGATGTGGGAGGTCCCTAAGCAAGAAGCTAGAATAAGGTTGCAGATAATATGTTAAACATGCATACACATCATACAGGTTTAGAAGATATTGGGACTGGCGTCTTGTATCGTGTTACAGCTGGGGCCTCTAGCTATTAATACAAAACAAATACTAAATATGTCATTAATTGATGTTAATGATGCAAACTGGTCTTTTTTCAGGAAAATATTTTTTCCCAATGTATGACTGAATTTTTGAAACAATGTTAGGGTAAAAGGCATAGAGGCTGAGGTGTAAAGAAGATTGAAAGGGAGAAGCTCAATTACAGGTGTTTAATAACTTTTAGGGGAGGAATGCAGATGTTTGATTTGATCTATTTATTTAGCTGGAAAATAGTTTTCCTATTTCTAGCATAGAATAATCGGTGGCTGTTGACATGGTATGAACACTCTGCTGTTCTATACATGTAAAATAATTATTTGTCTGTTTTTCTTCCATTCATTGAAATGATTCTAGGTTTTTTTGTTTCTATTCATATATAAGTTATTGCTGTTTTGCTTGTGCTGGTTATTGGTTTGCTTGTTTCTCAGAGCCAAATTTCTCAAAGCCAAAATTGTTCCCTGAAACTCAGAAAACAGATTGCTGTATTCATCAAGGATTAACAACATGGCTAGACCATTAATCCACCGGAAAATAAATTTAGTAATAAAATAATTTTATTTGGGTGGAGAAGAAAAAGTTAGCATAAGAGAGTAAGGAGTAAAAACAGTAAACCAGAAAATATTAGTCTAAATAAATGTGTTGAAAAATAATAGCAATCTCTTATCACTGTTGCCATTAAAATAAGATCTCCAGGCCTCCCACTCTACTACTCAATTAAAGTTTTTTCATAATCCCAAAATCTTAAATAGGACTCACCAACCTTATTAAAGTGTAGTTATTTTGCATCATAGATCTAAAACCTCCAAAATTTCTTATTCTTACCACTCCTTCCAGCAGAGAGAAAGTCAATTCTGCCCCTAGCAATACCTCCCCGTTGACATTTGGGAAGCTCTGGTCTCCAGGCCAAAGTCTGCTCTCAGTTGTGTCAGCAAAACTGAGGGGCAGAAGTTGGGCCTCTTTCCCTGTTAATGTGGCTCCTTGGTGCTGAGTTCCCTCGATGCTAAGTCTGAGGTTCAACATTGGCAAGTTCATCCTTTATTAGTTCTACTCATATTGTGTTATATCCTGTTCCCATTCAAGTCACAGGCAAAACTTTGATTAACGTCAGTGCTGAAGGATCAAGCCCAAACACAGAGCCTATGGGATCATTACAAGCATACAAATGCTATATATTACACAGATATCAATTACTGCCAGTACAACAACCTGTGGATCTTCTGTGCTGTTCTCCATCCATTTTGGCATTGGCATCATGAAAATTAATAGTATTAGTCTTTCCTACAACTTCCCTGTGTCACATTTATTCCATTCATTTTATATGGTGTTTCCCTCTTGGGAAAGTGGAATTGTGTGGAAGATCATTTTTTTTCTTTAGTAAAAATTGTAAGATGGCATATTGGTTTGATATGGAACATGTACTTTTAAAGAGCAGTCTCACAGGTTTCTTCTGCATTCACAGCACTGCCAATATTTTATGGAGCATTTCTTGGGACTATCTAAAAGCAGAGCCTAGTGACTCTAGTCAGCCCAGCTCAACTTTCTCCACACTTCTTTAAAAGAACATTATTAAGTTTGAAAAGTCAAGCACTCAAAAGTTAGGAAACACCAGAATTCAGATGGCATGTGAAACCTTAATTAACTCCCCTTGTGTTTATGCATTACAATGCAGTCTTTAATTGCATGATGGCATACTGTGTTTTCCACAGAACTCCCTGCTCATTCAGTGCACACAGTGGAAGGTGCTCAATTAATGAACAGCTATTTAATATTTGGTTTTCTCAGCATTTGTTCGGAGTATAGCCACAGGGCTTATTTACTGCACAACGTTCTCTCCTCTCCCACCAGCCTCCTTGCCCAACCTCCCCTCTGACTCCTGCCCCCATGAAGTCTAGCTCTTGAGAATTCTGAATTCAAACCAGCACAGGCTGACAAGCTGATTGCTCTCACTTCTGTTGCCAGACCTAAGCCCAGCCAATAGGAGACCAGAGCTGCAATTATAGGCAGAATTCTGCTCAGCCCCTGGCTGGAGCATGCCCAGTGCAGACAGAATCATTTGGGGATTTAGCGACTAAAAATCTACGCATGTTCTACTGAGCACATGCAAACTGATTTTTCAAAAGCCTGTTAATTTGGACAAATTTGGACTGATTTTCACAAGGAAACCAAAAGGCAAGCCCTCAACGCAGAAATCCTCCTGCTGCCAAATTTCAAGCCCCAGCTCCAAAGTCCGGAGATGCTAGCACATTTTTTTTCAAAGAAAAGATCAGAGTTTTTCCCTAGTCTTGTTCTTGGAAGTGGCTGAACCATTGTAACTGAAGATTTTTTTTGGGGAAAAAAATCAGCCTGCAGAAGAAACCAGCATGGAAAATTTCAGCCCAAATAGTTAGTTTGGCAAAGTTATGGGCAAATGAAACAGCCTTATAATAGGAGGTGACTCGGCCCCACCTGTTATTTATATAGTGTTGTATTTACACACTTATAGCATTCTGCAAACAATCTTCCAATGGGTCATGGACAGATTTTGTGAGCAAAGACCAACAGACGGAATGGATTTTATATTTTCCTTCTCTTTCTATTCAAACTTCCTCCTTTCATGCTGTCGCTGAAATTAATAGGACCTCTGCCACAGGCATCAGCACAAGCACACCTTTGGAGGGCATTAGATCCTCAGTCAAAAAGAGTAAACAACTTCAGAAATCAACAAGAGGGAGGCAACTAGAAAACTAGGTACAAAACTTATAAAAACAGTGTATCTTAATCTTTTGAATAAGGCCGTTTATTCCAGCTTCTGTTATTAACGGGCGTCATGTGCCTGAATTGAATACAGTTAAAATACAAAAAAAACCCAAATGCTGTTCTGAGCCAAATAATGTCCACATTTCTGCATCTCTGCATGTGTTTTGAGATTTAGTATTTCCCTATGAACACTTAAAGAATGGGATTAGCAGGAGAAAATGCTTTTTTCAATGTTATAATTAATGTAATTATATTAAAAGAAGTGGAGCACAATGTTGAGAATTGCAGCAGTGCAAAGGGCCTGTTGCTGCATTGGTATTTTCATTTTAAAGCTGATTTTCAGTTGTAGTTTAACAGTATGGTACTTGCTTACATGCTGAAAAACTTGACTAAAACGTTGTCCCAAACACATCTGTGTTAGCAAATTTACTTTTGCTTTTGATAAATTCTTTTAGTAAATTGGCTTTAAAAAAATATAGAAAGATAAGAGAACACATTGGGTTGTTTGGTGCATTATTAGTTCTACCAATTATTAGTATTGCCCATAGTCCTCAGGTTTTTTTTAAAAATATCCTTGCCTCATTGAAGTCAATAGCTAATATTCCGTTTACTTCCATGATGCCAGGATTTCATCCCTTATAATCAATGATCTGCCACAATTTCTTTTATGGAATTTTGGTTCCATGTTTTACTTATCATTGTTCTTAATTTGCAGTGTGGTTGTAGCGGTGTTGATCCCAGAGAGACAAGGTGGGTGAGGTGATATGTTTTATTGAACCAACTTCTGTTTGTGAAAGAGACAAGCTTTCCAGCTTCTACAGAGCTCTTCTTTTTCATGCTTCCCTACATTGTATAATCTTCTGGACAATGAACACCTATTATTGTAGGTTTTGTAAATTACTGATTGTGACCTAGGGACCTCTTGATATCAACTATTAACAGTGCATTAGGGTTACAGGGATCTCCCTGGTCTGGAATTTACATTCTAGTTCACGAAAGAGCGTCACATAAGGTCTCTTAATGAAAGCCTGTGTCGTACATCTCTCCATCATTAAGATGACCAGTATGTTCAGGTGATATTTAAAGTGTTATATATGTACAAAAATTATGTTCATGAAACAAGGAAGGTAACGTTTTAGAATGGTTCCACCAGACAGAGGTAAGGAATGTTTAGCTGTCTGGCTGCATGAAAGTGAAGTATTGCAAGCTTTACAGCAGAGACACATTTACATACTGAGTCAAATGCTAATGGAGGGATGTGAAATCAATGAAAAAAGCTCACAGGAAAAAATGAGCTGTGCAGAATGATATCCTGTTCTCAAACTAAAACAATAGTTTGAGAGACTATATCCGGTGATGAGCTGCCAAAATATTAACAACTGATTCCCTCCTCCTCACCCCACGGGGGGTGTGCCCCCCCCAGGACTCCTGCCCCGTCCCCCGGGGACTCCTGCCCCATCCAACCTCCCATGTTCCTTGACAGCCCACCCCAAGGACCCCTGCCCCATCCACCCCCCTTCCCTGTCCCCTAACTGCCCTCTGCCACCCCATCCAAACCCTCCTCTTATTCCTGATGGCCCCCCGGAACCCCTACCGCATCCAGCCACCCCTTCTCTCTTCCCAACTGCCTCTGGAACTCCTGCCCCTGACTCCCTCTCACTGCCCCATCCAACCCCTGCTCCTTCCTGACTGCCTCCCCGAAACCCTTGCCCCCATTCAATCCCCCTGTTCCCTGCCCTCTGACTACACCAACTCCCAACCCTAATCCACCCCCCGCCCTCTATGCAACACCTCCTCCCTGCCCCCCTTACCACGCTGCCTGGAGCCGTGCCGCCCGGCCGGCCGGAGTTGGGGCCAGGGTGTGGCCCCGAGCCGCGCCATCCACCCAACCAGAGTTGGGGCCAGAGCCGTGCTGCCCAGCCGGAGTCGGGGTCCGGCCCGGAGCCACGCCGCCCGGCCGGGGTCGGGATCAGGATCGGGGGCCAGAGATGCACGGTGCCTAGAGCCCTCCTCGTACCCCCTGTCCCAGCTCACCTGCAGGAAGCTGCTGCTTCCTTCTCCGCCCTCCCAGGCTTCCCGCGCTAATGGCTTCCCGCCAATCAGCTCGGAGGGGGAGCCTTCAGAGGAGGAGGCAAAGCTGGAGCCAGGTGAGCTGGGGCTGGGGGCAAGGCAGGCAGGTAGCTGCTGGAGCTTTTGTTAAATTTAAAAGCCCTTTACAACCGGTTCTAAAAGGGTTTCTAAATTTAACAACTGGTTCCTGCGAACCGATGGAACCAGCTCCAGCTCACCAGTGACTGTATCTAGGTGGTGCAAAAGAACCCCCAGTTATTACTTCAGTCTGTGAAGACAAGCTGCCAGCAGGCTTGATCTCAGAAGCAAGGGTTTCAACTAAATTGGTTGAAAACGCTGGGGAAAGGACTTGGGCTAAGCTGTCTTGTAGGAAATAGGGGAATACTCTGTTAGTCGCTAGAAAACATGTTATGATTTTGTTTTATATGTAACCATTTGTTACCAACATTCTGACTATCACTTGAATTTCTGTTTGATAATAAACTTATCGTTTTCACTATATCTAAGTGTTGTGTGTTAAATAAAGTGGTGATACCGAGTGGAATTTTACAACCTGGTGTACACTATTCCTTAGGGATTAGCAGAACTAAGAGTTCCGTATGTGCTCAGTAGACCAGGGATTGAGCACTCTCGAGGGAAGATAGTCTCTCTAGTTGCAATAAGACCTCACATGTGACCTCCAGTGTATGATGTAAATGTCTTTTGAGAATAATAATCTTCATACTTGCAATATAGAAGTCAATCTACATGTTTATTTGCTAGTTTTAAAGATGCATGAGGATAAACTAGTTGAATATAAACTCATACATTTGTAAAGTACTTGAAGGATTATGAGGTGCTTGGATGCTACAGCAATGGATGCTATATTGGTACCTAAAATAGATTGATTCTGATTTACCTGCTTATTGCAGGCCCTATCCAAAGCCCATTAAAAAGTCAACAGTATCTTTTCAGCGACTTCTCTTTACTGCTGCATCTGCTTTGCTTACCTTTAGGTATAACAATCAGGAAGAAGGAGTAAGAGTATGTGGCATCAGTGTTCCATTTGGAAGCTCTTAAAACTGTCTTTGTTAGGATGAAAAATTAGATTTGGATTTTTTTTTTAGCATTTTAGAAACTCTTTACTTGAGAAATACCAGAAGGATGACTTCTCTAAATATTAATACATTTGCAATATTGTAGCTGGAGTCTTTACAATTTATTAAGGTAACATCATCCAAGAAAGGCTTGAGATACAAACAGGAAAACAGATTTAAGTTTCAGAAGTAGAAAAGGTTGGGGATAATTTAAGGAAAAGCAATGGAGTTAAATGTGAAAAGTGAATGAGAGTTTTAAATGGCACCATATTAGTCGTCATATTATTCATGCTCATTTTTCAAGAGACTATTTTAATAAGACATGAATTCTGGATCTGTGTGAGTAGGAGAACCCAAGTTAGTGACATTATAAACGTAGAATTTTTATGGTAACTAAACCCAATAAAACCTTTGTTTTAAAGGTACACCTTAGAATTGAACCATTTCCTCTTTAAAGAAAAATAAGTGTCTTATTTCTGATACATGAAAATAAAGTTTGGTGTTAATAGAAATTAGAGTTTTCCTCTGAGACTGGCTGTTAAAAAAATATGGAGAGAGACAAAGGAAGAAGGAACAAAAGAAAAAAGATAAATAAATATTTTTTTCCATATTTATTTTGCAGGAAATATATTTGTTGTAAGCTTGGCCATTGCAGACTTGGTAGTGGCGATCTACCCATACCCACTGGTCCTGACATCTGTATTTCATAATGGATGGAATCTGGGCTACCTCCACTGCCAAATTAGTGGTTTCCTGATGGGCCTAAGTGTTATTGGATCAATATTCAACATTACAGGCATTGCTATTAATCGATATTGCTACATCTGCCACAGCCTCAAGTATGACAAGCTGTATAGTGACAAGAATGCTCTGTGCTATGTCATTCTCATCTGGATCCTGACATTTGTTGCTATTGTTCCCAATCTGTTTGTTGGCTCTCTACAATATGATCCACGGATCTACTCGTGCACATTTGCACAATCTGTGAGCTCACCGTATACAATAGCAGTGGTGTTTTTTCATTTCATGCTTCCCATAGCCATAGTTACCTTCTGTTACTTGAGAATATGGATCCTTGTTATTCAGGTAAGGCGAAGGGTTAAACCTGACAACAAGCCCAGGCTGAAGCCACATGACTTTAGGAACTTTGTCACCATGTTTGTGGTATTTGTACTGTTTGCGATCTGCTGGGCTCCTTTGAACTTCATAGGCCTGGCTGTGGCTGTTGACCCAGACACAATAATCCCCAGGATTCCAGAGTGGTTGTTTGTATCCAGTTACTACATGGCATATTTCAACAGCTGCCTTAATGCCATCATATATGGACTCCTGAACCAGAATTTCAGAAGAGAATACAAGAGAATTATTGTCACAATTTGTACAGCAAAGGTTTTCTTTCAGGATAGTTCTAACGATGCAGCAGATAGGATGAAAACCAAACCCTCACCACTGATTACGAACAACAATCAAGTGAAGGTAGACTCTGTGTGAAAATGGGGCCCTCGCCATTGCCGATCTACAACATTCAAGCACTAGATCTGTTTTATTAGCCACACAGTTGAAGAGCTGTAGTGAAATACTAGTCCTATATGAAAGGTACTTGGACAATGTTCTGTGTACAGTATTTGTGAGCCAAAGTAACACAGCCTTGACATAAAGAGCCTCCTGTTATACAACATATCTTTCAAATAATGACTCACTTATATGCTTACGGTTTTACAGGGTTACAGACTTTTTTTAATTTTCTGTTTAACATAGATAACTGAAGATGAATTGGAACTGAACTGCCATAATAACTGTTTGAAAAAGCATCATCTACCCCCAGCTGGACTCCCTAAATTGCAAGGCAGGTTATGGTACTGATCCTGCCACCCTTAACAACTTCTGTTAAAGGAAAAATGGGAGCTATTCATTCCAGTGTAAGGGAATGTGAAAAGACGAGGGAGAATACTTGAAATTCTTCACTAAGAATCTCAGTCTATATATTTACGTTTTTGTCATAGTTTTGTGGCAAGTAAGCCTCACCACTCCTTTCAGGTAACTAAACAGCCCTTGTTGAGTTCTCCTAAAAAAAAGTTTTAAAGAGGAGGAAAAATATGCATGTCTGATTATCTAAAAAGCTACATAAGCCTATAGAACAACTAGGGCAGCATGGGGGGTAGCATGGAGCACACATGGGTTCAGCAGGAGCTCAAAGCACACAGGGTGATTTTGAAGTATGGGATCTTCTAACTTCCCTAATGTCCAGGAGAAATACAAATGGGAGAAGCCTGGAAGCCACCCAAAAGAAGAGAATCGGGGAGATATCCTCTGGAGGTAGCAGAGAGAAGTGCCTGTTGCTCCTCCATGACCATTCCATAGTATGTTTTTAGGAATTGCCAGACAGTGGGCCTCTCAGGAAGCCAAATGCACTTAAGAGGGGCATCTGAGAGGAATGGGAGTTTGGAGAAGGACGAGGCCTCTGTGGGGTCTGACCGCTTAGCTGAACTCTCAACCACATGAAGCCTGGAGGATTGAGATAATCATATCAAATTCCCTTACTGCTTTCCAAAATGAGCATGTTCTAAGCCCTGGAAGCCTCTAGAGCCCTGGCTGCTTCTCAAAATTGTCCAAAAAAGCTTATTGAAATGTTGGTATCTAAACACCTCATCTATAGTTGCCAGTGATGAAAATGGTATAAAAGCCTAGAGAGATTAACAGACCAGAATAATAGAGAAGAGGAAAGAAAAGGCACCGCTACCCTGTGGTAGAGGGACAAAGGAATAGATGGTTCCCAGTACTGGACCAGCTACCTCCTATGTGGCCTACCCATAGATGTGTTCCATGCATAGGCAAGAGATGAAGAGGGTAGGGAAGGGAGGAAGTGCAGCTAGGCAGGCCCTGGCCTTCTACAGTGAATCTCTACTTCCAGCGAACTCGTTTTTGTTTGTTTGTTTTTTTAATAAGAACAGGTTTCAGCTTTTTCAGTTAAGGGGCTGAGATCCTTTCAAACACTATGCAAGGACTGTTCTCTCCTTAACTCGCACTATCATTAAAAGGAATGATCCACTGAATTAGATCTGTAAAAGTTTCCGCTATTATAGCTTTCTAATCATTAGCCATCCTCTCCTGGCATATATTTACTTCCCACAATCACTGATGCTTGAGCTTTTCCAAGACAGTTCCAGCCATCCCTACAGGACTAAGAGGTTTTAATAGCTTATCAGCACATTGTTATTATATATTAAAATATACACTATATTGAAACTGGTTCATTAAAATAATGACATGAAACACTAGAAAAATATTTGGTTTTCAACAGATTAGATGTCTTTGAAAACATTAAATACACACTGTATTCTATAATTCCTTAACTGTAGATGACCTTAAAAGCATCTCATATATTTTGGGCATATATTTACTGTACAGTTGACCTAATATAAATTATGAGCTAAACAGAACATACATACTTGAAACCACACTAACATTTTGGCAACTGAATAGTTTCTTACCTTAAAAACAGGTGCCTCATGTTGTCCTTCACTCACTTCAGGCTTATAATGAACCTAACTAACAATGATGAAACATTTGCCAGATGAACAAGCCGCTCACTGCATTATCAAGGTGCTTGACTCATTTTTGTTTATATCCAAATCTGTAATGTAAAAACTGCTGTGTAAATAACCAGTTCTCTTCTATTGTGGTATCATAATATGATATGATTAACAGTATAAAGTATATCACAGCTTCCTTCAGTGATTTCATCCTTAGAGGATGCTTAGCTGTATAATGACATTGCTTATAGTGTGTAGTTATAGCACAATAATGAGGGAGGCAAGGCCACCCTATATTAGTCACATAAGAAATACACTATTTAAATTAATACAAAAAGTCTTGCCTTATTTAAAACAAATATTTTCACTTAAAACAATGTAATATTTTATGATTAATCTGATAAAGTAGCATAATGGTAGTTTCAGTAGCCTAACCATCGGTGAATTTAGTATTGTCAAGGATTTCTTCACTTGCCTATTTCAAACTGGAAGCTTACATGTTTATCATTTCTACACACATAAGCCTTGAAACAACCATTAGTCTGGGTTATCTGAGGAATTAAAATCCCTTTTCATTCACAAGTGCTAAAATATATTTTTGATTCTAATAAAAAACTCATTTGCTAAACACAATAAATCATATATTATACAAAAGGTCTATATTTTGGTGAGCAGGCCTGTAATTAAAATTGAGAACATTTTTCATTTCTGGTATTTTGAAATTAATTCTGGTATTAATTCTAAAACTACAGAAATTGTGTATGTTGGTGGTGATATGAGCTGCTAAATATAGCAATAATTTAAAAAGATTAATCTCTTGCTCTTTTGGGGGTATTGTTGGTTGTAGCTATTTGTTTGTCCTCAAATTAATGACCAGCTGGCTGGAAGTTTTAGGAAATTATTTCTGACCTCTTCAAATTTTTCTGCTTATTTTTTGACCATTCCATAGTAAGTTTTTAGGAATGGTTTGCGAAGTCATTCCCAACCAGTATCACATCCAAATGCAAAACGACTGCAAATTAAAACCAAAGTACCAATGTTTAGTTCCCTAGAATGATTTACGGACTGATCTTGTGAGGGGCTTGCAAACTGATGAACTGCTGGAAGTTGCTCAGCACCTCACAGAACTGGGCCATCTATAATCAATAGGTAATGTCTACAGCACCTTGGATGCTTCTTTCTCAGTAAAAATAGGACTAATATCTGGTAGTTGTGGGTTTACACAAACTGTCTTGTAACTGAACTGTACAAATGGATGAGCCCTGAGATATAAGTAAAGATATTTTTACCTTCAAAGTGATGAAATTCACCCCGTATAGAAAACCAGCATATGGCTGCTACACCACTTCATCCAATTAATCTGTATTTTGGAGGCTTAAGTGGTGCATAGGCCCTCTGAATATGGGTGATTTTCACTCTTTAAAGCCCCATTCCTGCAATGTAGTTGTAGGATCAAAGGTTAAATGAGTCTCAATTTGCCCTATGGAAATTCTTTTTTATGTGTGATCCTGGCTGTGCTAACAACCAATCTGTCACTGTGTGTCATCACATCCTGAATAACACTGTTGCAGTGTTTGGTACAGTCATTTTATTGGTGATGATTTTCGCAGAAAGCTTTAACACAAAAGTATAGCACTGTTTCCTTTTAACTAGCACAGAAATTAACACATTAATATAAGTTAGTGTTTATTATATATAAACAGTGATTGTTTGCAGCTATGTACATTCATTTTGAATAATTTATTTATAGTGCTCGTCACAATATTTCTTTCTACTCTGCTACTCGTGGAACAATACGGAAAAACAGCAAATAATGTGTTATTTTATATGGACATCAGAGCAACAAAGCTGTTTTTTGGTTTTTCTTTACCTTATGTTTCAGAAGGTTATCTTTCAATAATCTATTCTACTGTAATCAGTCTGTGTAGTAACAAATAACCCATCCTGCTACGACCAGTCTGTACTGCACCTTTGAATTGCTTTTTTAATTACTTTTGCAATGTTGTTGTTGATTACCTTCAAAAAGAATTGACACAAAGGAATTCATTGGTCCATTGAAACTGCACAGCAAACAACATAAATACAATAAGCACACACACACTCAGTGTAAAAAGCCTAGAACCCTAGCATTTAAAGTAGCTTGTTTCTAAACCAGTAGTAAGGCAAAATAACAGATATTCTCTAATCCCTTTCCAATATGTGCACTTTCTTTCTGTTTATAATGAATAATTCCCAGCACTTTAAAAGAATTAAGACTTGCTACTGTCTGTTTGCTGACTGAGGCTTTAGACTAGCTATGTGCCAGGTAATCGAAACTTGCATATCAATTCAGAACCTGTAGAAAAACAGTAGTTGTGGCCTCATATGCCATGTTCTGTAGTTTAAATTTTTGCCTAATTTAAATGAGAACCCCATTATGTGATTCAGTTTTTTTCAATTATAAGAAAAAGATCCTACCTCAATACCTTGTATGTTTCTGTGAAGTTCTAATTATATAACAAAGAGTGGAATTTGCCCACAGTATACACCTCTTAGATTCTATTCTAGAAGAAAGAGGAAAGGTGAAAGGAAGAGGTGCATAGGTTAAAACTGATCTGGGATTACTTTAATACACATTGGCCACACAAAACAGCCATATTACTGGATAGTGAACATAATATTTGATACATTATGTATAACATGCCTATAAACAAATTATTCCCATATATTAAACAATATTAAAGATAAAAGACTGGCTCCTCAACTAATGTAAATCAGCATAGTCCCACTGATGTATAGCAGCTGAGGATCTGGCAATATTTACTTTCATACATGTACAGGACACCTCTCATGCCATTACGCTAGCTACGTTTCTCTTAATTTTAAAGAGTCCTTCACTGTCAGCTATCCAGGTCTATCCCAAGGTTGTTGAGGAATGTGAAATTGCCTGCCAAATCTCTGCAAAATAAACCTCATCCAATGGAGTTGTCTATGTGATTTATTTTTCAAATAAAGTAAATATATTAACTCAATGGCTTGATTAAACTTCTACTATCTAGCCATGCTTCAATGTTCCTACATTGGTGAAATCCTACAAGCTTTTGGCAGATATCCAGAAAGTATCACCTTTATGTAACTCTATGGATGTATGGAAATTGACATTCCACACACACTTCCCCTTAGTGATGCCCCCATATGGGTGCTCAAGGATTGCATTTAATTACAAACACGTAAATGGATCCTGATCCTGAGAACTCTTTCTCAGACAAGCATTCTCATGAAAATGGAGTAAACTCATTGACTTCCGCAAGAACTACTTGTTTAACTGCTCCAGGATCAAGCCCTGGAATAGTAACCTAAATTACTGCTAAGAAGCCATAAGTTAGAAAGTGTGACAGAATACTGAATACCCGATGAAACATTGGAGAATTTGTTCAAGGATGGACAGCTATACTATCCTCAGGTGGACATTTGTATCCATGGTCAAGCGATACATCAAAATATGCATGTTTAAATCCAAAAGTCCAGTGTACAGCCCTTGGAAGAGAAGAATGATAGTTGCACTGATGATGTATATGCTCAAACTGAGCATTTGCTCCAACCCAGTACGTAGCTCATGCCATATTCCAGGATAATTCCTTCCCTCTCCCTTCAGAATTAACCCTTCTCTGATTTCATATTTCAAACCATAGCCCTTTATCCCCCAATTCTGAACATGCTGCCAACCTGTCTCCCCTCACCCACCTGTTTGCAGCCAATTCACTCTTTCACAAGCAGTGCTCTCAGCTGTGTGCCAGAATACCCCACCCCAATGTAACAACCAGTCCTTTATTTTAAGGGATGTCAGATGGGCCTCCACCCATATCTAATAAGGATAAGCATTTTATCAGATACAAATATATATATATATAGTTTAAGCAATAATCATGCAAAGGGTTCTACACTGTGATGCCAATGTATATTTTTTGTACCATGAATAAACCACCACGAGGTGCTGTTCCTTAAAAAGATGTGTCCTGTATTTTTCATACAGTTTGTTTTTATTTCCATGAAATGTAGGTGTTTACGCTGCTGCCCACCCCCAACTCTTCTTGTTCTGCAGTCACAATTCACCCTCCCCTGCTTCCTGGACTGAGGGAGGGAACAAACTCTCACTGAGGCCTTGTCTACATGGAAAGTTATTGCCTAGCATGCACTGAAACAGGAGTATTGAAAGCGCACTATGGAATGTTTAGCACACAGTAGAAAGGTCCACATGGCCAGTTAATGTGCAGAAAGCTCATGCACTGTAGATTCACAGCCTTGGCTTGCCATGTACAAACTCTCTGTGTAGACAAGCCATGAGAAAGCAAGCTGGGAGGTGGTGTTTGGTTCCCAATAGGGAGGTGCCTCACTTCAAATAGACAACACAACTCAGCCTACTCTCCTCCCTCCTCCCTAGCACAGCTACCTTAATCACCTCACTAATACTGGTTCCAACCAAAGGTCCATCTAGTCAGTATCTTCTCTCTGACATTAGTCACTACAAGCTGCAGAAGACAACCAACCTCTTTAATGACCAACTTCACAATAAAGTAGCTAGCGGAAGAATTTCCAGGCAAGGAATAATTTGCTTAATCTCCTGAAATATATAGGTTATAAATGGTTGTCCTGCCCAGTTAGTATTAAAAAATGTAGTCATTACAATTATTGTTCATATAAATGTCTATCTGCAGCCAGACCAATTTCCTATGGCTGAGTGTTTGGAACAGTTTAATGAACTTGATGATCCTTTGGGCAGTTTAATGAACCTCATTGTCCTAGTTCTGCTTTCAATTACACTGAATTTCATAACAGCTACGAAACCCAGACTTTGCCTGTTATGTGTCATTCTATGAGTACATACCTATTGATCAAGATTTTGTTGAACATTTATCTAATCATTAAATTGGTTGAAATTTGTGAAAATTTAAAAATAAATGGACTTTTTTCATAACTTCCTCATGTTGGAGAATGACACAAGATTTTAATTGAATGTTAATTCATGAATGTGTAACGTATTGAAAAAAAAATTCACATACAGTTTTTTCAATTGCTTTGATTATTCAGCCAACTCTGCTGTCATTACCTGGTTGTATGTAATTAATGGAAGAATAAAAGTGAATACTTACTTATGCACACCATTGCTTCATAGATTGTAAGCCCAGAACAGACCACTATAATCATCAAGGCTGACTTACTGTATAACACAGGCCACACAACTTCCTTGAATTAATTCCTGTTTGAAGCATACCTTCCAGAAAAAACATCCAATCTGGAATGTAAAATTGCCAGTGCTAAAGAATCCATCACAACCCTTGGTAAGTAGTTCCAATGGTTAATTACTCTCACTGTTAAAAAACATGCACCTTATTTGTAGCCTGACTTTGTGTAGTTCCAGCTTCCAGCCATTGGAAGCTATACCTTTGCTAGATTGAAGAGCCCATTATCAAATATTTGTTCCCTATATAGATACTTATAGATGGGGATCAAGTCACCCCTTACCCTTCTTTGAGGGTGTGATGCTCAGCTCAAGTAGACATACTCATGTTTGTCATTATGCTAGTGTGCTAAAAATAGTAGTGTAGCTGTGGTAGCACAGGCAAGGTGAGCTGCAGCATGGGCTAGCCACCCTGAGTACAGTCCTACAGGGGTCTGGGAGTGTTTGTACTCAGGGCAGCTAGCCGATGCTGCCATTTGTTGAAATGGTGCCAAATTATTATGAATTGCTGTTAGAAGGTTTTGGGAGCAAGAGTCTCTTAGCATTAGGTAAATGGAGTGGAATACTACTGGAGGTGCTGAAACTGCACTGGAATGGTGAACAATGGCTCGATGGGCATGTGTGTTTTAATCCCAATTTTTTTTGGAATATATCAGCAGAGAACCTGCTCACAAAGTAAAGAATATGTAAGATCATGTGAGCAGTAGGCTTGGTGGCATGGCTCAAAATGACCCTTTTTGAATAAACTCACACTAAGAGCTTGAGTGAATGATTTGTGAGAGGGTAGACTATGGATGAGCTTTGGTCTGTCTGTGTGTTTGCTTTGCAGTCCCTTCCAAAATTATGAAGAAAACCAGTAATAAATGCCTACAAGGCATATTTCTGGAACATGTGATTCCTTTGAGAACAAAAGGGTATATAAATGCTAAGCAAAGTAAATGAAATCAGATCAACTCCCCAATTAATATCCAAAGAGGTTTGAGTCTGTGAGACGGAAGTCACCAGGGTAACTGAGACCCTGCCTCAAGGGATCTTAGACTCAGAGGTCATCTGCTTTGAGGGACAGACCCTGCTTTGAGGGACAGACCAAGTGCCTTAGAGGGGAAAGAAAAGCAGTCTCCATCTAGAGCTGGTAGATATATCTGCTTTGTTTGCCAATCAGGATACTGTGTAAGGCAACATAATTACTGAGGGTTTAATGCTTGGGAAACTGAGGTTTATGGAAAAGAATGCACACTGTGACTTTAACTGACTGTGTGATTCCCTCTCAAATAAATGACTGTGCATGAAGCATACTGGTTTCCAGATTCTCACTGGTACTGGTAAACCACTGCCCAACTGTGGGCCGTTAAAAGATCCATTTCAACACCATTCACTGCTGCCTGTGCTACCATGGCTAAACTACTATTTTTAGTGCGTTAGTGCCATCAGAACTAGTTGCAAGTATGTCTACTCAAGCTGGGAATCACACCCCCAGCTCCAACTGTAGGTGTAGCCTATGCCTGCACATTTTGGCCACAGCATTGCACTGGGAGCTCATGTTTACTAATTACCTCCATAACGCCCCAAGTTTGAAAAATGAATTTATCAATAGGTTTAGCCATCTCTCTCAAACTACCAGACAACTGAATGTAGAACTTTTAGAAATGTAAGATTAAGCTAAAAATTAGGAGTACAAAAGCAGGTGTTTCTAAATGCAGAGGATGAAATTTCACAAATTCCAGCCTGATCCTATGAGCTGATCCATGTAGTGGACACTTATTACTGTGCCGGGTCCTATAACAGTCAATGGAACTCCATACAGGTGCCCTGGCCATACTTCAGAGTATCAGGGTCTAAGTAAAATTTCTCTCATCCTAGTACAAGGCAATAAGAAAAAAAATCAAGAGAACACCAACTCTTTGTGAAGGGAAGGGATTTTGAACCCAAGATGTGTAATTACACTCTCTTACACAATATAGCTGAGGTATTAAAAACATACTTTCCTGCATTTCTATCACTGACATGAAACACCATGTTCCCAATGATCATGGTTTTATTGGGAATCTGGCAACATCTGTTGTTCTTCAGTCACAGATCCTGGAGTCCAGTGGCTAGATGAGCAACTCAGCTTTTATTTAAAACAAAAATCATGTTTCTGGCCCTCGTTGTTGCAGAGTAAAGCTTGAAAATGTGACCACAGTGTCACCATTTGGAAATCAGAAGACAAGCAAAAAGAAACCCTCCAATTTTTTAATCATTATTTTGGGTGCCTGACTCATTTTTGAATGCTTGGAGTTGGCAATGCTGGAAACCATCAAGAAACCCAAGGCCTTAAAATATTAAATTTATTTTGTTGTTGTGCGCATAAAGATGGAAACAACAGAATCAAGCATTTAGCAATGTTTTAACAGTATTTAAACACTGAAAAAAATGTCTCCAGTTTGCACGGATGAAGTTGATCAAATTCAGTCAATTTCAGCTACCGAGAATCGCTGTTCTAGTGCCACAAAAACCTTGAAGACATATCAGTGGGAGAAACAGGATTAATGAATATAACGGGGAAAGAAATAGCAGGTGCTGATCTTGTATTCTTTATACAAGGAAAAAAGGCTCAAGCCCAATGATTGTCAGTTTTGAAGCACTGTGTTTATAAATATTTTAATAACTAACTACTATAACTTAAAAATATAGTACCCATAAAGTTACACTAATGCAGGCTCCTCCATTGAGACATTTTTCATATCCTATTTTTATACATATATCCTCATCCTCCATTAAAAGAATGTTAAGGCTGCAAAGTCAAACATGCCAAAGTTAGGAAATGCAAGAATTACGGTAGCCCAGGGCAACCTCAATTCATCCCCTTATATGTGTGCAGTATGAGACAATCTTTAATTAAATGACTGCATATTATTTTTTCCATAGACCTCTGCTTTACTTAGGGCATAGAATGTATGGAGCTCACTTAATGAGCAGCTATTCAATATTTTGTGTTCTCCTCATTGTTCAATGTATGACCCTAGGGCTTATTTACTGCACATTAGTCAAACTCCTGCACACAATTCAAACCTTGCTTTGAAGTCAGAATTATTAATGTACCATGGGCTTGTCAATGGCACCCATCATTACAGTAGCTCAGTACTACACAAACATGAATTTATTTCCACAATGCTCTTGTGAAGTGGGGATGGGGAGAGAAGATGAGTCACAGAGAGATTAAGGTTAAAAAAAATATCCACCAATATTGAGACACCTATTATCTGATTTTCCAGAGCATTTAGTATTATATAGCACTCTGTATATTCAAGAGCCAGCTCCCTTTGATTTCAGTCACAGAGATGAATGTTCAGTACGTCTGCAAATCAGACCCCCAGGGACCCAGAAAATGAGGAACACAAAATCAGTAATCATCTGTAAAACATTTGGTTTAGGCAAATTGACTAGCATCACATAGCAACTCTGTGGCAGAGGCTGCAACAGAGTCCAGTTCTCATGAGCAGTGCTCAACTGCCTTAAGATTGAGCCCATCCTTTTTTTCCTTTCAGTCCCCTGCCTCATTCACTAAACACCTTCCAACTTCTGCAAAAGAGAAAGCAGAGTCTCCGCCTTCCCTATTCAATCCTGATTCATCACCAGAGCAAGTCCGTCCTATGCTCTGAATCAGGATGGGGTCCAGCTGAAAAAAAATTGTTTGTGATCCTGAGACTAAAGAGTGTAGCATAATGCATACTCATTAGGGAACTAAGGTTGCACAGGCAACTTTAATTCTGGCATTTAGCATCTTTTGAGTGCTTGGCCTCGCAATGTATGGTCATTTAAAACAGGTTTTGTTTTTGTGCATAAATTTCTTAGATTTTTTTTTAAAAAGTGAAAAAAACCAAATGTTCTGTCATGTGTCATCATATTGGCACCTACATGAGTCATAAGCAGGGATGATCCACAGACCTCTGCGACGGGAGCTAAGGCAATAACTGATAACAATAGTAGTAGGTCATCCTCTCTGTGAATCAGCACTACAGAAAGGTGGGACACCTTGCTAGTGTGTTTAACAAGTATTTGCTGGCAGCAGAGGAATGTGCTGCAGTGGACACAAACTCCACTGCCTTTTTCCCCAGGCATGACCCCTTCTGCTCCTCCCCTGCAACCTGTCCCTACCCTTGGCTCCTCATCCCAATCCTATTCTCCTTTAGCCAGTTTCAGTCTTGTGACCCGAATCCCAGTGGGAGCCAGCTCAGGTCACTGAACTGCAAAGACTGGGGCAGACAATCCCCAAAGCTGGTGGATATTTCAATACTTAAATTTACCAAGCCAGCACAAAACTATTTCTTTATTACCTCATTGGTTGCCCAGAAGCCAACAACACAATTCCCTTAAAGTAACCCAGCCTCAGGCCTCCATCGAGGTACCCATGTCAAATATAATGAAGATTTCTGAAAATCTTATTTCAGCATATAAAAGAAAAAAGATTCTACCAATCCCAAAGGATCGGACACATTACCTCCCAGGTTATTGAATATTCCAGATACACACTTACAGCTAATTTTTATTAACTAAAATTTATTTAAAAAGAAAATAGAGAGTATAAGTTAAAAATCAATATACATACAGACATGAGTTTAATTCTTGAGGTTCAGATTCATGGCAGAGATGGTGAGCTTTGTAGTTGCATATTCAGGGTATACCAGCTTACCTGGGATCTCTATCTTGCGACTCAAACTTTCCCTGATTAAGCTTAAGTAGTTCTGAGATGACAGGATCAGGATCCAAGGATATTTTATACAATTTGAAGCCTTCTTTGACAGGCCAACGTCCCTTGGCTTACAATAGTTAATCAGAGAGACTTTGAAGTAGGTTCATCACCAGTAATTAGCTACACAAATTAACATAAGGCAATTGCCTGTTTTTTACCATTTGCAAATTATCAGCTATATACATTTCAAAGAGATAAATACAGTGATATCCTGTATTTACAGTTCATTTCAATGCTAGGATGTTCTTTTGATTATTGAATTATCAGAATACAGCATAGACAGGGACTGTTGGTTACATTGTTGACCACTACCCATATATATGTAAATATACAAAAACACAAGCATTATCTCCCCATAGGTCTTTAAGGGTTGAATTGGAGTCATTTATCCTGCAGGACACTTAGCCCTTTCTGGCCATGCATCACAAGTCTCCACTCCTCAGCTTCTCTTCCTAGTCCCAGTCTCTTTGTCCAGCCAGTCCTTGTCTTACTACTCCAGACTGCCCAGCTCAGTGTTCCACGCCTCGCACAGTCCCAGTCTCCTTGCCCAGCCATGTCCATTCCCCTACCTCACAGCTTCTTCTCTGCAGGCTCTTTGCCTTGCCAGACCCAGTCCTCCACTCCCATTTTCTTATGCTCTCTCTCTTTTTACCAGATTTGCCCATTAGTTTGGGTATGCTGATTTATTAGGGTTACTCTTCTGGGGTGGGGAGTTCTGTAATTCTATCAATATACTGCTTGTGTCGCTTGTGTTCTCATGTGGAGCTCTACTTGTCCCTGCTGTAAGTTACCTGCCAATGGAGCTATCCTGCAGGACCTAGGTTCCCCAGGGCTGGGTTCTTCCAGCCCCAGAATCAGATTAACTCGCACAATTTAACAGAGCATCTCTGAGAGGACCGGGTTAATCAGCACTCCCAAGCTGACCCTCCTTATATGTCCCTGGACTCAGTAGTCTGGGTCGAGCAGCATTTCCAAGCTGTCACCCTCATATGCCCTTGGACTCAGCAGGCTGGGTCGAACAACACCTCCCAAGCTGTCACCTGCATATGCCATGTGCACTGCACCCTAATAGAGTACGCCTGAGCAGGCTGGGTCAAGCTGCACGTTCAATCTGCCACCCTCATATGTCTCAGGTTCAGCATGCCCCTATCCCCACTTTCCAGCTACAATTGTTCTCATAGTAAACTTGATGAACAAACCCCACAGGATTTTTGGGCACTGCAGGGATGTTTAGCTTAGGTATAAGAAGCATTGCTGCAGAGCGAATGGGGAGCCAAAAAACACCAAAGAGGAGGAGAAGGAGAGAGAAAGAAGGAACCAGCTTAAGCATGAAAGTTATTTATTGCCAGGTAATAACCATGCAAGGGGAGCCAAACAAACAAAACAGTTATAATATCAGATCTAACTTAAATTTGATTATAAAAATCAGGTTTAGAAAACTATAACAACTGATCACACAAGTCAGGGTCAGAAGGCTATACCGAGAGAAAGCGAGCACTGGGTTCTCACCACTCTTGAATCAATTGATGGAGGTGGTAGCTGAGAGTGCTGGAGACAGGCAGACCCCCCAGCACAGATCAGTCAGGAGAAGATGAAATCCCAGTGGAACTGATGCAGATTTTGGATCCAGGCATCAGAGCACTTATGTGAGCATGGGTAGGGGGGTTTGTAGGGAAAGAACAATGGTTCAAGGGAGAACACTAGATTTGTTTATGGGTAAACTGTTGGCTCAAGGGAGTACACCAAAGTTGTTTTGTCAAGGCAAGACAATAGGAACTGATTATTCCTGGCTATGGGCTTGTTCCTTTGAGGGAGCTCACAATGCAATTAGGCAGTTTCAGTATTTTGGATACCAATAAAGGATTTTTTACTAGAATTGGTCCAACTACTGAGCTTGGTGTGTGCAGGAGAGGGTTCATTAACATCTGGAGCAGAGATTCCCCATCATGCAGTGCTTTCCTGGTCTCGGAATTCAATGTGGTTCTTGCCTTGGAATCTCTGTTCTCCACTCTGTACTAATGGAGATGCCCCCCTGTCCCATCTTCGATGCAAATGAGGCTAGGGGAGTTTCCTTAATCTTGTCACCCTTGTCCGAGGGGGGTTAGGTGTGTCTCCCACTGCTTTTGCATTGCTTTTTGTAAGTCTTTCTTCTGATTGGCTTTGGTTCAAGGAGAGGCTGCGGGAGTGGGGGAGTGGCAAGGAGGTCTTTTGCGAGTCAGAAAGGCTGAGTACGGCATCCTGGTTCCCCAAGAACACAGAGTTGATAGGTAACACTCATATCCCCTTTCTGGCTTCCAGTCTCCCCACAACCTCATCCCCCTGGCCGTCAGTCCAAAATCTCCCTCCCTCGTCTCTTTATCCAATCTCCCTATCCCTTGTCCCCCACCCTCAATGCTCCTTGCCTAGACAGTCCTTCACCCCAAGCTCCCAATCCCAAATTTTCCTCTCTGCCCAGCCAGACTTTGCTCCCAGTTTCTGCCTTCCTGGCTGCTTATTCCAATCTACTGCTCCTTCCCATCCCCCAAGGTTCAAGTCTTGTGCCCTCTGCAATCATATCAGGCAACTCTCTCATGCATATGGGGAAGCCCCAGCAGGAAGCCACTGAGTGCACAGGAGAAACAGTTTCTATCCTATTTGCACAAGTGCCTGGGCCCAGACTTGGACCTAGTACATTCCACAGCAGTCCAGAGCTGCTTCCCAGGCTGGAGTACATCCAGTGCTGATAGAATCTTAAGCAAAGTTAGCAGCTAAATTTCAGACATCTGTACTGAATACGTGTGGACTGTGATTTTTCAATTTGGCCACTTTTATACAGAGTTCATAGAGGGAAGGCAAAAGCCACATCCCTGACCCAGAGGCCACCCACCTCCCAAGTTTTGAGTCCCTGATCCAAAAACATAAAGAAAAGGTCACCAGAAATTGTTAACCTGGGCAAAACAACGTATTTCTCCCTAACCTTGTTCTTGCAAATGGCTGAACTATTTTGGTCAAAATTTTCCAAAAACAAATTCAGCCTGGTCAGGAGACGTGGAAGCTCCCTAAAAGTGGGAGGGGCATTTCCCTCCAACCCCCAAGCCTACCCCATACTGCCCATTCTCCTTGAGGCGCTGCCCTTTCTCCCCAAGGCCCCATCCCTGATTACTCTTCTCCAACACCTGGTCACTCATCTTTATGGCCGGTAAAAAGAGATGGGGTCATGGCCCCCCTGGTTCCCTTTGTTCTGGTGCCCCTGCCCCTGGTATGGAAAATATCAGCCCAAACTTTTTAGCCAAACTTAAGGTATAACCAATTGAAAACAGTGTCTTCTAGTAGGAAGTTCAGGCAAACTTATTATTAGGTGTTGCTACCAACCCCACTTACTATATATTTGATCTAATAAAGGCAGAATCTGAGAATAAATACATGCTGTTCTTTCAATCTTATTAGCTAACCAACATGAAATCAAATCCAACTGAACAGTACATCAGAAATATTTTAGCAAATTCTGCATTTTCAGTTTAAGGATTTGATCCTGCAAACCTTACTCATGAAAGTAGTCCTTAATGCATGCAATTACTGTTCATGTGAATAAAAGCTGTAAGTGTGCACCCCGGAGTAATTAAACTTCACTAAAATGTTCAATTTTAGATGGTAAAAAAGTGCTTTCATAATTGCTGTTATTTAAAGAGGCAGACACGTCAATTGAACGCTGTTCTGAACTACAGGGTAAAATATTCTGGGAAGCAGAAAAAGCCAGCCAGATTAAATTTAAATTAACCCTGGTGAATGTTGATAAATACAGAGTACATAAAGGACCAAAGCAGCACTGGTATGGCTCTTTTAGGCACGCACACACACATGCACACGCACAGTATCTCCTTGCTTGCTGCCCTATTGAAAATAGCCCTTCCCTTGGAGTACAACTCTGATGTGTTGGGCATGGAAGGGGTCACTGATGATCATTGTTCAGATAGTGAGTATCAAAGGAATTAGAGATAGACACTTACATGTCAGCATTTCTAAATGAAAAGATTACATTATTTCAACATTTTACACTGCTTTCATCATTGAAGTCCAAATGCAAATAAATTCCATCATCATCATAAGCAGAGTTATTAATTTGAAAATACTGGGAAAAGTTTAGCATGATATTCATTGTTATGGGCCCAGTTCTGCGCCCATTGAAGTCAAAAGCAAAATTCCCAGAAGTAGGGTCAGATCCATGGTTGAGTGGATGAAAACAGGAGGTGAGAGCCTGGCAAACAGGGTTTTCTTAGAAGATTTTAGTTTTGTATTTCTAAAACATGTAACAGTTTGATTTGAGTTGATGAGCTGTTTATTGCCTGGACATTGCCATGAGTCCTCTGAGAATTGCCTCAGTGGGACATCGGCCTTTATGAATTTATTTTAATAAATAATTTGAAAAATCTCTTTAAAATAGTGCTTTCTACACCTGCCCTATCATCATTTCCCCAGTCAAATTTAAACTGTGTTGTCTGAGAGTAATAAGGAAGTTCTAGGGGAAATGAATATTTCCACATTAGGTGGAAAATATAGTAGCTATTTTAAAACAGGCTTCTAGATATGTCCTGAAAAATAAGCCACATGTTTCAATTTCAAATAAACACAGTATGTGAAATTATAGACTATCATATTCAGTCTGTGAATCATTCTTACCACACATTATGTTAAAACGATCATTCATCTTGCAGTATTTCTTTAATCAGAGTAGAAACACCCTTTAAAAAAAAATAAGGACAAAAGAATCCTGACACTGGTATTGGCCCATTACTACAAGGAAACGGTAGAATTATCAATAATGTAGAAAAAGCAGAAGTGTTCAATAAATATTTATGTTATGTATTTGGGGAAAACAGATGATATAGTCTCATCATATGGTAAGAACACCATTCTTTTCATTCCACTAGTATGCCTGGGGAATGTTAAACAGAAGCTACTAAAGTCAGACGTTTTTAAGTCAGCAGTTCCAGATAAACTACATCCAAGAGTTTTGAAACAGCTGGCTAAGGAGCTGACTGGAATATTAATGTTCATTTTTAATAAGTCTTGGAGCACTGGGGAACTTCCAGCAAGACTGAAAGAAAGCTCATGTTACACCAATTTTTAGAAAGGGTAAACGGGATGAGCTGAATAATTATTGGGCTGTCATTCTGACATTGATCAGTGGCATGATAAGGGAGTGGTTGATTCGGGACTCAATAAAGAATTAAAGGGGCATAATATAACTCATGCAAATCAATGTGGATTTATGGAAAATAGATCTTGTTAAACTAACTAGATATGTTTTTGATTAGATTACAAGTTTGGTTGATAAAGATAATAGTATTAATGTAATATATTTAGATTTCTGTAAGACATTTGACTTAATACTGAGAGAAAGAGAGACAGAGAGAAAGAAACTATAGAGATATAAAATTAACATGGCACATATTAAATGGATTAAAATATCCTAACTGATGTAACTCTATATGCAGTGGAACTGGGTTGTTGATTGACTCCCTCACTTCACAGGAATCTCTCAAGGAAATACTGGGCAATCCATTTTGTAGAGATGTTTTGTTTCCTGCCCCATTAAGGGTAACTTTCCCATGCCACCATGCTGTCACTGGGAGAGGACCATTGCTGTACACAGGTGAACCACTTAAGGGCCAGGGCAGAAGCCGCAGTCTTGGAGAAGACCCTCCGTTGATTCCCTGCTCACCCTCAGCAGCGAGATATCTTCCAGAATGATCACATCCTGTGGAAAATGTAGGGACAGGAATGATTATCAGGACCCCCCTACAGTGCTGGCTCTCCCCAAGAGCCACGTGCCCAGTGTACACTGGGGTCCAGGAACACTGATTTCCTCTGCCCCTGCAGTTATTCACCATTTTGGGGGTCTTGTGGCTCGTGTGTGTTTGTCTGGTTTCGGCCAGTTAGTGACAGGTATGTGAATAGTGGCTGTGTTTTAAATCACTGAATCAGTGTTCTATGTGTTGCAAACAATACTGCTTCTGTAAAATGCTGTGTTTTGGCTTCACAGAGATGACCTTCGGAGCCCAAACTCCCTCTTTGTTACGGTCGGCTGAACAGAATTAGAAAGCAGCCATGAAGAACTAAAGAGGACTTTCTTGTGAGGTCATGATGCACCCTGCAGCCAAAAAACAAGAATGGAAGGACAGTGAGAAAAGGGACTGAAAGGAGAACGCGGTGCACCAGAATGAGGGCACGGAGCAGCTCTTAAAAGTGTTATGGAGTGCCAAGTGGACACTGGTATTGTAGAACTGGAAATTGAGGAGCTCCGCTCCCTCCCTCCCCTGCAGCCACTGTTGCAAAAAACTCTTTCCATGCACCCCCAAGACACCACCACCACCACCACCCTCTTATAAATCTCCTTGCTCCAGTCTGTATCCATGGCATTTCACTCCTCCCCCTTCCAATTAATGTACTTGGTGGCTAGGTGGTCTGGTGCCAGAATTGGAATATTTGTGTCATCTATCACCCCTCTGCAGTTAGAGAAGCCCATCTGTGCAAAGCCATCCACGTCTTGGACATTGCCCAGAATCATGGTCTTTTGGAGCAGGATGCCATTAATGATCCTGCACATTTCCGTCAACATGAGCTGAATGGTCAACTTTCCCGCTCCAAACTGGTTAGCAACCAATTGGTAACAGTGTGGAGTAGCCAGCTTCCACAATGCAATGGCCACACGCTTCTCCAGCGGCGGGGCAGCTCTCATTCTTGTGTCCTTGAGCCACAGGGCTGGGGCTAGTTCATCACACAGTCCCATGAACGTGGCTGTCCTCATCCAAAAGTTCTGCAGCCACTGCTTGTCATCCCAGATGTGCATGACGATGTGATCCCACCACTCAGTGCTGGTTTCCCCAAGCCCAAAAGCGGCATTCCACTGTGGTCAGTGAATGCCACAAGCAATTTCATGTCGTAGCTACTACGCATAGTGAGATCAATATCACATTCCTCTTGCCTTTGTAGTTTAAGGAATAACTCCACTGCCACTCGTGATGTTTTAGTCAGAGCGAGCAGCATATTTGTCCATGTTTGAGATCCATTTTGGTAGTCTGAAGAGACGGAGTGCACAGTACACAAACCATTGAAAGATGGCACCAAATGCGGACAGAAGCACAGGGATTGCTGCGATGCGAAGCAATGCATCATGGGGCATTGGGACAGGACCCAGGATGCCCTGCGACCCCCTTCACCTTCCCACAACTCTTAGCAGCAGAAGAGGAAGAGGTGCTCTGTGGGATAGCTGTCCAGAGTGCACTGCTCCAAATACCACTGCAAGTGCCGCTAGTGTGAACACACTATTGTGCAGGCAGCTGACAGCGTGAACACACAACAGCAGTTTCTCTTCAGTACTCTCTGAGCAGCGCTGTAACTGCTAGCACTGTAACTCTGACAGTGTAGACATATCCCCAGTGTGACACTGTGGCCAAAAGAGCTAATGTGATTCTGGGACGAATAAAAAAGGGGAATCTCAAGTAGGAGTGGAGAGGTTATTTTACCTCTGTACTTGGCACTGGTGCCACCACTGCTGGGATACTGTATTAAGTTCTGGTGCCCACAATTCAAGAAGGATGTTGATAAATGGAAGAGAGTTCAGAGAAGACCCACAAGAGGAACAAGCGGGTAGTCTAGAGCAACTGAGGCATATGTGCAGTGAGGCTGCTGCCAGCAGAGCCCAGTCGAGCTGAAGGCTTGGCTTCGCTATATATTTTGGTTGAATTTTAGTATAGAATCTTATGCCTCAGAAAGGACAGGACTACATAATGTGGTCTGGAAAGAGGACCAGGGCATTCTTACAGTTGGAATAGGCCAAATACGTGTGGGAAACTGAGGCAAAAGTTGCTTCATCACTGCATCTGGCTGCAAGGGGGTGTTCTGGAGCAACATCTTTGCCACTACACTATTTCATTACAATGCAAAGTTAAATTTCTCCAGAGAAATTTCTCCAGCAGCCTCCCAAGAAACCAATTTTTCTATTGAAAAGTTCATCCTATTTACCCAGCTAAACAGTAATTCTTTCCACCTCTTTCAGTTCTTTAATCTCCATAGAATATTCCTATAACATCTAGAGGGTGTATTGGTTACACATCTAATAAATGTAAAGCATTTCTTTCTGACAACTCTTTCTTGCAGAACTCAAACTAAATATTTTAACTTGTCAAAAGAGCAATCTGCAATGCAACCCTTCTCAACTGAATGAGATAGTCTAAAATCTGCCCATGACACTTTTGGTTTCCATCTCTCTTTGCATTTTCAGATTAAATCTCTTTAGCAGTTGATGGTTCTTTAAAGGTACCAAGCAATTCGATTTTAATCATGTTTGTGTGGGACTGGGTCTGCTTACTGTAGCTGCGATGCAAGTTCACCACAGATAAAGTAAAGACTACTCAAAGCCACAGTGTGACTGAATCATTCACAGCTCACATGAACTGCTTTATCAGTCCCAAAAAAATTGGATTATTTTGAACTATTGAGGTCCTATTTCCTCAGCCAATTTATCATTTTATTTTCAATGTGCTATAATCCAGATTCTTCTTTTTTTTTCAGGTTTGCACAGTATCCAGTTATTATTATAAACTGCTATTATCATGGGCCAGGCTGTTAGACAGAAGCCATTGACTCTGCCATGATACTAAGAGTTTTTACTTGCTGATTCGAGACGAGAGATCTGGAAGTGTTATTGCTGTTGCTTTTTCAAAGGAGGGAAATTAAAAATGTTCTGTGTCAATTAAAAAAGGTATATATTTTAACATAGTAGAACTGCAGTGTTAGTTAAGAATTCATGTTAAAACCATATTCATATTTACTTGCAGCCATACTAGCATATGCTATAACATCAGCATATGCCACAAGCTAAGCAAATTTGAGTTTGGTTGGTTCTTGAATATGGGACCAGCAATAACTTCAAGAAGTGTGATTGGTGAATTAGGAGGTGGTCCTCTTCCCTTTTGATCAGTTCTGATCCAAATTCTGCAGTACTATGTTAGGGGACATGTTTCTCAGAGGAGACGTATAATCAAGAAAATATTAGTACTTGAAATGCTAAGAATACCCCTCATGATACCATTGAAAGAATATGAGAGTTATGACCCTGCTCAAATCCAGGTAATCACATTCTGCGTACACAAAGTTTGCCCTGCAGTTTGAGTTGATTGTAGTATTACTTTCTACTTTTGCCCTAAACTATTATGTAGTGCTGATGCATTTCCCCTCACCTCTCCTCCCCACACACAGTTGCAACATGCATTGCATGTCTGGGATGATCCCCTTTAGTAATGAGTGACATGGCCTGCATAATCCAATTTCTCCAACTACCAAATACATACATACACTCACATGCAAACAGAATGAGATGACTCTCCCTATTCAAAATCATGCTGTTACCTTGAGACTTTTCTGGTAAATAGTTAGTGTATATAGTTCAGCGGGGTTTGGGCATTAGCCCCTTCCCTGCACCGAGTGCCGGGGTCCATGCCCAGTTCACCAGGGTTCAAACTGTGCTCGGCCTGTCATAAGCCGGTGCCCACAAGCGATCCCTACGACTCTTGTCTAAAGTGCCTTGGGGAATCGCACATTACATATAAGTGCCGTATTTGCAAGGCATTTAAACCGAGGACAAAGAAAGAAGGAGACTTTCACCTAAAGAATCTCCTCATGGAGACAGCTTTGAACCCTCCATCCTTGGCACTGAGCGCTGAGCACTCTGCTAGCAGCGCTCCTCCGGCACCGGACAGTGCCGTCACTGCCAAGACACCGCGGCACCGGCCATCTCCGGCGCAGGGACCTGCTCGGCACCGATCTCTCTCCCCGAAGCAGAAGAGGTCGAAGTCCTCCACTACCTCTGTGCCCTCAGCGCCACAGACGCAGCCTCGTTCGGACCGCCCGGCACCTGCACCTGCCGCGGCACCAACTGCTGTGGTACCGTCGATTCCGGTCCAGCGGGGGCCGTTGAGTCCAGTCCCTGAGAGCTCCCCACCGAGGCCTGTGGTTGAGCTTACGGTTCCCTCTACACTGGAGACATTCTCCACAGCCAGGGATCTTATAGTCATGACGGAGTCTGTCCTGCCTCAACCCCCGGCAGCACTGGTGCGGGTATTACACTCCAGAGGCAAGCCAACCATAATGAGACCTCCTTCAGTCGGTTCAGCAAACCGGCACCAATCATGATCCAGGTCCTGGTGCCGTTCGCGGTTTCATCGACGATCATGGTCCCGACGCCGCTCGCAGTCCCGGCACCACTCACCTATTTGGTACCGGTTGTACTCGCGACATAGATCGACATCTCAGCCTCCGACCCGGTACTCTCGGGCACAGAATATGGCACTGCGACTCTCGCAGCCGTTCCCGCTGCAGACCTTCGAGATCCAGGTTGATCTCTCGGCACCATGCCAGTCGCAGGTCCCGGTCTCGCTCTCGCACCGTTATGACTCTAGGTACCAATCCCCGGTGCCAAGGAGATCGCCAACGGTGAGAGAGAGGGACTCTTACCATGGTCTTTCAGCTCCTCCCTGGCCGTCCCAGCCCCCGTCCGTGTCTTTGCAGGCAGACAGTGCGTATGCCCAAGACAGAGATACTGATGTGTCTGCAATATTCCACAAGCCCCAGGCTCAGGATCACGGACCTCAACAGTGGGCATTCTGGACACCTTGGGCATATCATCAGGCCCAAGGTGCACATCCAGGACCATCGCACGCTGCCACATCAGAACACCGGGTGCTGGAAGCCACTATAAGCTGCCCTCCTCCTCCTGCTTCAGAGGAAGTGTCGGTCCAGCCACAGGACTCTCAGATCCCAAGGGAGACAGAGGCTGTCCACCAAGAAAAGCCCTCGACTGACCCGCTTGTCCCAGGTCTCTCCTCATCCTCCTCCCCTGACGAGGCGGTAGCTGGAACGTCGTCTGTAGGCCCTCCACCAATCAACCTGAGGGCCCACCTTGGATCCCGGAGACTGGTATGCCACCCTTGACATGAAAGATGTGTATTTTCACATAGCCATCTACCCACCTCACAGGAGGTTTCTCCGGTTCGTAGTCAACCGCCAATATTTTCAGTTCGCGGTCCTACTGTTCGGCCTCTCTACAGCCCCAAGAGTATTTACGAAATGCATGGCTGTAGTCGCCGCCCACCTCCGCCGCCGGATACACGTTTTTCCGTATCTAGACCACTAGCTCATCCGAGGGACCTCCGAGGCACAAGTGATCCATCACTTCGGCATTGTCAAGGACCTTTTCCTACATCTAGGCCTAATGATCAATGCGGAAAAATCCACTCTGATTCCCACTCAGAGGATAGACTTCATTGGCACCACCCTGGACTCCAACCTCGCCAGAGCCTGCTTACCGCTGCCCCAGTTCCAGGCAATGGTGGCCATCATCCAGAGTCTGCAAGCTGCTCTGTTGACTTCGGTTCGCACTTGCCTCGGTCTCCTGGGTCACATGGCGGCCTGCACGTTTGTGACGAAATATGCCAGACTGCGCCTCCGTCCCCTCCAATCGTGGCTCAACTCTGTGTACCGACCAGGCAGGGATGCCATAGACATGATCGTCACCATTCCCCCAAGCATCCTAGGCTCCTTCGAATGGTGGCTGACCCCCTCCCTGGTGTATGCAGGGCTGCCATTCCATCCGCCTCAGTCCTCTGCGTTCCAGATGATGGAGGCATCATCTCTCGGCTGGGGTGCTCACCTCAGGCATCTACACACGCAAGGCCTTTGGTCATCTCAGGAACTGGCCTTGCACATCAATGTCCGGGAGCTGAGAGCAGTCCGCCTTGCTTGCCAGGCGTTCCAACAGCACTTGCAAGGCCGTTGTGTGTCAATATTCACCAACAACACAACAGCCATGTACTATATAAACAAACAGGGCGGGACAAGTCCTCGACCCTTTGTCAGGAGGTCTTACGACTCTGGGACTTTTGTATAGCCCACTCTATAGACCCCATAGCATCCTTTCACCTGGGGGTTCAGAACACTCTGGCGGATCGCCTCAGCAGTTCCTTCCTTTCTCACGAGTGGTCGCTTCGCCTGGATGTTATTCTTTCGGTCTTCCGGAAGTGGGGATTTCCCTGTGTAGCTCTCTTCGCGTCCCACAAGAACAGGAAATGCCAGATATTCTGTTCCTTTCAAGGCCTCTCACAGGGTTCAATAACGGATGCTTTCCTGATACCGTGGATGACTCACCTGCTATAAGCTTTTCCAGCGTTCCCGCTTGTCCACAAGGTCCTGCTGAAAGTAGGCAGGGACAGAGCCCGCTTGATCATGATCGCTCCAGCGTGGCCCAGGCAGCACTGGTACACCATGTTGCTAGACCTGTCAATAGCCGACCCCATCCCACTACCTCTTCACCTGGACCTGATAACTCAGGACCACGGCAAACTGCATCACCCAGACCTACAGTCCCTCCATCTCACAGCATGGCTCCTGAATGGTTGACCCAGTCTGAGTTGCTTCGCTCTGCCCCAGTGCAACAAGTACTCTTGGGTAGTAGAAAACCTTCCACTAGAGCAACATATCTGGCCAAGTGGAAGCGTTTCACATGCTGGTGTGGAGAGCACAACGTTCTTCCCGCCGAGGTCTCCATCCTCGCCATCTTGGACTATCTCTGGTCCCTTAAACAACAGGGCCTAGCGGTGTCATCTTTGAGAGTGCACTTGGCGGCCATCTCTACCTTCCACCCAGGGGAGAATGGCCACTTGGTGTTTTCACATCCTATGGTATCTAGATTCCTCAAGGGCTTGGAGCGCCTATACCCCCAGGTACGCCGCCCCGCCCCAACCTGGGACCTCAACCTGGTTCTTACCAGACTTATGTTGGCCCCATTCGAGCCATTAGCAACTTGCTCCCTTCTCTACCAGTCCTGGAAAACCGCTTTCCTCATGGCCATCACATCGGCATGACGAGTTTCCGAGCTCCGGGCTCTCACGGCGGACCCTCCATATACTGTGTTCCACAAGGACAAGGTGCAGTTGCGACCACACCCGGCCTTTCTCCCCAAAGTGATATCGGCCTTCCATGTTAACCAGGAGATCTTCCTTCTGGTCTTCTTCCCGAAGCCACATTCATCGCGCAGGGAGCAAAGTGCACTCCCTAGACGTCCGTAGAGCACTCGCTTTTTATATCGAGTGCACAAAGCCCTTCCGCAGAACCCCCCAACTCTTCGTTGCCATGGCAGAGCATATGAAGGGCCTACCCATTTCCTCACAGACGATTTCATCCTGGGTGACATCGTGCATCCGCACCTGTTACGACTTGGCTCATGTTCCGTCGAGCCACCTCACTGCCCACTCTACCAGGGCTCAAGCCTCATCTGCTGCTTTCCTGGCTCACGTGCCCATCCATGAGATATGTCGCACAGCTACCTGGTCCTTGGTCCATACCTTTGCCTCTCACTATGCCCTGGTTCAGCAGTCCAGGGATGATGCAGCCTTTGGTTCCGCAGTATTACAATTTGCGACATCTCACTCCGACCCCACCGCCTAGATAAGGCTTGGGAATCACCTAAATGGAATGGATATGAGCAAGCACTCGAAGAAAAAAAGACGGTTACTCACCTTTGTAACTGTTGTTCTTCGAGATGTGTTGCTCATATCCATTCCAAACCCGCCCTCCTTCCCCACTGTCAGAGTAACTCGCAAGAAGGAACTGAGGAGTGGTCGGGTCGGCAGGGGTATATATCTGGCGCCATGGCGGCGCCACTCCAGGGGGTGACCCAGCCAACCCACCGGGGGTTGCTAGGGTAAAAATCTTCTGACGAACGTGCACGCGGCGCACGTACACCTAACTGGAATGGATATGAGCAACACATCTCGAAGAAGAACAGTTACAAAGGTAGGTAACCATCTTTTACTCAGTTAGAGCAGCGGTCAGCAACCTTTCAGAAATGGTGTGCTGAGTCTTCATTTAATCATGGTAATTTAAGATTTCAAGTGCCAGTAATACATTTTACATTTACAGAGGCTGGCGGACAGAACCCCATACTGGCAGCGGGCTGAGGGGGGCCAGACCCAGGACCCCAGACCAGCAGCGGGCTGAGTGGCTCAGCCTGCTGCTGATCTGGGGTTCCGTCCGCTGGCCCCTGCCAGCCGGGGTCCCGGCCACCGGCCCCGCTCAGTCTGCTGCCGACCCAGGGTTCCATCCATACAAGCCAGCAGCAGCTGAGCAGGGTTGGCGGCCAGGACCCCAGGCTGGCAGCAGTGTGCCACCGTAAATCAGGATGCGTGCTATAGGTTGCCGACCCCTGAGTTAGAGTCTGCAACTAATCTTCTGGGTGTTACTTTGAAAGTCAGTATGGTCTGCCTCAAGCTTTCACAAGCAGGGATTTCCTCCTCAACACCCCAATTTTCCCCAGGGGTGAACTAGTTACATGCCATGTTGCCAGTTTAGTCATTGGTTGAAAATTTGAATGGAAATTGAAGCAATAATGTAGACTTTAAAAGCATATACAGTATATGATAAAATATTTGTATCTGAAAAAGCATAATAGGTCTGAAAAGTGTGAACAAATACTAGCTTCCTCACACAGCTGTTGCTTTTTATGACAATGTTGGTGCATTCATTTTGGTGATGTTGGCCAATCTAGTAATTTCAGATTATTATTTGTAAGCAAGGTCTGAATAAGCTCTCTCCTGACATCTAGTGATGAGCCAGGGAGTGAGAGGAAAAGGCTTCAGGACCAGACAATATTCACATGAAGACACCTACTCTGCCTAGGTATCCAGCAGACAGCTCTGTTGCCCAAGTAATCAATTTTATCTGGTGCAGGGTTACAAATCACTTTAGTATTGAATGCAGGAGTAATGACAAAGGGGTAAGTGTGCTTAGCCTGCCTGAATGAGGGGGTATCCCTCAGAGCTTAATTTGTGCTGGGGCTTGGCACTTCATGGCCCCAGCACCTCTGGGCTTGCTACATCAGTCATTAAAGTAAAAACTTGCTTGAGCCCCAGAAGCCAATTGCTTGATTCCTGGCACCTCTTTCATTACAAATTAAGCACTGGTCACCCTCAACTGAACTGCACTTGCTAAGCGAGAGATTTGGATGGCATACCCCAGTGGAGAGAGGGTGGGAAGTGTTTTGCTCAGTAGCGTGGGTTCTGCTTAAGAGTCACAGGCACTATTTGACCTGCCCCTCTCCTCTGTTGAGAGATAGAGCTGATTAAGCTCAAGTCTTTTGCTTTGTTAAATGACCACTAGCACTGAAATAGAGCTGATTATCAGGTCTAAGTTTCTGTAGAAGAGATAACCCAGCCTGCACTAGCAGTGAGATTGCCCCACTGAGAGCTGAAATTATTGAAACCTGGGTGGAACCTCAAGAGACTGACTCAGAGGTCACAGTGACAGGTGGCAGCAGAAGGTGATGGCACAGAGCCATCAGCGACAGAGAGGTGGAGTGAATGTTGGTACGACAAACAGCAGCCAAAGCAAACTGGTGAGCGGCTGGAGGAACGAGGAAGGTGCCTTCTCCCTCCTCCTGCCCCCAGGGTGGGAGGTGAACTCACTCAAAACCACCTCTGAACTCTGGGTCTCCACTGACCCTGACCAAGGACAACAATTATGAGTGGAGTGCAGTGAAGGGGGAAGGGAAGGGTATGTTAAAGGAACATTTGTTGTTGGACTACTTTTTAGTGACTTTGCTCCAGAATGCGAGATTTGTGACTAGGAAACTTATATAAATATACATTTCCTAGCAGGCCAAGATTTGTAAAATGCATTATTTGCCAAGGTAGTTATTTCACATTGTTGCTATCTTGAGAGATTGTCATCTTGAGTATCTGTACTAAATATTTGTATTATTAAAAATTTTTTTTTTTTGCAAAAGAGCATAACAACAGCCACACTGGGTCAGGCCAATGGACCATCTAGCCAAGTATCCTGTCTTCCAACAATGACCAATGCCAAGTGCTTCAAAGGGAATGAACATAACAGGGCAATCATCAAATGATCATCCCCTGTTGTCTACTTCCAGCTTCTGGTGAACAAAGTCTGGGGCATGGCTCAGAGCATGGTGTTGCATCCCTGCTTATCCTGGCTAATAGTCATTGATGGATCTATCCTTCATGAACTTATCTAGTTCTTTTTTGAACCCCGTTATATAATCTTGACCTTCACAACATCCCCTGGCAAAAAGTTCCACAGATTGAAAGTGTGTTTGTGAAGTACTTTTTTTTTGTTTTAAACCTGCTGCCTATTAATATCATTGGATGAACCCTAGTTCTTATGTTATGTGAAGGAATAAATAACTCTTCCTTATTCACTTTCTCCACACCAATCAAGATTTCATAGATCTCTATCATATCCCCTGTTAGTAGTCTCTTTTTCAAGCTGAAAAGTTCCCGTCTATTTAATCTCTCCTCATGTGGAAGCTGTTCCATAACCCTAATCAGTTTAGTTGCCCTTCTCTGTATCTTTTCCAACTCCAATATATCTTTTTTGAGATAGGATGACCAGAACTGCACATAGTATTTAAGATGTGGGCATACCATGGATATAGTAAAAGTGGAGGACTTGGTTTGCCAGACCAATCAACAAAGCCAGTGCTGACAACCTATGTGAAAAGGCTGCAAAACACCACATCTCTGGACTGCATCAACATGAAGAAAACCTTATAAGCCAGTCACTGTCAAAGCCAATTTTAGAAATACTTTATGAGGCTGTTAAGAATGCTGGAGACAGTTTATGCAAACAAACATGGCTGTCACATCATACTTTCTATTTAAGCAAGAGATACCACATACTACAAACTGGAGGCCAATGTTAAGTGCATTGTCACTTGTTACCCCTGAAGTTGGACACTGGTTCCAACCAAGACCAGCAAATGCTCACTATCTTTCTGCAAGAAATTCAACTGACTAGTCAGAAGACTGCAGTGCAACTGTGAAAGTCTCAGCAGTTGAAAAAATGAACAACTCTGTCAGAAAACATGCATATATGGCCAATGAATGCACCAATGCAAATAGGCATCAGGCATTAAGTCATTGCATACATTATCTTGATGCCAGTGGTAAGTTAGTAGATGCATTTCCTAGATGTTCAGGTAATAGAAGACACATCAGCTGCATCTGTCACAACCAACATCTCAGAAGAGTGGAATGCTTATAAATTGAACCCCAAAGAGATGGCTGCTTGTGCATTTGATGGAGCTGCAAACTTCTCTAGAAGACATAGTTGAGTACAAGCTTTGCTCAAAGAAATCTCTCCTATACACATTGCAGAGGCCATCTACTTCTACTAGCACAATGAGCTGCAGAATCCTCAACAGACATTTAAAAAGCCATAAATTAAATGGTTTTGTTATACTCTTTTTTGAGCAAAAGTCCAAAAGGATTGAATGTCTTGGAAAATAGAAGGTACACTGGGACTGAAGTTCAAATTAGTCCAACCTGGGAAAACCACTGGCTTTCTCATCAGCGATCCTTGGCTGTTCTCTGAAAATTACTGCAACCATTGTTACTGGCTTTAGAAAGCATCTACTGAGATAGGACAGATTTAAGTAGTAAGGGTAGTGGACTACTTTTTCTAAGTTCAGAGAAGACTGTCACCATTCTATCTTCTAAGTCTACTGTTGAAATCACATGGGTCATTAAACAATGCCATCCAGGCATCTGCTACAAAAGTAGTAGATCTTTACCCAGTAATAAAAGCTACGTTTGGATCAGAGAGAGGTCCATTTAAAAAAAAAAGAAAGAAATCCACAACGTACTGGAAGAAGCAAAGACTTCAGTTCACAAGTTGACTAATTAAGGCACTTATACTGACTCCTTACATGAAGAGGACAAGTAGTGTTTGTTAAGCCAGCTTGAAAAGTAAAGTACACAGACTTGATTCTTACAAATTTACAACAGCAGCTTCTGAATTCTACTCAGGCTCTATGTAGTTTTTACAGATCCCAGACTTATAAAACACTGACAGTTGAGTGGAGCGAAGCACTACCAGCAATGGGGCTGCCATATGATCAGGACAGAATAGACAATGAACACAGAGTGAAATATCATATGAGGAACGAATAAAGATTTGATTTCAATTTCTTCTTTATCGTGACTAGTGGATTGACCCAATCTTCATGCTATGTTTCCTGGGATGAAAGAAGTAGGAATTCATTTCTTGCTACTCCCAGTCACAACAGCTACAATTGAGCAATCTCTTCTCATTGCATAGAATTGTGTGTTCTGAAAGAAGTTGCCTTCTGCCTGATCATGAACATATCAATAAGGACTGGAAGTACCGGACACATAAGAAGCCACCAAAGATGAATGCATTGCATTTGAGAAGTTTGTTAATAGAGTTATGCAAAATTACAAGAAATCAAGAAGGATGTAGATGTAGTGCTTCATAGTTGGCATGAGTAACCAACTTTAAATGTTTTTATGATTTTAAAACATGAATTAAATCTAATAAAGTGGTCATGAAACATTTTTTATAGGTTTCTCTATGATGTGATACAGCCCACCTTTGCCCCTCTGGTCATTGTCCCTCACCCTTACATATTCAAACACTCCTCATCCCCACCTGTATAGTCGAACACTAATTCACAAGTCATGAGTCAGCTCCCCCACCCTCAAATTATGAGTTTGGCTTAAAGATCACAAGATTTTAAATAAGAATAAATATGAGAGGTTGGGAACATTTGCTTTCATGCTTTCAAACTTTTCCTTGCAACCATGAGGGATAGAAACTTATTTTTATCAATGAAAGCTGAGATTCTCATGTAATCACTGACACCAGGATCCGAGGCCTTAAGGAAACAGAAAAAACTAATTTCAATGTTGCTGCGTTATTTGAAGCTCTGTGCCAATATAAATATATGCAAACCAATGTGCACCAAAAAACACTGACTTACACATACACATGTTCCACCAATCCCAGACCTCCACTGAGCTTCTGTGCTCCTAGCCATTACCAGGATGCAAAATAATTTCAGAATGTTCAGATGTCACCTCTGTTCCAATACCTCTGCCCCCTCCTCCTTTGGAATTTGGAATTTTCAAACAATCTATTGTAGGACCAGGTAGTATGAGAAAATTGCAAACTAATTTTTGTCACATAATAGATGAGCTGCGTGCTATATAAATTGTGTATAACTCTTAGAACTGTTGGGATAAACAGGATTTTCAGAAGACTGAGTACAGTAAATGACATAAGAATATCACTCAAAGCTTCACCCAAGAGCTTAAGAGATATAAGTCTTTACCACCTACAAAAAGCTAGGATTTTATTACTTCACTTATTTACTTATTCCTTATTTAGGAAAATGTCTTCTCTTTTAAAAAAAACAGTACTTTTGCTTTATTATTGCAATTGAAGAGATAAAGAGGATTAGAGGACAAAACTGATTGGTTTTGGTTATGGATGAAGTGCATGTTAATGCTCACAAAGATTAGATTAGCAGTAAACAGACCATGACAAGGGCAGACTTTACAATTTACTCATGGTGCTAAAAAAAATTTTCAGGAAATGTCCTGCTTATATCAGGAATAAAAGACTTGGACTCCAGAACAGGAGTTCAGCACAACCAGGGAATTAGAATTTCCATAAGTAGGAAATTCTACATCCAGAAAGTCAATCAAGGTAGTCAGGGAACAGGATGAGGTGTATTAGTGGGCATGTCTATAGGTAAGTAGTTGAGTATTTCATTAATGACTCATGGCCAATGGAAAGAAAATGTATTTAATTAATCAAAGTGGCAAATATATGCTTATCAGCATACCATGATCTTTATGCAGTGATCATAGACAATGCAACAGTCCCCAACAAATCTACGGGCCAACACAACGAGGAATTTTGATGGATTCAGGATTTAACAGAACCAGAACTCACTCATATTTTTCATCTATAACAGTCCCAGGATTAATGGTTTCTGAAAGCTCTTTCAGATATCCAATATGTTTCGGGGCCACTGAATTAGATTTAGATTACCACATTCCAAATTATTATTTCAGAGGTTACAAAAACCGCACACATAATCCAACAAGGTATAGGAAAAAAACCCAAATATGTATAACCTAGTAAAATTATTGGCTAAGCTTGTACAATCATAAAAAGTAACAAACCAGGCTTTCTAAAACAAACAAAAAATCCTACTCATTTCAAAAAAACAATTATTCTAACATCTGTTTAAATCTTATAAGGACCCCTCAAAAATCAATGTGAATCAAACATTAGTTAAGATCCTTAAAAGAAAATGAGAAACAGTCAAGATCTTCTCATTACTAACCAATGCAAATAAAAGTTCTAATTGTTGCAGCTCTGGTTTTGCCTCCGCTACTCAGTCAATGTTCACCATCTCTCATCATGTCTCTGGCAACTGACCTGGAACTTGAAGGAAGGAGCATTGGCTGCAGGAGGGAAGAGACTGGAGGAAGCAAGTCTGTGCGCATGTGGCTGGAACTATATGAAAGGGGATTCCAAAGAGGATGGAGCTCAGATATTCTCAGTGGTAGCAGATGAGACCATTACTCCTTGTTCTGTCAAGTTGCAGTGGGGGAGATTTAGGTTGGATATTAGGAAAAACTTTTTCACTAGCAGGGTAGTTGCAATTGCAATATATCTTATATTTCTCTTTCTTCCTTTCACTTTATAACCCAACATGCAGTACATGAAACAATGTCATGTCTTAAACTAGGTTGTAAGACATACTACCTTTTGTTTGTCTACAAAATACCATACACTCTTATGGTGCTTAATACATACCCAAGATGTTTTAAGTGAAATTATGGGAATGTAAAAATGAGGGGTGAGCAGGTGAGCTACCTACAAATGTGATAGTTACTACTACCTCACAGATGTTTTTGTCAACCCAAATGAACCCTCCTGAGCCATTAGGCACTTGCATAAGTTAAATTAAAAATGCAAAGTAAAAATGCAAAACACATCTCCTATAAGAAGCAAAAGTTTGCTTACTAAAGCTAAGTGAAAAATTTCCAGGAATATTTATTTGAAAGAGACAGTGTTTGTGATCCTTTTTGAGTTCACTTTTTGCAGGTATTGAATGCTGGAGCTGTGATAGCACAAATATTCATGAAAACAGTTCTTAACTTATTTCAGTTGTATGTGTTTGTAAAACTTCCAATTTAAATTTCCAATGCAGCATGAAGTATGAACTGCAAAATTTGCACTGGAATATATAATTAACTTACACAACTTAAAGCAACTTAATATGCATAGAAAGCTGGCTAGATCATCGGGCTCAACGGGTAGTGATCAATGGCTCCACGTCTAGCTGACAGCCAGTATCCAGTGGAGTGCCCCAAAGGTTGGTCCTGGGACTGGTTTTCCTCAATATCTCCATTAATGATCTAGAGGAGGGTGTGGACTGCACCCTCAGCAAGTTTGCAGATGACACTAAACTGGGAGGAGTGGTAGATATGCTGGTAGGGATAGGATACAGAGGGACCTAGACAAATTAGAGGACTGGGCCAAAAGAAATCTGATGAGGTTCAACAAGGACAAGTGCAAAGTCCTGCACTTAGGATGGAAGAATCCCATGCACTGCTACAGACTAGGGACTGAATGGCTCGGCAGAAGTTCTGCAGGAAAGGATCTAGGGGTTACAGTGGATGAGAAGCTGGATGAGTGAACTGTGTGCCCTTGTTGCCAAAAAGGCTAATGGCATTTCGGGCTGTATAAGTAGGGGCATTGCCAGCAGATCAAGGGACTTGATCATTCCCTTTTATTTGGCATTAATGAGGCCTCATCTGGAGTACTGTGTCCAGTTTTGGGCCCCATGCTTCAAGAAGGATGTGGAAAAATGGGAAAGAGTCCAGTGGAGGGCAACAAAAATGATTAGGGGGCTGGAGCACATGACTTATGACGAGAGGCTGAGGGAACTGAGATAATTTAGTCTGCAGAAGAGAAGAATGAAGGGGGATTTGATAGCTGCTTTCAACTACCTGAAAGGGGATTCCAAAAAGGATGGATCTAGACTGTTCTCAGTGTTAGCAGATGACAGAACAAAAAGTAATGGTCTCAAGTTGCAGTGGAGGAGGTTTAGATTGGATATTAGGAAAAACATTTTCACTAAGAGGGTGGTGAAGCATTGGAATGGGTTATGCAAGGAGGCGGTGGAATCCCCTTCCTTAGATGTTTTTAAGTTCAGGCTTGATGAAGCCCTTGCTGGGATGATTTAACTGGAGTCTTGAGGTCCCTTCCAACCCTGATGTTCTATGATTCAAATGAATGTTACATCATGAAATGCAAATTATGTTAATTGTGATCACAATGTAAACAATTTGCAGACCAAGAATTATTCTCTGGGAGAAACAAAAAAAAAGCAAATTCCAGATAATCAAAATTTGACTTATGATACCTTTTTGTGGACAATTCTTGAGTGGAAAAAGATAGAATTCCTTAAAATACTCCCTGTAAATAGTTAGCTGAGCTCTTCATGACTATAAATGAAAAGGTACTCGGGGAGGTGGGCAGAGGAGGGTAAAGAAATGATGTTCACAAATAATTTATGTACACCTATCAGAAGACCATTTTAGTCCTTGGGATGAACCATTTTGATCAACTGGTAGTTATCTTCAACAAGCAAAATGTGTCCTCATCTAGTGGATGGCAATAGCTCGTGTAACATTCTGGATCCTGGCCAAAGGACTTCAAAAGCACAGCGGAGAGATCTTAGCCATCGAAAACATGAAGATTTGCTGTCAGAGACAACAGAAAATGCTGATGTCAGTCTGGCAACAAACAGTGTACATTAGCCTTGGGACTGCTGCTCTTAAGGAAATAAAACTTTGGTATGACTTCATGGTGTATCGCTCTGCCTCTGACCACAAAGTGACACAAAGAAAGGAACATCAGGTCATTACCAGAACAAAATGTATTTGTAGAGCTAAATAGATCTCATTTTTGACTCTTAATGATATTCTATAGTGTACTTTACCACTAAGAGATTGATAATCAAGATAAACCTTTTCAGTCCAACCAGGAATGTTCCAAGTATCATTGGGCCTGATTCACCACTATTTTATGCCAGTGGTAATCTGGAATCATAGCGATGATTGGCCAGATGTGCTAAACTGCTAGAGCTCTGGTGCCTTCAGTGCCACTATGTAAATTTACACCAACAGGGAATGAGAAATTTTGGCTTTATTTAACTAAATGTTAGGAGAGAATGTGGGCCAGTAAGCATATGCTATGGCTGTTTTGCACAATCCCACCAGGGGAAAGGACCCTAAAGCTGGCATATCTGGCCCAAGAAATATCACGCCAGAGTAGGGGAATTCTCAAGTGTCATAGAGCCAGCATAACAGCTCCTAGGTCACCTCTCATCACACCCTCCAGAAGGTTGGAGAGTGTGGTTTGGGGATAAAAGAATATGGCTGGAGCTTCTCTGTCCGACAGCTACTATGAGTCCCTTGGCCACTGACCCAGATGCCTGTGAATAGCAGGCTGGGTCTTAGAGGAGCCATTACAATTAAAATGGTTTTGTATGTTGAAGAAGTCATAAACTTACAGTAGGGGAAAACAATGTGGTTTAACTAGTTCCCTGATCCAAGGCTTAGCATGATAGCTAGAGAACTCATGCTAAGGCTACCTTATTAAACCTTGTGCATTGATACCTGGCCCTGGACTTCCTGCAGTAGCTGGTTCTACCTGAGAAAGAGGGTTTCCTTCTCCTGGCTCCCTATCAAGTGTGTTTGTGTATACATGTGAGATTTCTTGGTGTAAGGACGAGTGGAAGAAGCAGCCAGCCTGTACTCCTGGAATCGCCACTAGGGAATAACCCAGGAGACAGTGGAGGGGGAAGAGTATGAGCAAAAAGATGGCTTCCCTAACTCACTCAGGGATCTACCAAGGGCTGGAGAATTAAAGCCTTGTGCTTGGAGAGCCTATAGTGTTGGCCTCCAAGCTTGTGGTAAATAGAGCACATTGTCAGATATCTAGAGGTGACTGGTGTACTGCAGCACTCACAGTGACACCATGCAGGGAAGTCTGTTCCACAGTGCTACCAGGCATGTAGAAGAATCTGGCAAATTACAGTGATTCCTTGCAGGGGAGCCTGGTTATAGGAGAATTCCCATAGGTATTCCTAGAAGTAGTAGGCCACTACTGAGAGTCACCAACTTCATGCACTTACACAAAGCAAGCACTGTATATTATACCACCTCAGGGTTAACAAATACTATGCAGCAAATTGACCATCTACAGAAATGTGAGAATGATTCATCTGTATGTACGAAAGGATGGCTATTTTCAAGCTTTGGAAACAGCATTAAAAGAAATTATTAAAAGAAAATTCATTGCCATCTTACACAAGCGGAAAACTATTACTTTTCAGAATTTATATCTGTACATTACTGTAGCACACCAAATTATTTATATTGTGCTATGTATACAGTACCAATTGGGCATAAGTAATTCAAAGCAAACAGGCTTATCCTGCTGCAGGTGCCTCAGGACATGGGGCTGTTTGTAGACTCACTAGTATTTTTAGGTTAATTAGCCTCTCTGTCTGACATACCTGACTATCGAAGAGACACCTGGGAATCACAGGGATACAGTGCTTATTATCAAATGCTTGTAACCTAACTCCCAAAAGTACTGCTTTTTGGGTGCCATAGGTTCATTTATTGCCTGGATTGATGTACTTACATATTGTCACACAATGCACAGTCAACCTATGGGACTCTTTGTTGTGAAGGCCAAGACTATAACAGGGTTAAAAAAAAGAACTAGTTAAGTTCATGGAGGATAGGTCCATCAATGGCTATTAGCCTTGACTGGAAGAGATGGTGTCCCTAGCTTGTGTTTGCCAGATGCTGGGAATGGGCAACAGGGGATGGATTATTTGATGATTACCTGTTCTGTTCATTCCCTCTGAAGCACCTGGCATTGACCACTGTTAGAAGACAAGACACTGGGCTAGATAGACCTTTGGTCTAACCCTGTATGTTACCTTCTTGGTTACCCATTTTGGTTTTGAGCACTCCTAGTGAGTTGTGCTGGGGAAAAGGCTGAAATGTATATTCCAGCTATTCTTTTAATTTCTATAATGGTTTCTGAGTCATGTCCTCCCTGAGATTTTATTTATTTGGATTTCTACAGTAGAAAGATTGTTATAATGAGATGCTAACTAAAGTTTAGTTACAGCAACCTGGTAGAGATGGGTGAATTATTTGCAAAGCCTAATTTTATCTGAAGCCTTTTTTTGTTCATATGCAAGCAGAGTACAATTTCCTCACATTTATTTGTTTGAAACAATTCAATTAATTTTTGCATTGTTTTAAAATGCTATGCAAACAGCTTTTTACAGGTATTTGAGATCCTAAATTTGCTGTCTGAGCTGTGTTGTGTGGTAGTGATGGACCAGAAAAATACCATGTGATCTAACTGTCTGAGAATGCAAGCACTTCTGGAAAAAAATACTCCTATGTGTACATTTAAAATGTTATTTCAATTAATATTTGGGCATGCAGTTATGAAATAAGTCTCTTGCAAACATCCATGCTAGTAAAGATTGGTCAAAGAACATTTGCAGAAAAAAAAAAAGAAATGGAACATGAACGTAACTTCTTGAATGTTTAAATGAATTCTTTTAACTATTTATAGAAAACCTTTTGTAATAGTTGTCCAGCTCTAACATCTGCTTGATTAGGTTAAAAAACTGAATTCTATCTTCCAGTGACATTTATTAAAGATCTCACCAATTCTGATATCTAATGTGAATTATTCTAGAAACTGTTAACAGTAGATATATTGGGTGATGCAGGCCATCTAAGTAACTAGATAGAGGATATAAAATGTGTTCATATTGTTTGATTTCAGATATTAAATTTTATGCCTAAATGATATCAAGCAGTGCTATTTTTCACTGATCTGTTTTTATGCTACAGCATAGCCATTTTATTATTGATGAATTAGCAATTTTGCTTCTAAGAAAGCATTTTGCCCTGTTTCTTAGATATATAAAATGATGAGCAATGACTATAGCAACTAAAGAAAGCATTCAGCAGGTCACTTAGTTGAAAACAGTCCATGCATGTGACTTCATATTCCTTACTTTCATCTGACTGGAGTTTTAGTCCTCTCATCCAACAAAAACTATACTCTGTTAGGTGTTTTCTTTCCACTGTGCTTCAGAAATTACGTGGCACAATGTTTGTCTTACATTTCTAACAAAGCAGGGGAGAGGGGACCTGAGTTCCAAAGCTGAAAGACAGAAAGCAGGAAATCCAATTCCCGGAGCTCTGTTTTCACTCTGGCTTTTTATTTTTATTACCTAGTGTTTAGAGCCAGATATAATCTATGATTCTGCAGCCACTAAATGTGCCTCACAATATATCCCCTTGCCACAGGATTGTGCTCCAGAATCTGAGCTTTCATAAAACATTTCTAGCTTTTCCAGTTGCAGAGAAAACCTTAAAAAACACGAACCAAGTGTCAAGCAGAGCAGTATCAGCTGCTAGGGTCTGCAAAGACAGCCTAAAACAGTAGCTCTGAGAGGTGCAATATGCCCCCTTCATCTCAATCAATTTCCTAATTGCAGAATTTGGCATTTTTCCAAGATGCCATAAAATTCAGTATGTCTGCCATGGAATTTGTCATTTTGCTACAGCCAGATGCCTCCCTGATGGGTCATACTTGCAGTTGTCTTGTGCTCTGTACCTTTGCCCACAAGAGGCAGTTAATTAGATTACAGTGCATGTTCCTTGCACTGCTCCATGGGGATATGCTACAAGAGTTGGGGCCTCAGAGGAAGATATGGATTCTCTCTCACCACCAGGGAGTGGGGGAGGCAGAATTGTAGTAGGTGGGCAAGCTCAGTAGCCTGAAGAGCGTAAGGCCCGAGGAGCCAACCCGCTGGAGCCAGCTACAAATGCTCTTCCTTCCTTGGATCTTAATGAGGAGAAAAAGGTTCTGAGCAGAGCTACCTGGACAATATTATGTGAGCCAAAGCTCAAGAAGTGAACCCAGGGAGCCTGGAAAACATAACAAATCCTCAAATAATAATAATCATGGAAAATCATTGTGATAGAATAAATTAATGTTATTTGGTCCCATTGAACCACAGAGTCAACTGGGCTTTAACTGTTTTTAAATAAGTGGACGAGAAGTACATTATTATTCTGTTCATATGTGATTACATTTGTTTTACAAATAAAAGTAGTTTGACTCACCAGGGATGGTAAAGTTGAAAGAGTTGTGAACAGTTTCTGAATGAGCTGTGTTAAGAAATATATTCCTTGGTTGCTATGGCGACTATCCATCTGTTAATGCCATAAAAAAAATCAAGAAATGCTGGCCTTTAAGATTTGTTTGGCTAAAATGCAGCACCCACACAAAAGTTAGAATAAGTTCAATATCCACCAAAAATCTTGAATATTAGCCTGTTCCAAGGACTTCTAAGGGATCTGCTACGGCAGTTCAAATAGCCCTGGTCTTCCTTCTTCTAGCTGCTTACACATTTTTTATCATCTTCTAGAGATTAGCCCCTGGGACATCACTCCTTTTCTATTATCTTCTCCCCCTTTCAACCCTATAATTTTGTTGTCTTCAGGTAAATAAATAGAATTTGCATATAAATGTTAATTTGGCCACCACACTTTCTCCCCAACCTACTCACAGAGCAATGGTAAGGTGAAGTCAGCTCTGAAAAAAGCTAAGAGACTGTTACATGAGGCTATTTCTCCTGGTTCAGACCCCTCATGAGCATTTTTTGGCACACAGAAATACTCCAGTACAGGTATGCAAAACAGTCCTGTGCAGGCACTGATGGGCTGGAAGACCAAAACCTGTTGAAGACACAAGGATGGAGATACAATGAGAGGAAGTAGGAACCAGACTATAACAGGATAGGATTTGCATGCTGAAACCAAGTGCAACACTGTGAAAGGTACCAGATACGGACATACAACAGAAATCACAATGGAGAGCAGGTGGCATATCTATGCTGCAAGTAATAGCATGGGACAATGCAGCCTTAACCACAGCATGTAGTTCTAGAATCTGAGCTTTCATTCTGAAAACACTGGGCTTGATTGTCTGGTGAGTCTTGAAGATGATGGTTGTTCAGGGGAACTGACTACAGCTCCTTCATTCTGAGAGAGTCTGCGCTGACAGAAATTAATGTTAAGAATGTGTCTAAGTGATTTCCTGGATCAAATCAATGAGAGCACTGGTGTCATGTCCTTGAAACCATTAGCTAGAGAACCTGTAATAAGGCATTTTAGTCAAACTTGATATGCCATCCACTTGCCTCAATGGGTGGGGGAAACTTGATGGGGCAGGCAGTGAAGGGGGACAGTCCCAGCAGGGGGGGAGAGGACACTCACTGAGGGACACCAGGTAGCTCCTCCCCGCTGGCATCTCTGGCACCCACTGGCCAGCTGAGGAGGAGGGATATTGATTAGCCAGCATTTCCCAGCTCCCAGGAGTTAACCTGGAGTAGGGGCCATATGAAGTCTCGTTTGGCTCCATTCCAGCAGCCTCATCCTACCCACCCAAACTAGCAATGGGAATCTGGCCTGACAGATGCTGCAGGTCTAGCAGATCATCCATTTGGGGATCAGGAAGGAATTTTTTCTCCCATAGATCAATTTTACAGAGAACCAGGGAGTTTTTCCACCTTCTGCGCAGCACCGTCAGGCCACAGAGGATTAAGTAGGAATGCACATAGTACCTAACTGAGCTACTTGGGTTGAGTTGTTAGTCCATGTCCATGTCCAGGTTAGCAACTTAAAATCTAAACACCTTGGCTGTTTGTTTTTACAGATGTTTCTTTCTGATTTGTAAACCATTCAGAAGTCTCAGGGAATATGAATGCTTTGCATTTAAGAAAAAGATAAATAGTTATCATAATAAAAGGAAATTAGCAAAACCAAAAGAGTATGAAAGGTATAGCAGATACTACTGACTCCATTTTTAATTACCTAGCTTCTGTGTAGCCCAAACCTTTTGTTCAAACAATTCCTATACCTCATTCAGGAATACAGTTACACTCAGCAGTGGCCCCGGGAGGATGCTTCAGGTCAGGAAAGTTAGCACTGCCAAGTTCCATTCCAGTCTATTGCTGTCGGTCTCATTCAGCAAAGTTAATTCCATCAGATCTGCTGCTGTTAGGCCCTGGTCTAGCAGGTCCCCTATTACTTGGAACTTGTGCAAAGAAGCCAGCCCTGTCCTGGCCTGCTGCTACCAGATCCAGCCCCACAAAGTCAGCTCATCCAGGTTTGCTGCTATGAAGTCCTTGTTTAACTAAATCCCTTTCAGCTGGTCCACTGTTGAAAGGGTGGCTCAGCAATGCCAGCTTACTTAATTCTGCTGTGGGTTCAGTGAAGTTAGCTCCATCAAAGTACATATCACAGCAAGATTCCCTGACAGAGTCCTTGCTCTCTTTTTTGTTCATTCTGGGCTCCAGGAGAGCAGAGTGACTCCTTGGCATACCTTTCATAATTCACACACCCTTTTCTATATTGACATGACAAATTTAACATCAATCCTAAAGAACAGAACATAAGTGAATCCAGACGCCACACAAACACTGTCTAGAGCTGCAAGAAATTGATTTTATAATCTTTAAATTAAACTGGCCAGCAGCTGGATTTTCCTCTTTCACCAAGAAGAGGTGTAGACAGGCTCTCTCCATGAAGCCTTCTAGCTTTGGAGTTTATAGATTTTGACCTTTCTCAACCTCAGCCAGGAATAAATCCAGGTATTTTAAATCTAGGGTCTACCTATATAATCAGAATGCTCTTTCTTGTAGAAAAGGGAGAAAAAAAAGTTTTCAATCCTCTAGATCAGTTTTGTTTTCCCTGAACTGACCCCACCTTCTCCTAAACTAAATCAAAACCCCAGTTAGTTATTCACACCCTTCAAAAAGTCTCTTCCTTAATTATCCATTAAGGAAGAGAAACAATACTACGTGATTCAGCAAGCCACATGTTGATATGTATTCATTAAAAAGTGCCTAGCAACTGTGAATAACAAGGGAATTAGAAAAAAAAATGAAGTCACTTCACAGACAACTTGCAAGCAGAGGATTAGATTTATGCTGCCTCAGATCTAATTTTCATTAGGACTTTGTGTAATGGTAAGTTTAATAGTTTTTTGATGATTTTTTTTAAATAGTGAAACCAGTGGGTGAGATAAATTTGTGACACAAAGACCTAGATCCTCAAAATATATTTAGGTGCCTGGGGGTTTTGACACCTAAATACCTTTGAAGATCTTCATCAAAGACCATGCTGTTTTGTTCCCCATCCCCACACTCCAGCTTTCTACATTTATTAAGAGAGCCTTAAAAAAGAAAAAGAAGAAAAAAAGTTGTGACTAGTTCCATAGAAGTCAATGGGATTTCTGAAATACAAAGTTAGGTACATGCTTAATATGTATTTTGCTGAACGTAGACATTTACTTCTTCATGTATCAGCAACATGCCTCAGGGGGCATGTGACCAGGATTCACCACCGAATTTGGTCCGCTGGTTGGATCATTAGCTTCCCCAGCCCAGGCCAGGGGAAGGGACAGGGAGCATGACTAGACGTGAACACTGATCCATGCCCCCCAGGCATGTATCTTTATGAATAAGGATCAAGGTCAGATCAAAGATGGTGTGGTATTAACAATATAGTATTTTAACAAATAAGATGTCAGCCAGTGTGGTCATATCTGACAACAGCCTCAGAAGCCAGGAGTTTTAAAATCAAAACTGAAATGCTCGTTAAAGTACATGCCTCCATTTGAATTGTTTACAGTATACCAAGGTCACCCATGTAATATGGAAGTGAAATGTGAGAGTAAAATTTACATTCCTCTTTTCTTTCTCTTCATTATTGATCAGGCAATGATTCTGTATTACAGCTTTGTACACAAAGCAAAAAAAAAACTATTGGAACTGCCAGATATGGAGATGGAAATAACCCAGTGAGTAACCAGAGAATTACATCCCCAAGAGTGTCCTGGTGCAGTTTAACACTAATACAGCATCCATAACTTAAACATCCACTTGCAGCTACAGTGCTGGTCGCGCACATTTTTAGAGAGAGCACAAGAACTGGCTATTAAAAAAACTTGTACATTTTCCCCTTTTCCTTACAGCGGGAAGTTCCTACTACTTACGCCTTCCACCTTATGTAAACAGAAAAAAAAATACATTTAAATCACCAACCCCAGAGTTTTAGCCACAATGTACAAAGGGACAAGAAGTGTGAGTGCACTGTTTGCATATCCCAATGGACAGCTTTGTCTGACAATTGAATAAATTCCAAGTGTTAGGTTTTATTTACATGAGATCAGCCGTAATAGGTCAGACCAATGGTCCAGCCAGCCCAGTATCCAGTCACTGACCAGGGCCAGTACCAGAGCTTCAGGGGAGAGTACAGAACAGGGCAGTTGGAGTGATCTACCCCATTCTAAACTTTGATTTTAAATCTTTAAAATTAGGGATACATTTGAAAGCAAATATAGGTATTATTTAGTATTTGTGCTATGGTAACTCCCAGAGGCACTGATCATGACAAGATCCTGTTCTGGTAGGTGTTGTACATAAATGTAAATACAGTCCTTGTCCCAAGGTATCTACAGCTATATCTATGCTGCAACTAGGGATTTAATTGGCTTTAAACTAGCTAGCTCAGTAAAAATAGTAGCGAGGAAGTGGAGGTGTGGGTTTCAGAGGAGGCTGTACAACCCCCCCTGACCATGTACATGCATTTCTAGTCCAAACTGCGGCATCCTCAACTGCTATTTTTAGTGAGCTAGCTAGATGTACCCATATGATCTGTCATCTATACAAGCTGTAATCACACCCCCAGCTGCGATGTAGAGGTCACCTCAGAGAGTAGGTACATGAAAACAAGAATATTTGTTGTTGCTATTCTCTATTTGCCACTTTTTCCCTAGGTTAAAAACATTAATCCCACCAAGGAATGAATAAATAAATGATACTATGTGAGTTAGGCAGTCAATCACACATAACAAGTAATGAATCATACTGCTCACTGCATGGCTAATCCATAGCCATTAATTCAGGCAAGTGATATGCTGAACAATTAGAAGGAGCTCACAAATTCAGGGGAAAAAATCTGTTTCTTTGAGGAAAGTTTGTACACAAGAAAATTAGATTTCTAGATGCCTCAAATATTCATTTACCTAGCTCTACTCCTATATCGTATTTCTTTGTGTCACTGTAGTCCAAAAGCAGCTTGTTGGTAGCCTTTCAAATTTTCCATGTAAATCTCTTGAAAGTTTGTGCATGTGCTATTTGAAGAAAATAGGCTGCAATCAAACCAAGATATCAATGATAGTTGTAACTAAGTGTAAAGGTGATTGCGTACCTCTGTATGAACAGTCTGCCCTCTTGTATGTGGCTGAAGCTTAAAATAATGCCTCTTCTATTATGCTTCACCATAGTATATATTTCAGCACCACAGCAACTGGTTTCCATTACCTCAAGTGGTAGGTACCTGCGACCTGATGATCTGGAGTTAAAGGGCCATGGTGCTACAGCTTGGTCACAGGTGTGTAATGTAGCAGTAATTGTTTTGTTTATAGCAATGCACTGAGGGTGGAACTCTCCCTGAAGGTCTTTAGTACTAGGGCACATGCCAACTTAGAGGGGCTTAAGTGGATCTTTAAACTGGAGATGCTTAAAAAGTGTACTACTGGAATTCTTTAATTGTCTAACACTGGAGTTTGCAATGTTGACCTGAGGAAGAGCTGTGTGTGGCATGAAAGCTTGTCTCTTTCACCAACAGAAGTTGGCCAATAAAAGATATTACCTCCCGCCACCTTGTTTCTGTAACTCATTGGAGGAGTTAACTAGCTAAAATATAGCTGGAGTGTAAAACTTCATGACCCCTAAAAATTCAAGGGCCTAGGCCATTATTTGAAAAATTAGAGAGAGAAAACCAAAATACTACTTTACAAAAACAGGCCTTATCATGCTCTATAGTGATGTTCATTGTATAAAGTCTGTGTGGTAGGTATTATTTAAAGTCAATGCAGGAGAACCAGGCAAGTAATGAGAACCCTGCAAACTGCTCCCCACAATAACATACAATGGGGTTGATTTGGGAAGTCTGTGGGTCTCTGAAGCTTGGCAGGGTAAAGAGATGCAGAGGGAGCTAGGAACAGAAGCTCAAGTGCTTTTCAGAGCATCTACTCTGAAATAAGAGTAGAGATAGACTCTGTGAAGATCCTAAACTTCACATTGCAGTATGGAGCTGGAGACTAGGCAAGGATCCTAAACTCTACAATGACTGTATTTTTTTTATATGGAATGAAACAAAAAGATAAAACTTTAATGCTGTCACTTTTATTTCTCTTTTTAAGTTGCTAAATGATCTCAATTTTTATGGTGTTTATATAGGACATTTGAATTTTTACATTCTAATTGCATACCAGACAATCTATTTCAAGGCTTCAGTTTTCATTTTTGAAATCTGTTCAAGGGATAGAATAGGGCTCTCTAGGGCAGGCGTATACTACAGGGTAAAGTCGACCTAAGTTACGCAACTCCAGCTACGTGAACAACATAGCTGGAGTCGACGTACCTTAGGTCAACTTACTGTGGTGTCTACACCATGCAGGGTCATTGGGAAAAACTCTCCCATAAGGTAAGTTGACGGTTCTCATTCCAGTGGAGTCAATGAGAGAGTGACCGGCAGTTGATTTAGTGGAGATTCACTAGACCTGCTAAATCAACCCCCAGTGGATTGGTCATTACACATTGATCCCTGGTAAGTGGAGACAAGCCCTAAGAGATTGTGCTTCTCTGTGCAACCACACTGTCCCATGACAGTTACGTTCCTCATATCAACCATTAGAGAGGTATCTGTGACTACAGGAGACAGACCAAGACTCTGGAACTTGCTGTCAGAAGAAATAAGAATGACCACCTATCTCTTTGCTCAAGCTTAAGCTCAAGCTCAACGGGGTTCTTACACATCAAACATTCTCACACTAATATTGATAAATTGTAATCTCTTGCTGACAAGGAAGGAAGAGAAATATGGTTATTGGCATTCTTGCTTGAGTGGAGCTCAAATACCATGGCATTCTGGATAGATATGCATGTGAAATTTGACATGTACATTTCATTGGGAGGTTGTGAACTGAGAAAAATATTAAAATGCCTTCAATCTTCCCTTAACTGTTCTTTTCCATATGTGTATATGTAATTTTCCTTGCTCTCCATTCATAGTCAGAATACTTTTTTTTTAATTGTTGGTTGTACGGACTTAAACAACATATACAGTGATATTTTATATGTAGGGCTCCCATTTCATTCAAAGCATTGAGGCTTTTTTTTTTTTTAAAAAGTCACTCTCCCCCAAACTAAACTATAACACAGATCCATTGCTTCAACCATACTGCCAAATTTTAGCAAGTAGATATTTGCTAGTGTTATAGCTGAGCACACACATTTAAATGAGACAGTTTATCCTTTAAAATGGAAATATTTTTTTTAAAAAGCAGTTTAATGTGAAAAGCTCAGACACATACCCAGATACAGCTGTTTGAGGGTGGCTAAGCCTATTTCTCAACACTCAAGGTTTAAAATAGCTAACTAATATTCTCTTTGAAGGACTCTATCTGAATATAGTCCATACAAAGTTTTGGGAGTGGAGGAAGCTTAGTTATCCATGTATGAAACCAGAAAAATCTGTAACAATTAATTAAATCTGTAATTAAATCTGTAACAATCAGCATGAAATCTTTAATCACAGTTAAATAGGATTTTTTCAGCATTTGAACAAAGACCCCAAACAAAACAAGAGATGAACAGAAATTATGTATACTGCTAATACAGCACATGCAGCATCCAGTTCTGTAAAGGAGGAGATTTAACTTTAAAAGCTGTCCCCCTTTCCCCCTGCCACTGTATAAAAATATAAGGGAGCCAAGTAGAAAAACTAAGCAAATATGAGTCCCATCTTTCAGGATATTTTCAGCACTTATTGGTCATCTTCATCACTGCAAGGAGACACCTTCTCTAACAAAGATTTAGCACATTTATATTGCTCAGGTGTAGCATGGGATTAAATTAAATTACTTCTGAACCTAACTGCATAAAAGTCTTAAGAGAAACAAAGTATTTTCTTGCCTCAATCACAGGTCTCAAAAGAAAAAAAAAATCCTTATAGTTTCTTCATCTCTCTTAAGATGTTTTTCTTGTTCCTCACATCAGAAAATGTCACAATGATGGGGTTACTAGTGGTTATTTTCCCTTCCCATTGGGATCCTATATTCTTCATCTCCATATACAGGTGTTTCTCGGATATGTAATTTAAAAAGATTATGCAGGATTTAATCCTCCATACACCCAAGGAGGTCAGATACTCCTGTCCAAACTTTCCATTGGTCTGCATATGGTATATTTCACGTTATCTTCATCTGGTTTAGAGCCTCTGCCTAGTTATTCAGTTGGATACTGGGGTCTGAGGCTGTTACATACTGTCTGTTTGTGACCACATATTATTAATTACTTAATAAAAATCCAGTGTCTATTAGGAAAGTGGTGCCTTAAACATGAACTTTAAGCTTGTACTGATGATTTTAAATTTCTAATCTAATTATTAAAGTCTTTGAGGTAGGTATTTTACTGATCATTCTCTATAAATACATCAGAGGGTGGGGTAGTAAATATAAGGGAGGGAAAAGAGCTGTTTAAGCTAAACTACATTGTTGGCACAAGAACAAATGAGTATAACCTGTGCATAAATAAATTTAGGATGGAAGTTAGAAGAAGGTTTCTAACCATCAGAGGAGTGAGCTCCGGAACAGCTTCCTAGAAGGAATTAGTTTTAAGATGGAGCTAGATAAGTTTATGAATAGAATTGTATGACTACCTGCAAAAGCAGGGATCTGGACTCACTAATCCTGAAGGTCTTTTCCAGTCCTATGTTCTTATGTGCTAATCTTGGAATACACCAGCTCTTCTGCAGCTTCAATCAGCCCTGGTCAATAGTTACATAACACCAACAATTCCATTCCGAGTTTCAGGAAAGACTATACTCTTAGTTCCCTGAAACAAAATTGGGACACATCCAAGAGTTTGCTTCGTGCACTTTAGAGCATGTGTCTGTGATCTGAATCTTCCAATACCTAAATCCTGCAGCTACTTTTAACTCCAGAATCTAGTTATGCTTATACCCTCTGGCTCAAAGAGGCACAGCACAGACCACTCAGCACAGTAGGTGGTGTGGTTAAAATGGCTTTAAGTCATGTTTGTGCTTACCTGATTCTGTGCTGGTCAGGGGGCTGGAGTGGCCTCCCGGCATAATTTAGACAACCCTTGGGGACTATTTAAACTACAGCAGCCTGTTCTCAGCTCCCTGTGGCTGGCAGCAGTGCCCAGATTCTCTGCGTCGCTATGTGCTGAAAGTTCGCATAATATGCTCCTCCCACCCCACTGGGCCCTGGCATGCCCCTTATGCCAAGGGCTGCATGGGGATCCTCAGAAGACAGCCTTACACTGCCTACCCTCATTCTCACACTGAAGGAATTTTTCACTGACTGGTGATGTGATTTTTAGAACCCCTTTGCAGTGCTCCAGTCCTTTCACCCAGTGTAGAAGTACCAAGTGAGTGTAAGATTTCACCTGACCACCTACATGCAAATCCCTCCTCAAAACTTCCCTTTGCCACAATACCTACAAAAATCTTGACAATAGGAGGGTGGTGAGTCCGCTGCCTATCATACCGTCCAACTCTGTCTCACTGTTTACTTGGACTTTCCCATATGTTTGTATCATCTGTTGTGACTTGCCTTCTACTTTGATTATAAGCTCCGTAGGGAAGGGATTGTCTTTGTTGTGTGTTTGTACAGCACCTAGCACAATAGGGCCCTAGTCCATGAGAGGGGATCCTAGGTGCTACAGTGATCCAAATAATAAATAAAAGAGGCAATTAGGCTGATTCTGACAGACTTATTTCAAGACCTCTATCTCAATGTATAACAGGTTCCTTTCATGCTAAAATTGCACAAAATATGCTCTCAATTTCAGTAATGCTTAAAGGACACACTGCACTTGAAATCAAATCAAATCAGTATTGTAGGCATTACACTGTCCTCTGACTCTCCTGCCAATTTGGGTTTGTTTTCCAACCACATTATTTAAAATGCAGTTCTTTCTCAACTTACTGAGTAAGCAACACACACAATGGAAAATAACTAAATGACCATACAAAGGAAACTGATCATACAAAGTGTGAGAGGTGGCATCATACTGTGGATAAGGCATTGGACCTCATGAGACCTGGCTCTGCCAATGTCCTACTGTGTGACTTTGGCCTAGTCATATTACATCTCTCTGTTTTTATTTCCCCTCCCACACTTTGTCTTGTGTATTTAGATTAAGAACTCTTTGGGGGAGGGACTGTTTCATGCTATGTGTTTGTACAGTGCCTACATACCAGTGCTTATGTATAGAGGCACAACAGGCCCTCAACCTTAGTTGGGCCTTCTCAGCAGTATTCTGTGATAAATAGCTAATAACACTAATATGTGCTCCAGGGGGATTGGGACTCCCCTGCATCCACACCAGATAACAATTCAAGGTGTTTGCAATGTCCTTCCCTTGTTTGTAGCACACAAGGGGTTCACCAAACAAAAACAGACAAAAGGTCCTTTTCTGCCTCTTTCCCTTGAGAGAGAAGGGAGTCAAGAGTAAAAGAAAAGAAAGGCAAAAGTTCTCTGACTCTTAGGCAGTCTTTTGGGGTCAGGCCTTTGAGGTTTGGTTTATCAGCTACTATGCATATCTTTAATTAGGGTCTGCCTCTAGCCCCTCCTCTCAAGTCACCCAACTTCAGACCTATTCCATGCAGTCTCAGGAGTTGAGGTCTGCAATGGTCTCCCTCTTAGCTGATCTATCTGTGCTCAACAGTCTCTGAGATACCATAGTCTTCTTCCTGTTCACCACCCATGCAAGGCTTTCCCTTTTAAAGCCAGCTCCCCCGCCCCCATGGAGAGCAAGACTCACAGGTGCACCTGGTTAGTACTGGATAAGCCCAGAAAAGGTCATTAGCCTCCTCTCTACTAGAATGCGGATGTGCTCCTCCACAAGCTGTCAAGTCCACAGTGAAAAATAGAGACGTTTTTCTACCAATTTTACATTTCTTTAGTCTCATATTACTAGCAACTTAGTATTTATAACAATTTCAAACTTGAAATGAATGCATGTAGGTTAACAATAATGCTGTTATGTCAAATATATTAATAAAATATAACAAAAATTTACATCTAAACTAATCAAAAACCCTTCTCTGAACTGCCAGTGAGTGATAAGAGATGCCCCTTACAACCAAAAACCCAGAGTTTTAATTCTGTTACAATAATTATTTCACTATACATAATTTTGAATCTAGGATCTGGTCCCTGTAAGGACTAAGTGTTCCTCTATATATGAAAATGTTCAGATAAAGTTTTCTATCATGTTTCAACCTGAATTTTCCCTGTTTTGTTACAGCAAATAGAAGTTCCCTGAAAAGGAAACTCATGTTTTGAACCCTCTCTTTAAGCAGGCCCAAGAAGACAAGGTATTTTTGATGGAACCTGCTGAGATTCTGATTCCTGACCCACTTTTTAAGAATTATAATAATTCTGTCTGTCTATCTGTATTATTAGCAATATATCTATATATGTTTTAGCCAGCGTACATTAGTCAACACACACACACACGTATTAATTAGTTTGCTGTATATTATCAAGGCCATAAGACTTGGGTGTGCAAGAACAATGGAGCTGCAGCATTATTAGCTGGGAAACAGAGTGTCTCATTATATACTGTGTACTCAGTTTCCTCAGCTGAGCTTATTATCTTTCCTGTGTATAACTTACAAGCATACACTACTGTTCTAGCAATACTGGCAACTTAAAATCTATGTGAGAGATTTATAGATTCCAAGGCCAGAAGGGATCTCTGTAATCATCTAATCTGACCTCCTGTATAACACAGGCCCTAGAACTTCCCCAAAATAATTCCTAGAGAAGATCTCTTAGCAAAACTATCCGATCTTGATTTTAAAATTGTCAGTGAATCCGTTACAATTCTTGATAAATTTTTCCAGTGGATAATTGCTCGCTGTTAAAAAATTATACCTTAATTCCAGACTGAATTTGTCTAGTTTCAACTTCCATCCACTGGATTGTGATATGCTTTCCTCTACAAGATTGAAAAACACATTATCAGATATTTGTTCCCCATTCAACTCACCCCTTAACCTTCTCTTTAGTAAGATAGCTAGATAGACTCAAGGAGCTCAATTACTACAAGGCATGCTTTCTAATCTGTTAATCATTATTATGGCTCTTCTCACCCCTCTCTCAACATCCTTCTTGAATTATGGGCATCAGACTGGGCCCAGCATTCCAGTAGCGGTCATACCACTGCCAAATACAAGGGTGAAATAGTGACTCTACTCCTGCTTGACATTCTCCTGTTTATGCATCGCAAGATCTCATTAGCTCTTTTGGCCACAGCATCAGACTGGGAGATCATGTTAGGCTTATTATCCACAATGACCCCCAAATCTTTTTTCAGAATTGCTGCTTCCCAGGATACAGTCCCTCATTCTGTAATTATGACTTACATTTTTTGTTCCTAGATGTATTAATTTATATTTAGCCATAATAAAATCATAAAATACCAGGGTTGGAAGAGACCTCAGGAGGTCATCTAGTCCAACCACCTGCTCAAAGCAGGACTAACCCCCAGATAAATTTTTGCCCTAGATGGCCCCCTCAAGGATTGAGCTCATAACCCTGGGTTTTAGCAGGCCAATGCTCAAACCACTGAGCTATCCTTTCTCTCCATTGTTTGCCTATTGTTTGCTTGCACCCAATTTACCAAGCAATCCAGATTGCTCTAAATCAGTGTCATTGTTTAGGCCCCCCAAATATATATACCACCACCCACGTCTGAAGGCAGAACAGAGAGCACTGAAGGCAGCGCTGTGCTAGCAGCACCACAGAAGTAAGGGAGGCAACGTGAAAATTGATATTTCTCAATATCACCATTCACAACAGACTTAGAATCCTACTGCCACTCTTAATTCTGTGTGCTGCTGTTGACACCCAGGGGCTGACAGCCGGAGCCCCACCACCTCCAAAGGCAGGACTAGGGCGGTGGGGAGGAGAGCCTGAGCCCAGGTGGGGGGCCTCCATCTGTCAGCTCTAGGGCAGTGGGGCTCCCTCTGTCCCCATTTCCCCTGCCTCCTAAATACCATGGGCTTCATAACAATTTTCAGCATTTCTCTTGTTTCTGTAGTTGTCCATATTTTTGGTTTGTTTCTTTTAAACACTTCAGCTGCGAGGGCAAATTAAGCCAATCTTTTCTACTCTTTGTTTTAATATTTCTCTGAAAACTTCTCCTTAAATCCTACTTATTTAATGCACCTTTCTTTTGCTGATAGTCTGCTCTCACCATCTTGCTTAATCTATTTATTGTTTTATCATATGTCCAATTTAGATTCCAAATTTTTGAAGCAGGGATCTTTACTATACCTTTTGTAAAGCACCTGGCATACCTCTATTGCTGGATGAGTGATACCTTTATAACAGTCTCCCAGATTTCTACATGTTTTTTAACACCTACATTTTACAAAGCAAACAGTTCGTATTTTCACCCATTAGCACTGCTTTGTATTGCCGCCACCTACCTGAATGAGGTAAAAGTCACAATGGGACAAATTCAGCTATGTTGGGTCTATGACACATACAGAGCTGTCAGTGGAAGCCTCAACTGTCCATTTAGTTTTCTGCCTATTTTGTCTCATTAAGGCAGCACAACGCAGGCAGAATAGGGGTTGAGAATCTCATCAGCAAAGTCAGGACCGCTAGATTCTATTCCTGACTATGAACTGACTTGCTTTGTGATTTTGAGCAAGTGATCTCCATCTCAGCCTCATATTCCTCATCTGTGAAATGCTTTGGCATTGTTGGCTATTTATGTATCTACTTACGGAGCTTTATTTTGTATTATAATATTTGTACAGTTCTGGGCACATTTGATTCAAAAGTCAGATTGGCTACAAGCATGAGATCTCATTTTATGTTCATATATGCTCCAGTAACCTGATTCTAAAAATACTCTCAGAACAGAAATGTGCTATCTTATCTATGACCAAGCCAATCAAAAATTATTTGCATTCCAAATACTGAATATTCATAATAAAGTGCCCACAAGCAAGCTTCAGACCAAGGATTATTCACAGAAATAAGTAGGTAGTTTTGAAAAAGCAATAAATGTGTGTGAGAGAAAAATCACAATCTGTTCATGGACAAGTTTCCAGCAGAAAAACAGGAAAAATTAGTTGATTAAGTTACTCATTTTGAATTATTCATCCAGCTCAATGTATCATCTATCCTAGTCATTGTTACTTTGTAGTACATATAATGGTAGAACCAAGAAGCCACAATCAAGATCAGGACCACACTGTCCTAGGTGCTGTACAATAGAGAATAACTCTTTAATTACTTTTGTTTCCCTTCTCTGGATACATTCTCACCTATATGTTTTTATAGGGATGGAAATTCCCTTTTGAGGAGGTTCCTCTCTGTCAATGTTGAAGTGGGGATGAAAAGATTGGTTGTCTGGGAGAACACTTCTCCCAAGATCCCACAAGTGAGCTACTCCTGTGCACAGAAGGAGCTCTGCAAAGTTTTGGGGAGAATGCAAGATCTTCTGGAGGTGGAGCAGGAGGACATCACAGTATCCGCATTCCTGCATGGAAGTCATGGTGAAAACCAGAGAGGTTGGGAAATTCCGAGAGGATTTTCTAGTGGAATTTGTGAATTTCCCCCCTGCTCTGTCCTTCTGCATGACCATATTCTGCTGCCTCTGGATGAAATTTCCTGGCAGCATGTTATTCCTAGTTGAAAAATCCTATTTTATTTCTGAGAAAAAAATTATTCTTTTTCAAAAACAAACAAAAATACCTATTTTGGTTGCTTTCAAATTGAAATTTATTTCTTTTTTGTTGTAAACCAAAATACCTTTCAGTTTTCAGATTCTTCCCCACCTTCCCTTCTCTCACTTATTTACTTTCTGCCTTTTTTCCTTTCTGGAAAGTGCAGAGAAAAGGTTTTTTTGTTATTTTAAGGTGGAAAAGAGTGAAGATTTTTTTTAAACCTTTCACATTTTTTCCAACAGAAAAGTGAGAGAAAATAGGAAAAACCTCACGTTCCCCAACTTGTTTAGCTTTTCACATTGTACTGGAAAAGAGGGATCTAGAAGAGTGCACACACTGCTGGCACACTCCTTTATGGATGGCATAAGCCTTTTCCCCCTGTGACAGCCCCTGATGACAGCTGCTGGAGCTCTGTAGTGGTCTGCTTCTTCTCATGATTCAACCATCCAGCCTCATCATTATGAGTTCTCCCATTCTAGGGCAATAGTCCCACCAACAACATTTCAATATCCTTACATCAGGTCTTCAGCTCCCAATTCTGGGCCCCAGGATCCTTCACCCTCTTGTCTTAGGGCTTTCAGAAGTCTTTTTCCCTTTTTTTTATCAGAGCTTCACACCACCTTCCCCAATAGCTTGTAGGGAACCCAGACTAACCCTGTCTTCTAGATTCCAGCCCAGGGACCCTGTAGCGAGCAGGGAAAGTCTGTCTATTCTATTCGCACATGTCCCCGCTACCTCCCTTGCCTGCTTCCTACCTCAGCCTGTCATCAGGCCTTTCCTTCCCATAGCCCCTTCCTGGGGTCATTGTGTACCCTGTGTTCTTCTTAGGCTACAAGTCATCTCTATTTTCCAGGCCTCTACAGCCTTTCTAGGGAGAGCTTTTTCCTGCAGTCTAACAAATCCCATATGAAAAGACAAACATAAGCCACTTTTGCCCTACTCAGGCTCTAACTTCTTCTCTCTTAACATCAGCTGCTCCATTTCTGAATTGAACACCTCCCAAGGCTCTCTCCCTATAAGTCCAGATCCCGTCCTTTTGCCAGGGCTCACCACTAGAGCTTGCTCTACCCTGGGGGCTTTTCTGTCTCTGTCCTGGCTTCTTGCCAAGTTTTCTACTCGAGAGGGTCCCAAGGCCAACTCTTCCCTTGGGCAACTGCTTAATGTCCAAATAAATGTGTTAGGCCTGGTCTACACTACGCGTGTAAACCGATTTTAGCAGCGTTAAACCGATTTAACACGGCACCCGTCCACACAACGAGGCCCTTTATATTGATATAAAGGGCTCTTAAAACCGATTTCTGTACTCCTCCCCTATGAGAGGAGTAGCGCTGAAATCGGTATTATCAGATCGGATTAGGGTTAGTGTGGCCGCAAATCTACGGTATTGGCCTCTGGGTGGTATCCCACAGTGCACCATTGTAACTGCTCTTGACAGCAATCCAAACTGAGATGCACTGGCCAGGTATACAGGAAAAGCCCTGAGAAATTTTGAATTTCATTTCCTGTTTGCCCAGAGTGGAGCTCTGATCAGCACGGGTGGCGATGCAGTCCCAAATCCAAAAAGAGCTCCAGCATGGGCCGTACGGGAGATACTGGATCTGATCACTGTATGGGGAGACAGATCTGTTCTATCACAGCTCCGTTACAGAAGACGAAATAAGAAAGCATTTGAAAAAAATCTCCAGGCTGTGATAGACAGAGGCCACAACACAGTGCTGTGTGACAAGCATAATGGAAAGCCAAAGAATCAAATATATGCTCATGGAGGGAGGGAGGGGTGACTGAGGACTCCAGCTAACCCACAGTCCCCGCAGTCTCTGAAAAGCATTTGCATTCTTGGCTGAGCTCCCAATGCGTGTAGGGTCAAACACATTGTCCGGGGTGTTTCAGGGTATATGTCATCAATTTACCCTCCCCTCCCCCCATGAAAGAAAAGGGAAAAAAATCATTTCTTGACTTTTTTCTATGTCACCCTATGTCTACTGCATGCTGCTGGTAGACGCGGTGCTGCGGCAATGAATAGCAGCATCCTCTCCCCTCCCCTCCCCAGTGGCAGAAGGTACAATATGACTGCTATCCATAGTCATCATCAGCCCGTGAGTGCTCCTGGCTGGCCTCAGGTGAGGTTGGCTGGGGGCGCCTGGGTAAAAATAGGAATGACTCCAGGTAGATGGTACAGAATGGCTGGTAACCGTCCTCATCATAGCAACTGGGGGCTGAGTTCCATCAGCCCCCGCCCCCAGCCTTCATGTCTAAAGAAAAGATTCTGTACTGCCTGGACTATCATAGCAGAGGGATGCTGGGCTTCTCTCCTCTCCACTGTTTAATGTCCTCCCTGTACTATCATAGCTGCTGGAGGCTGTCTCCCCCTCGTTTTATCTCACTAAAAAGTCAGTGTTTCTTATTCCTGCATTCTTTATTACTTCATCACACAAATGGCGGACACTGCCACAGTAGCCCAGAAAGGTTGGGGGAGAAGGGAATCAATGGGTGGGGTTGTTGCAGAGGCACCCCCTGTGAATGGCATGCAGCTCATCATTTCTGCAGGATCTGACACAGAGCGGCTGTGCTCTCTGGTTCTCTGATACACTGGTTCTCTAGTACACTTGCTCCATATTCTAAGCAGGACTGACTCTATTTTTAGATAAACCATGAAGGAGGGATTGACCCAGGGAGTCATTCCCTTTTTTGTCTTTGTGCCTCCTGCCGACCTCAGCTAAGGCCAGCCAGGAGCAACCATGACAGCAGCAGACGGTACAGAACGACTGATAACCGTCATCTCATCGCCAATTTACAATGGTACAGCAGACAGTACAGAACAACTGGTAACCATCTCTGCTACCTTGCAATGGCAAATGGATGCTGCTGTGTAGCGCTGCAGGACCACCTCTGTCAGCGGCATCCAGTACACATATGGTGACAGTGACAAAAGGCAAAACGGGCTCCATGGTTGCCATGCTATGGCGTCTGCCAGGGCAATCCAGGGAAAAAGGGTGCAAAATGATTGTCTGCCGTTGCTTTCATGGAGGAAGGATTGAGTGACGACATTTACCCAGAATCAGCCGTGACACTGTTTTTGCACCATCGTGCATTGGCAACTCAACTCAGAATTCCAATGGGTGGGGGAGACTGTGGGAACTATGGGATAGCTACAGGATAGCTACCCACAGTGCAACACTCCGGAAATCGACGCTAGCCTCAGTACATGGATGCACACTGCTGAATTAATGTGCTAAGCGTGGCCGCGTGCACTCGACTTTATACAATCTGCTTTACAAAACCGGTTTATGTAAAATCAGAATAATCCCGTAGTGTAGACATACTCTTAGTCTCTAAAGTGCCACAAGGACTCCTCATTGTTTTAACCCTGCCACTCTCTCGCCATTCTCTGTTGCCAAGAGAGAGACTGCAGAATTCTTTCCTGCACTCTCTTCAGCCTCCTCTTGTTCTGGGGTTCCTCTCTGCATAGTAATCACTCAGTTCCTCCCTCAAATGGGGCTCATTTTAAGCTGGGCTTGGACCACCCTCCACATGCAACCACGTGACCTAATTAATCTCTCCTGCTCCAATTAACTCTTTCAGAGCCAGGGTGAGATATATACTCCATCACAGGAAGAAAAGTTTAGCAAAAACTTTTAAAGAACTTTTCCAGTGGAAAAAGAATCCATAGGAAGTTAAAAATTGAGAGAAGTGAATTTTCCTACAATTTCAAATTGAGAATTAGTAAAAATATGTAACTTTTCCTAAACATTTTGTTTCAACTTGTTTGTTTTGAGAAATGAAAAAAATATTCTTTGAGAGACCTCATTTTTCAGTGAAACCTGGAAAAAACATCTACTAGCTCTATAGAACAGTTCCAGTGGCTGGGTCCCCCCGTGGTTGCTCAGCAGCAACTGCTGACAGGAGTTGGGGAAATTACAGCTGTACAAACTCTAGATTTGATCACTGCAATGCACTGTACCTAGGACACAAACCCTGGCCTTCAAAAACAAAAAACAGCCCCCTTTGAAACAGCAAATCTCTTTATTCAATATAAGCCTCTGGGAGCACATCACTATTCCCTGGCTAATATCAGCTGAAATATAGGAAAGAAATCGTGAAAATAAAGTACTCTAAAGCACTGCTTCTGAGTCTTTTTGATACAGGGATTAGCTTGTGGCCTTTCTAAACAGTGTCAGGGAGATCTCAGGGACTTGCGCCAGTCCACGGACTGGTCATCGAGAAATATCACTCTAAGGCAGTGGCAGCTCACACTGCCGGGAGCCACAGAGCCCGAGTGTGGTGAGGGGGGAGCTGGAGGCGCACAGGGGCCGCCGCTCACATGCATCTTCTGCAGGAGCCCCTCCGGAGGGCGGGTGTCACCGGGCCATAGCCCAGGCAAGAGGGACGGTGGGTGCAGCTGCTCCCCCCTAGCGGCCCCACCACCTTTGCAGGGCTGCTGCCCCCCTGCACACTCTTGAAACTGATTTAGTTTGGCTTCCAGAGAGAGAGTCAGAAGAAGAGCTCTGCCTCTATATTTAGGGTTCTTCAATAACTTGATATCCCATCACATTGCATTTTTGTTTGAAAAGCAGATTCTGTGTTCACCATAGAAAATCTTGGTTACATTCCAGAAAATCACTACAGAATTCAGAAAAAGCCCTAGATTATAGCTTATCGTGCAAGATGGGACTATTCTTCAGAGTTCAGATTAAAAAAGACCAATTACATGATTGAGAAGTAAATATAAAGTACTTTAATGTGTTTATACAAAGTGAGTTTGTTTATACTTGGACCATCGCATCTTTAAAAAAGTCTTGTTTTACTAACTTTAATATTGTTAAAAATTCACAAAGGAAGAAAATGACTTTGAAAGTCGAGTATGGAAAAACAGCCATTTTTTTCCCTTTTCTGCCTTTTGAGATACTGTTACTCAAATATTTGCACGGCATATTCTGAAAGTCAAATGAAAAACAACTAACTCATAACAACTAAGCCATCAATTAGCTAGGTTTCCAGAGGATGGGGTGAGAGAAGTACATTTGTTATCTAAGAGATAAAGAGCCTAGATTTTCATGGAACTTGCTGAAAGTTAGATGAGCAATTAACTGAGTGGGATTTGTCACCTGCAAAGTTGATTCTTGGTAGGCTATGCCAAGTAACTTTATTTATTAATTTGGATTTCATTCGAAAAGAAACATCTCACAGCCATACGCACCACTGACAACCTGCCTAGTTGTTTGTCTATGCACCTGTTATATCATGTCTTTAGACTGTAAACACCTGGGGATTATCATTTACTATGTATCAATTTAGTTCCTAGCACAATGGGTTGATACCTCTGGCAATATAAATCTTGAATATTAATAGTTTTAAAACAAAATGCCATAGGACTTGTAATACATAACTCCATCCAGAGTAGCAGCATTTCTCCAGCCCCCATGCTACACGCACTGAAGCATGTGAATAACTTTAAACATAGCCGGACTACTCACATGGTTGAAGTTATGAAAGTGCTTCAGTGCTGTATTGTCTAATCATCAGTTAGTAGATATAATGGCATTTGAAGTGCTCTTTAACCATAAACTGACAGATTAGTGTTGTCCTGCACCCTACGACACATAGTACTTGGTTGCAAGTAGTCCTGCTTAAGGGACTCACTCTGGGTACTCTTGGTGCACAAATTCCTTCAAAAGGTGCTGGGCTGCAGACTTGGTCATGTTCCCCTTACAACTTTTTCCACATTGGTTGCAAATATGGTAGCATGTCCTCTAGGGATAGTGTACCATGCACACTCCCTATCCTTGCTCTCTGGAGTTCTTGGGAGGCAATGTGCCTATTCAATTGAAAATGAGGCATATGGGTGTCATGTTGGCCCAAGGATATGTTTATGTAAGAGCTAGCTCTTCTAGATGTTCCTCTGAGTTGCCTTGCAATGGAGAAGAATTTGTACGTTGCAGGAATTCTGAGGAAAAGCTGGGAATAGAACATGGATATGCTCACTCCCAGGCATGTGACTCACACACAAGACCTTCCTTCTTAGCAGCATGAATGATTGATATTATAAAAGAAAAAGATTTACAACACAATAATAAAATATCCCCTCTGCCCTTGTATGACTGTATTCATTACTGATCATTAAGAAATATCTTTTTAATAATCAAGAGCTAACAGCTACAGTTAGAGCTATAAAGGCTCGTTGGGATTTGCCCTTCAATGAACTGATGTGCAAGCAGGGGGAGGGGGCAGGTGCGCAAGGTGGAAGTTTCGCCTAGGGCACAAAATATCCTTGCACCAGCCCTGTACCTCCCCAACCTTGTTTTGCTAATGTCCTGGGACTGACACAGCTACAACAACACTGCATGTAACCTCCAATGTCAGCTCTTTCCACTATAGCAGTTGGACTTCAACAGTGACATTTATGAACACGAGAGAGAGAGAGATTCAGAGATATTTTCAGTAACTGACTTATGAATGTTGAACTCAGTCAGAAAAGAACAGAATGGTAATGATTTTTAGCTCCTTCAGAACACACCTTAAACCCACTCCTTTCACATAAAATCATAGAAGATTAGTGTTGGAAGAGACCACAGGAGGTCATCTAGTCCAACTTCTGCTCAAAGCAGGAACAACCCCAACTAAATCATCCCAGCCAGAGCTTTGTCAAGCCAGGCCTTAAAAACCTCTAAGGAAGGAGATTCTACCACCTCCCTAGGTAACCCAATGCAGTGCTTCACCACCCTCCTAGTGAAATAGTTTTTCCTAATATCTACCTTAGACATCCCCCACTACAACTGCAGGACCATTGCTCCCTATTCTGTCATCTGCAACCACTGATAACAACCTAGCTCCATGCTCTTTGGAACCTCCCTTCAGGTAGTTGAAGGCTGCTATCAAATTTCCCCTCATTCTTCTGCAGACTAAATAAGCTCAGTTCTTTCAGCCGCTCCTACTAATGAAGTCCAATATGCCATCATAAGTGCAGGACTCTGCACTTGTCCTTGTTGAACATCATCTGATCTCTTTTGGCCCAATCCTCCAATTTGTCTAGGTCACTCTGGACCCTATCCCTACCCTCCAGCGTATCTACCTCTCCCCACAGCTTAGCGTCATCCGCAAACTTGCTGAGGGTTCAATCCATTCCCTCATCAAGATCATTAATGAAGATGTTGAATAAACTGGCCCTAGGAGCAATCCCTGGAGCCCTCCACTTGATACTGGCTGCCAACTAGACACTGAACCGTTGATCACTACCCACTGAGCCCTACAATCTAGCCAGCTTTCTATCCATCTTATAGTCCATTCGTCCAGCCCATATTTCTTAAACATGTTGGCAAGAAAAAAGTGGGATACTGTATCAAAACGTTTGCTAAAGTCAAGGTATGCCATGTCCACCATTTTCCCCACCTCTACAGAGCTAGTTATCTAATCATAGAAGGCAATCAGGGAGGTCAGGCATGACTTGCCCTTGGTGAATCCATGTTGACTGTTCCTGATCACCTTCCTCTCTTCCAAGTCCTTCTAAATGGATCCTTGAGGATCTGTTCCATAATTTTTCACTTAGCCTTCCCTCAGTAACCCCACAGAACCACACACTTAAAAGTAAATCCATATAGAGTGAGATAGGAGAAGAGAGAGAGGAGAGAAATCTTGTATTCATGTTAATAAATGTGCATACCATGGAACCTAGATAGTAGGCATGTGCAGAGGCCAGAGACAATCTCAGTTCTTTAGTTTCTGCTTCTCAACAACATGGGAAGTTTAGTGCAGACTATAGAGCTCAGCTTGCTGGTGAGAGCAAGGTGTAGCAACTCTACATTCACTGTTGAGGTGTAACAGGGGCTTCTCCAGCCCGGATTTCCCTAGGACTCCTGGAGGAAGATATGTTTGCCTATGGTGCAGTGCCTCTGGAAGTTGCTACCATGGTATAGTCTTTTCTTCATTCACACCCACTTACCCCAACACAGCAATGCCTTAAAACTACACATTTTACATTTCAGTAACATCATAATGCCACTGTTTGGTTTTTCTGGCTTGATTTATTCTTTATGAGCTCATGCTGCTTATCATTATTTAGTATTAGTCAGGCTGCTCAATGAAGAGCTTGAAGATCAATTTCTTTACTACTTATTCCTGTATTTTAATTGCCATTGGAGTTAGTTTAGCTGATCTTCATTTTCATCACCCTCCCCTTCTTTTCTATTCTAAACATGGTCCCCTTCTTTTGTATTTAGTGAGTTGTCAAAGAGGGCTACTTCTGACTGCATCTTCACAAACAGTTCTTCAAAGACCTAAAATGAATATCCAGTGATGCTGCTGATTGGAAAGGATGATAAGAAACCTACAAATACCTACATTCTCTTGCTCAAAACCTCATTAGCTATTAATTTCCTGCATATGTTTCAATGTATCTTATTTAAAGACAGAAGGAAACAGAAATGGAGTATTTCATCCGTTGCCAAGTACCTGTAACAAGCTATTAAGCTTATTTTGTAATAGACTCCTTTCTAGTTTTTCCTTTACCTGGGATGCAATTACAAAACATTTCCATTGACTCCCTACACTGGCTATATTTTAGTTTACAGTTTGCATTTACTATATTAAAATATTGTGTTTTGTCTCATATTATCGTCAGAGATTCCTTCTCTGTTTTATAACTGCCTTGTTGCTTCCCATTGTACTCTTCTTTTCACTTATATCTTTCTTTTGTAGTAGATTTATTATCGATTTTGCCTCAGTGATAGTGTCCCTTAGGATACAAAAAGAATTGAATTTCCTATAGCTTATTCATACTTCCACTCATGTGATCTTTACCACTAGTTCTTTTAATTTCACAAAATGTGCCGTTTCTCCGCTGGCTATTCTTATACCACTGCTCTTTTTTGTTTGTTTGTTTGAAGACACATAAATATGAACATAACTTCAACTCATGAAAGTAGTCCACTAGCTATCAATCATATCGTTTTACTCAGCATCCAGCATTGATACTGATGGGATTTAATGTGAGATTACAGATGAGGCAATAAGTGTGCCCAGCCTTCTAAATATACAGTACAATAGAGTGGATGAAGTTTAAACTATGCAGCAGATACACATATTAGTTACAATATTGTGTATGAGACAAAGAAAGATTTTGTGTAGAACCAGGGAGGGTTTTCCATGGGCCATATGTGGAGAATGGGCAGGAGGGAAGAAGGCAAGAAATTAAGATTGTTGTTTGAATGTTAAAGATTCTTTTCCTTTTCAAACCATCATCTTTCAGGGTTCAATCCAGCTTTCACAGGACTTGGATCAGGCCCTAAATTTGCATGGATAGGTTTTTTGGGGGATTAGTCAACCTAAGTTACGTTGCTCTAGCTACATGAATAACGTAGCTGGAGTTGACTTAACTTAGGTCAACTTAGGTCAATTTACCCCAATGCCTTCACTGCACTGCATAGATGGGAGACACTCTCCGGTCAACTTACCTTACTCTTCTTGGAGCGGTGGAGTACTAGCATCAATTGGAGAGAGCTCTGATATTGATTTAACAGGTTTTCATTAGACCCACTAAATCGACACACGCTGCATCAATTGCAGCAGCGTCGATCTGTCGGTAGTGAAGACAAGACCTTTGTCTCACACTCCATAAAAGACAGAGGACTTGAAAGGTAGGTTGGGAAGTGAAAACTGCCATCATCGCACCAGAGCTGGAGGAGACAGAAACAGAGACTAGCTCTTTACCTTACACCAATGGTGGTAATGTGTCTATTCTTTCTGTATTATGTATAGTGCTCTATTAATTGGATCAACTTTGATTAAATAATTCCATCTGAGCCTGTTATTTGAAAATCTCAAATTTCAAATTAAAACACACAGCAGTTATTTTAAGATGTTTTCTTGTCTTTTATGCCATGTGTGACTGGTAATTGCTCTGACAGGCTGGTTTTTTAGTAAGTGACAATTTGGATGTAATTTGTAGTAATAGGAAGATTATATGGATATCTAAGATGAAGCATATCATTCTTGACTGCATGTGAGTTCGATAAAAGTTTACAGATGGATTATTAATGGAGCCATTATCATACATTACAAAAGGAACATGATGAATTATATGTTTGTCAACTAGGGAATACTAAGCCACCATCTGTTTTGGATAATTGCATTTTGTCTAGAGTTATTGATGTTTTTCCCTTCTCAGTATAAAATTTGTACATGCGATCTAACTTCTCTTCTCAGTTGTGAGATTAGAAAAACCTGAAGAGTACAGTAAATAAGATGGGATATTAATTTTAATAAAACATATTCATCCTCCCAATAAAAGAGGATGATCTTACCATTTTTTTCCAAATCAAATGTATGGTAATATTATGTATTAATGGAGATATATTTTTATTACAAATATCTTAAATTAATCATTTCATGCTAAGGTATTAGAAATATAGCAGACTAATTTAACTGAAAATCATGGGATGGAATCCTTTAAATTATATTATCTATTGGTACTGGGAGGGATAGCTCAGTCGTTTGAGCATTGGCCTGTTAAACCCAGGGTTGTGAGTTCAATCCTTGAGGGGGCCATTTGGGGAGTGGTCCTGTTTTGAGCAGGGAGTTGGACTAGATGATCTCTTGAGGTCCCTTCCAACCCCAAAAACCTATGATTCTAAGTTAACTTTCCAACAAGCATGTTCACCACATAGCTGAAGGATATTACTGATGTGCAGAAGAATAACTTTCAAAAGTATAAAAATAAATTGATATAGAAATGCTACATTTACCAGATAATTAAGAGTGGATATTACCTAATGGCAATAGTTCAAATATTCAATATCAGGAGTATAGAAAAGTAGGGATATTAGACATCCCCATGCCTTCTTAAATTAAATTATACACAGATTGTAGTATTCACGATACCACAGGTTTTAAGAATAATTCCAGATTTAAACATGGGTCCACATACTTGGCCTTGCTGTAGTACTCCTTCACCCTCTTAAGCTGCTGTGACAACACAAAGTGCCCATAAAGCTATCATCAGCAGCTTCCTGAGGATACATCCAAGTGCAGGTAGCATAGAATTATCATGGAGCTGGAGTAGCAGCTCAACATTACTTCTCTGCTGTTCCCCTGTGTGCAGAATCCCAAGACAATGTATAGCCAATACAGTCTTCTAGTCTGCCAGTACAGAGGAGTGTTCAGCATGTCATTACATTTTGTTACTGGGAGTTGCAAGGACTCTGCATTTGGATGAATTTTACTTAGAATTAATTAAAAAAAAGGAGGGTGGATTTCTTTCAAGAAAATAATTATCATCTATGCATACCATAGAATTTATTAACTTACCAACTAATAAAACAGAAAATATGTTAAATTTATTCGGGGCTTTCTCAAATTAGCTAAAGGATCTTGTTTCCTTATCAAAAAGATCCTAAATGCTGTCAGCTATATATACAATCTATAGCATATCTTGGGCTATCATCGGATTTCAAAGGTTGAATTAAAAGCTACATGATGATGCTAGAGACCAGTAGAGAGCGCTTGGAAAATCATGAACTCATTTGTTTGTTTAAAGATACATTGTGACTGAGTGCCCGGATGGGCCACACCGAGGATGCCACACTGAGGGCAGGCTGCAAGAAATGTGGCAGACAATCCCCAAAATTGGTGGCTTATTCCATAGTTAGATTCACCAAGCCAGTAAAAAAGAGCTTCTGTAGTACCACACTGGTTAACAAGAACCCCTTTAGGCATTCCAGCCCATTTAGACAACCAAGAATAATATAGTGAGAAGCTACTGAAAACCTCATTCACCCTATTTAAGGTTCACCCATCTCAAAGGACCAGACACTTATCCCCAGGTTAATATGAATCTCAGATTTTACCCAAATATCACGCTGTCAGCTAATCCTTAATAACTAAATTTTAGATTAATAAAAGGAAAAAGAAAGAAGAAAGTTATAAATGGTTAAGAGATCGATATACATACAAATGTGTGTAAAGTTCTTAGGTCAATTTCATAGCAGAGATGGTGAGGCTGCTGATTTGTAAAAGTCTTTCAGGAATACATTCAAAAGGCTATAGTTCAACAGGCAGTTCAGGTGTATAATGCTAGAGTTTTTCCATGAGAATTTCAAGTAATCCAGGCATCTAAGGTTTAGATTTTTCTTGGTAAGGATTAAGCAGACCAGAGATGAAAGGATCAGGCCTGAGGTTTCACTTGTATAGCTGAAATGGGCTGTTAAGTGTTTTGAACACAGCCTATGACTGACAATTCATCACTTTGAAGTTAACATCCTACTTACTATGCATACACTGGTAAACCAGGTACACTATAAAACAACAGCTGGTCATTATAACAGAGGGCTGGTCCACACTGGGGGGGGGAAATCGATCTTAGATACGCAACTTCAGCTACGTGAATAACGTAGCTGAAGTCGAATATCTAAGATCGGATTACTCACCCGTCCACACAGTGCGGGATCGATGTTCGCGGCTCTCCCTGTCGATTTCAGAACTCCATTGGGGTTGATGGAGTTCCAGAATCGATATAAGAGTGCTCGGGGATCTATATATCGCGTCTAGATTAGACGCGATATATCGATCCCCGAGCAATCGATTTTAACCCGCCGATACGGCGGGTAGTCTGGATGTGGCCAGAGATAATTAAATGGAAGACAATGTAGATACTCATTAGTTTCCTGCAGTATCTCACATCTTTAAGTTTAAAGTTAACTGAACAATTTGCATACATAATGTAGAGCAATTAAGACCTGAACGAGAATTAGTATCTACAAACTAATCTGGTGACATTGTTTATCTTGTTAGAAGTTTTAGGTAAACACAAACAAATACACTTAGCCTCTCCCTTGATTTCTATTACTACAAATGAATGGGTTAATGACTGTTAGTCTAGCACATCTTTGACATTTTCATACAAATTGTCTTGATTACAATTGTAATGTCTCTTGTTAAGTTGTTATGGGACATACACAAGTTGGCAGTGTCATATAGATAAAGAACATTTGATTTAAGGCTGGAGAATTTAAAATGAAATGAATGAGGAGCACTGTGAAAAATCCTAGTTTGTTCATTGAATCAGCTAAAGCTTATCTTAGAAGGCACAGTTATTTTCTACAGTGTAAGAAAAAATAGAAAGCATGTATGCCCTGCTGGTTAATTTACACCAGCAAGTGTTTTATCTAGAAGCCATGACTAAGAAGGGAACCTTTGAGAAAAATAGATTTTGACTTGTTATAAGAAACAATAGAACTGCAACCAAAAAAAGTATTTCTAAAGGCAAATTACAGTGAGGAATACTTGTAGCCTCACTATTGCAAAGATGTAAGCATGTACATCATTAGCCCCACTAAAGTCAATGGGACTATTCGTGTGCCTAAAGAAAAGCATGTGCAGATGTTTTTGAAGGATTTGAGTCTTTAGTATATATTAATACACCCACTTGATTTTGACATTTGGGGCAACAATATAAAAAGCTACATATAAATTACCAGTTAAATATATTTAAAAATTTAGTCAGGCAGATAAAAATTCCATGTAAAAAACATCTTAGTTCAAAGATTCTTTTAAGTGATCACCTAGTTTCTCCTAAGGTTAACAGCAAAAGGAATTCCAGCCACATGGGGAGAGATTCTGTGCTGTGCTTCTGTGAAGTGCCACACAAAACTTACAGCCAAAGGAGGCTTTAAATCACCTTTGCACCCTCTCAAGCTGTGGCTGTTCCAAGGACAGGAGAGACCTCATATGGTACAGCAGCCTCCTTGCTCTGCAGCACTGCCTAGAATTTCTTCAGTACTGCATGCTGCGGCCCCATCCCTTAAACAGTCTTCTCACCCATGCCTCACCTCCAACACAATTCTCTGATCACAACTCTGCCTTCCGCTCACCTCCTATGTCAAGGCTTGCAATGGGGCCTTGGGAGGCACTTTTACAGCTGGCTCCACGTTACCTACAATTGGATACAGTCTGGCTCCAATCTTGTTTAACCTGAGAGAGCAAGATGGTTCTTGATGGATGTTCCAAAGAATGCTTGTGAAATGTGTTTTTGTTATTAGGTATTATAGAACAATGGTATTTCAGTTCAGACTAACTCCCACCAAAGCACTTGATACAGTTTCGTGGAATTTATATTGGTGGTGGTTCCTGGGCTTTAAATAATCATATCAGAATTATTACAAATTTAAAAATAAGAGACCTTATACAAGCCCTCTAGCATGTCAGCAGTCATTCTGCCATGAGACACCTATCAGGCCTTGGATCCCAGTATTTTGGAATGATAATGTCCTTAGGGTGATCCTTCCCATTGATTCAGTGGGAGCAGAATCAAGTCCTTAGAGAAATTAAGCCTGCTATAAGAAATAACTGTATGACAATGTCATTATGGGACCATCTAAGGTGCCAGAAGGACTCCTCGTTTTTTGCAGATTTCTGCTGTCTCTCTGATTCGCATGCCAAATTTATTCTTTTTACAATTTAAAAATGTCTTTTTCTAACTGTCATTCCTGCAATCTCAGACTGGAATCCTGAAGTCAAGCTGTAATCTTTCCTATTTTTGCACCATCACCACCAATATAAATTCCACAAGACAATATATATCTTCAAAATTCTATATTCAAAGTTTGAGCAATCTAAGTGTCTTCAAATTCTGCTGTCAGTTACAGCTGTTTAGCAGAATTGCCTTCATAAGTGTGTTGTAATAAATCCAAGCAGCTATCTCAAGTTTTTATGAAAGAAGAATACTTAAAATCCAAACAGAAAAATTCTTTGGACTATATTAGCTTCCTCATTTTCTGTAAATATTACAACCAAAAAACTACATTAAAACAATGTTAAGGTTGCAAAGTCAAGCACTCAACTGTTGCAGAATTATTGCAAAAAGGGCCAAGGCAGGGATCTGTTTTAAGAACCGCCCACTGTGATTGGAACCTTGATATAGAACTTCCTTCAATAAACCCTCTGCTATGCTAATATTTTTGTGAAAACACTGTTTCCCACTCTAGCTGAATACCTGCTTTGTTTCATCTATTTGTGTGTGTGTTTCTTTAATGAGCGAGTAGTGGTACAAACATTGTTTGTCACACTTTGTGTCCTGTATGACCTTTGCCTAGTATGGGATACTAGAATTCGACAAACTACATTAGAAGATGATCTTTAATAAATCCCATAAAGTCTGTTAATTGGCTGGACCTCTAGACTGACATACAACAGGATTCATCTGCAATTGATTGGAGGGTGGTGGCTCTGGAGGTTAAAGCATGGAAGTGCAATACAATAATGTAGCTGCTTTTGTGCATTCAAGCAAATTTCTTGACTCTCAAATATTAAATAAACTACTCATTTTATTAACATGCAAGTTTCCATAATAAAGTAATTATCATTACCATTGCTTGTGTGAGATTTGTGGTAAGAGGAAAATAGATACATGCTTCTGCATATGCACAAATGTGCTTTATATTTATGATCCATATAAGTCAGTGGAAACAGTTAAGTAGTAGATCAAATTGGATCAGAAAGTTAATTAAAGAATCTGTCACCCAAGCCATCTTTTAAAGCATGCATTTAATCTAAAAGAGATCAGAATGTGGTAAGCAATTGCTAACAAAATCAAGGAAACTTCAGTTTAGACTGTGAAAAAGGGAAGGCAGTCACTTTAAACTAGGGTGACCAGACAGGAAGTGTGAAAAATCAGGATTGGAGTGGGGGGTAATAGGAGCCTATATAAGAAAAAGATCCAAAAATTGGGACTGTCCCTATAAAACTGGGACATCTGGTCACCCTACTTTAAACACTAATGCTGTAGTTAAACATACAAGTCTACCTTTAAAGAGTATATTACAAGCTCCATTTTTGATGTGATAATTTATATTAAAAATACTTATCTGATTAACTGTAGAAACCTTGTGTCTACATTGCAAATCAGAGCATATGAAAAAGTACATTAGAGATTTAAAATTAGAATCTGCGTGTGAATGAATGCATCCCTGTATTCACACCATACACCCTATAGTAATAATCTTTTTACAAGACATCCCAGGTAAGGTATCATTTGAAAATTCATAACTTGCTGATCAGTAATATCATGGTAAAATGCATATAACAACATTGTGAACAGAAACTGAAATCATGACTGAAGTGTTAATTTGGGTTACAGTTTGAGAGTAGGGAAGAGGGAAATTAAGTGAACTACTGAAACTGCACAAGAATTTCATGTCTCGTGTGTTCTTTAAAACACAAACAGATGCAGATACAGCATACCCTGGGGGAACAGGGTGGGGTTAGAAGAACTGAAAAAAGTGGCCAAATCCACTGGGGCTTCATACATGTAAGTGACAGCAGAATTTAACCCAAAGGGTTTTAAGCTGTGAGTAACTGACTCAGCTTGATTTCTCTTGTGCTGACTCCCTATTCCTTAGATCAGTGGTTTTCAGCCAGGGGTACATGTACTCCTGGGGGTACACAGAGGTCTTCCAAGGTGCACATCAACTTATCTCGATCAGTATTTCTCAACCTGAGGGTTGCAGCCCCCATCAGAGTCACAGGACGAGGTTAAGGGATTGAAGGTGCAGGGCTGGCATTAGGAGGGCAAGTAGCAGGGCAATTGCCCAAGGACTGATGCTATAGGGGTTCCCGTGAAGTGAAGTTACATGCTTCAGCCCCATCACCTGGGGCTCAGGCTTCAGAGAAGGCTTATAAGTGAAAAACAGGCTCAAGTATCACACTGAACTGTAAGTACAATTTTTATATTCCATCTGATTTATTTTATAAAATAAAAATGAGAAAGCAAGCAATTTTCCAGTAATAGTGTGCTGTGACACTTCTGTATTTTTATGTCTGATTTTGTAAGCAAGTAGTTTTTAAGTGAGGTGAATCTTGGGGCACACAAGACAAATCAGACTCCTGCAAGGTGTACAGCAGTCTGGAAAGGTTGAGAACCACTGCCTTAGATTGTTGGTACTTATAGGCAGAGGAGCCCTTCTACTTCTGTCACCCATACACAGTCCTGTTTGTGAGGAAATCCATTCGCTAAGAAAGCAAAGGATGTAAGTGCTCTGCAGATGCTCTGAAAGGGACATTGAGAGCCACCATTAAGGTAGCTGCCACCACTTTCTCTAAGTCCCAAAGGGTGGGAAACTCAATGATTGAACCACTTCAGAGCAGTCTGCTCAGTGTCTGAATACATCTCCCTTCCCTTGCAGGGTACCTTTTCTTGTTATTATGTAACTGAAATGCCACTAGCACCATTGGAAGTGAACTTGAAGTTCTATTTTCATGTTGTATAAGCATTTTAATGGTTGACGATACTGGATCCAAAAGGGAAATTTTAATATGGGAATTTTTTTTTATTAATAATGTCTAACGGTTGCACCCCGAAGCCCCAGGATAGATCAGGGCCCCTTTTTCTAGGTCCTATACAAATACATAATAAGAGTCCCTGCCCCAAGAGCTTACAATCTAAATAGATAAACAGACAAAGGGCATTAAAGGCCAGTTTTACACATGAGGATCTGAGGCACAAATTGATTAAATGAGTTACCCAAGCTCAGTCCAGAAGTTTGTAGCAAAACTGAGAAGTGAACCTAGCTGTCCCAAATGCCAGCCTATTGCTCTGCCTATGTTCCTTTCAACTGGTAACATTATTTCAGCCTGTGTGCCAAAGTCATACAGAAGCTATTCCTAAATATTCAATCAGATCTATGGGGCTGTGTGCATGGTAAATACAAAACCACTACCAGATTTTGTAGCCATAAAGGCAAAACCCAAAGAAAGGAGTGATTTGTTACAAATGAAAGTCCTGTATAGGTTGCCATTGTTTTAAATGAAACAACTAGTCAAATATAAGGACTGTTTTAAGGTAATACTCTGAACTCTACTCACAAAGGCTAGGGATTGGAGGTGGGAGCATGGAGGTTGTGCTTCACTGTAGCAGCCAGGGGTTCTGTAACAAGAAACATCAGAGTGGTGATCTCTTACAGCACGAGATCATGCATTCATCAATTGGGTAAAACTCCACTGAACTCACTGATCAGGCTCACATGAGCTGTAGCACATTCATTATTGTAATCCAATGGACTGTGTTTTTATTGATGGACTAGAAGTGAACACTTTATCCTAATATATTTCAGCAAGTCTTTGATTTTTCTAGTTTGTTTTAAAAGGCAATGCTTTTGGCACAAAACAAAAAAAATAGGTCATGGCTCATCTAGATTCAAAATGCAGTTGGCTTATTCAAAGCCCATAGCAACAACTTTGGAGATGAAAACATTTTTGAAAAACCCAAACTTAACATTATGCAAAATTGAGAGAAGACAGACAAAAAATATCATTGAAAATATATTTAATTATAGATGTAATCCTTCTGCCAGACAGAGCTGGCAGTAATAAGGGCCGGGTTCAGTTGCAGGGGTCGGCAACCTTTCAGAAGTAGTGTGCTGAGTCTTCATTTATTCATTCTAATTTAAGGTTTTGCATGCCAGTAATACATTTTAAAGTGTTTAGAATGTCTCTCTCTATAAGTCTATAAACTATTGTTGTATGTAAAGTAAACAAGTTTTTTAAAATGTCTAACTGCTCCCTTAGGACGCTACCCCCTACCTGTCCCCTGACTGCCCCAACCCTTATCCACACCCCCACCCCCAGACAGACCCCCAGGACTTCCACGCTCCATCCAACCACTCCCCCCCCCCGACAGGACCCCCAGAACTCCCGACTCATCCAATCCTCCCCCTGCTCCCTGACTGCTCCCCAGGACTCCCCTTACCACGCTGGTCAGATGCTGGCTCCACATGGAGTGCTGAGGCAGCAGGAGGGCGGGGAGCTGTGGGAGGGGCAGTGGTGGCTCACACTTCCGGGAGCCGCAGAACCCGAGATCGGTGAGGGAGGAGCCGGGGGGGGGAGGGTGGAGCGCCTACCACAGGTCTGGGGTCCCAGACGCCGGCCCTGCTCAGCTTTCTGCCGGTTGAGTGAATGGAACCCCAGGCCGGCTGGACGCTGAGCGGGGCTGGAGGCTGGGACCCCGGCCAGCAGTGCATGCCAGGCAAAATTGGCTCGCGTGCCACCTTTGGCACGTGTGCCGTAGGTTGCCGACCCTTGATCTAGGGGTTCCTTTTCAACTATACAAAATGAAACTTCTAGAGCCCCCACCCAGTGACCTGGGACAATTACACACCACCCACTAGGCTCCTCTAAGAGGCAATGCTTCCCCTCTCACAAGCACAAGGTCTGAGTATAGCAAAAAAACTTTTAATAAAAGGAAGGAAGTAACCCAGTATTAAATTGGGAAAACACTGCAAACAGTGTTTATAAACATAAACCATGAGCAAAAGACCCACTCCAAGTAAGTTGGGCAGTGTCCTTTTCCCCTCAGGTTCTTAAGTCCAGCAACCAAAATTCCCTTTAACATTCCCATCCATTCTCTGCACTCCACTCACAGTTGTTGTCCTTGGTCAGAGCAGACCCAGAGTCCAGAGGTGCATCTGCAGAGTTCACCTCCCACTCTGGGTGGGGGCGGGGAGTAAGAAGGCACCTCACTTGCTCTGCTGCCTGGGCACTCACTCGCCATTCCACTTTGTCGGCTGCCCTGCTGTCTGCTCTCTGTGGGGATCCACTCTGCTCCTCTCCGCCAGTTGCACTGCCAGGCAATTGGCACTATCCTTTCCGCCAGCCACTCTGCTGGCCAATTGCTGCACCTCTCTGCGGAGCTCCTCTCCACTCCTCTTCGCCGTCCGCCCTGCTGGCTGATTGCTGCACTTCCTCACCAGCTGCCCTGCTGGCCAATTACCATGACTCTCTGCCTGCTTCCCTGGCAGCCAAACACCAATCTGCCTAGATGTCTTCAGGTCTCACAGCTCTCAGTGATTTCAGCTGTTAGTGGGGGAGCCTCACTGCTGGTACACACTGGGCAGTCTCTTGCATCACAGACACTGCCCCAAAGCAGGTTTAATGCTTAGACCTAGGGATCGGTGATTTCAGCTCTGCGGTGTATAACAAATAAAGCTGTCAAGCGATTTAAAATATTAATCACTATCAATCACACAATAATAGAACAATATTTATTTAAATATTTTGGATGTTTTCTACATTTTAAAATATTTTGATTTCAGTTACAACACAGAATACAAAGTGTACAGTGCTCACTTTATTTTTGTTACATATATTTGCACTGTAAAAAACAAAATAAATAATATTTTTCAATTCACCCAACGAACTTACAAATGTAGAATTATGTACAAAAATAACTGCATTCAGAAATTAAACAACGTAAAACTTTAGAGCCTACAAGTCCACTCAGTCCTACTTCTTGTTCAGCCAATTACTCAAACAAACAAGTCTGGTTACAATTTGCAGGAGACAATGCTGCCTGTTTCTCATTTACAATGTCACCTGAAAGTGCGAACAGGCATTTGCATAGCACTGTTGTAGCTAGCATCACAAAATATTTATTTGCCAGGGTTGTGAGTTCAATCCTTGAGGGGTCCATTTAGGGATCTGGGGCAAAAATCTGTCTGGGGATTGGTCCTGCTCTGAGCAGGGGGTTGAACTAGATGACCACCTGAGGTCCCTTCCAGCCCTGATATTCCATGATTCATATGTCCCTTCATGCTTCAACCACCATGCCAGAGGACATACATCCACGCTGATGATGGGTTCTGCTCAATAACAAACCAAAGCAGAGTGGACCAATGCGTGTTCATTTTCATCATCTGAGTCAGATGCCACTAGAAGGTGGCTGATTTTCTTTTTTGGTGGTTCAGTTTCTGTAGCTTCCACATTGAATTGTTGCTCTTTTAAGACTTCTGACAGCATGCTCCAAACCTAGTCCTTGTCTGATATTGGAAGGCACTTCAGATTCTTAAACCTTGGGTCGAGTGCTGTAGCGATTTTTAGAAATATCACATTGGTACTTTCTTTGCGTTTTGTCAAATCTGCTGTGAAAGTATCTTTAAAATGAACATGTGCTAGATCATCTGAGACTGCTATAACATGAAATATATGGCAGAATAACACAGAACAGGAGACATACAATTCTCCTCCAAGGAGTTCAGTCACAAATATAATTAATGCACTTTTTTTTTAAACAAGCGTCATCGGCATGGAATTATGTCCTCTGTAATGGTGGCCAAAGCATGAAGGGGCATATGAATGTTTAGCATATCTGGAACGTAAATACTTTGCAACTTCGTCTACAAAAGTGCCATGCAAACGCCTGTTCTCACTTTCAGGTGACATTGTAAATAAGAAACAGGCAACAGTATCTCCCATAAATGTAAACAAACTTGTCTTTCTTAACGATTGGTTGAACAAGAAGTGGGGCTGAGTGGACTTGTAGGCTCTAAAATTTTACATTGCTTTGTTTGGGGAGGGTAGCTTAGTGATTTGAGCAGTAGCCTGCTAAACTCAGGCTTATAAGTTCAATTCTTAAGGCGCCACTTAGAGATCTGGGACAAAATCAGTACTTGATCCTGCTAGAGAAGGCAAGGGACTGGACTCAATGACCTTTTGGGGTCCCTTCCAGTTCTATGAGATAGGTATATCTCAATTTATTATTATTTTTTGAGTGCTGCCATATGGCAAAGAGAAGAGACCTTGAGTGGCCAGCATGAGAAGTGGCTGGCCCTGTACGTTTCACTCCCCACCTGGCCCAGTTGCCAGGGACAAGATCTAAGCATGCTAGGGGTCAGGCACAGCAAGAGAAAGGCAGACTCCCTCTCCCTCCCCACAGCAGGCCAAGCAGAAATCTGGGAGGCACTAGACCCTGCATGCCCCACCATATGTTGCCTATGGAAGGGACATTCACATAACCCTTTATGTCTAAGCTGGATCATAAAACAAAAGCTCATTAAATATTACTCACTACACTGCTTTAAAAAAAATCATAAATGAAAGATTCTTCCTGCTTCAGCTATTTGTTGTACTGTTTAAATGATGATTTATTATAATCCCAGTTCTTAAGGAAAATTAGTAAATCATAATTATTACCTAAAACTATGTAAAATCATATCTTTCACAACATATTAAAACAGCTTGGGGAAAAAAATTAAAATGTTGCAATTCATAAATGCCTAATAAATAAATATTTACCCTTACACAGGACATGTTCACTTAGGATGTTTGATTACATTGAACAATAAAAATATTTTTTTCAGAACTCCAGCCATAACATAAAGCAGTCAACCTATGGAACTCATTGCCAGTGATGTCGTGAAGGCCAAAATATATAACTGGGTCCAAAAAACAATAGATAAGTTCATGGACCATAGATCCATCAATGGCTATGGTCAAGATGGTCAGGGATGCAACCCCATGCTCTGGTACTCCAGAATTTCAGCCTGTTCTGTTCATTCACTCTGAAGTATCTGGCACTGGCCATTGTCAAAAGACAGGATTCTGAGCTAGATGGCCCATTGTTATGACCCTGTATGGCCATTCTTATGTAACAGTAAAAATGTAATTGATAAATACTCCCACAACTTCAGTTGTTTCAAAATACATTTTGAAATTTGTAAGTAATCCATCCAAAACCAATTTATATGACAAGTTATGTAATAGAATAGTGAGACATAGTTGGCAGTACTGAAGAATGCTGCAAAAATAAGTTTGTTTACTGGTCAGCTAATCCAGATTGTTCAGACATGTCTCCATTATCATCTTCAGAATCATTGCCTTCTAAGGAGCAGTTTTCATAATGTTGTTTCATTCTGACATCCAGGCCTTGTGTCTCTCTGTTGCACTGTCTGCATTTGGCATGTGTTCCTTTTTCACTCAAAGGTAAAAATTTCCTGAAAATATTCCAGAATAGGGTCTTTTTCCTCCAGCTCCCAGGTGTTGCAATCAACACTAGAGGCTGCACTCTGAAGAATGTTGTCTTTTCTTCCCATAGTGGCCTGCTTTGACACCAGTTTGCTCCTTTCTGGTTGCACACATACTACTTCGCCCTTGTTACAGAATTCTCCCACTCCAACCCCACCCCCAGAAAAAACAAAAGAATGAACTACAGTCCAAAGCTTCTGCTCATGTAACCCACATACCTTTCACACTGCACTATTTTATTTGCTTAGAGACAGAGAGATGCAGTTGAGAAATTAATGGATTTCCGAATCTTTGTATCTGTCTGTGTACATGTAAGAGGACAGAGTAAGTCCCTTTACCTGAAGTGCCCAGAACCATCCAGAAGCAAGCACAGGTAGTTATTGGGCAGATCAGTATTTTTCCAGGACTTGGAGGTAAGTTTTCTGATGGGTGGAGTCAAATATTCATAATTCGAGATCTGAGCCAATCAGAGCACGCACAGGAAGGAGCTATAAAAAGGAATGCAAGATGACTCAAATGGGCTAAGTGGGTGGTCTCAGTGCCTATGACGACTTTGCCAGTCTATTCCACCAATAGCATAGCCCTAGGTCCCCCATAGAATCATGCGCTTATTATAGACCTCTTGTTCCATATTTATAAATCTTGACCTCAAAAGTTAGAACCAGGGAGAAAACATTTATATAGTAGTAAAATAACTTCTAACATATTTGGAAAGAGGCTTATGGATTCTACATTGATATTTTTATTTAAATGTTTTAAGAGATAATTTCATTTTAAACAGGTTTGTTTTAAAACAAAGTGAATATTATAATAAATAAATAAAATCCATCCTGTACCCAGATGATCTTTCTAAATCCTCTGTTCTAGATCAGTTATTTAGATTAATCCATTCACTCTACTTATTAACTTATTTCCCCTTTCTTGACAAACTTTCTTGCACACTACACATCAAAACTAAATTAGATTGTGTGGCATATAGCCTTAAAGAAATGCTTCATTGGACTTTGCAAAGTTTATAGCTGCAATCATGCATGTTATTCTTTCAGGGTGGATTCCTGTATGTGTGCAGAGCCACACTGAAATCAATCTGCTTTACAGATTGTTCCAGATACTCCCTGAATCATGCTGGCTTCTGTTAACAGGAAACTTTATCTCAAATTAAAGTTGGGTAGCATCTCTATTGTCTGTAAAAGTCATCTCATTTTTCAGGTACTGGTTTTTAAAGGAGCTAAAAATATTCCACTGTGAAATGATGGAAAATCCTACTGTAAATATTAAAACAAAATATTTGACACAAAAATGATCTCCTGATGTAGCTGAGCAAAGATTCTAATGTCACTTAAAGAAATCACTTGGCTTTCATAGCTCACATGTGAGCTCATTCCAAAATAATGCTACATGAAATCCTAGCCACACTTCTGATTTGTGTAATAACACAGACTATTCCCTGAGATCAGCTCTGTATTAGGTCAAAAATAGCTACTTCATGCCAATGAGATCTTTTCCGACAAGTAAAACCCTTGATTATAGCTTAAGCTTTTGACATGGGTTGTGTGTTATAATACTGTGAATGTGGTCAATTGTCCACTTCAGATATTGCCGCATCCCAAATGTGCAAAAAAAGGTTTTTTTGGAAGTTTCTTGCACCAGTGATAAATCAGGCTTTCAAGGCTCCATTTACTTGATATTTTCTTGCCCTCTGCCTAGTTTGTCAGGATGCTTATCCCTCAGCTATACTGGTACCATCTCTGAAATGGTGTCCCTGTTCACAGCCCATATATGTGCAGCTGTCACCTTTGGTTTTCACATAGGTCAGAATTCTTAGTGCCAACTGTAGCCATACTCCAGAGGGCATTACATGGTACTGGGTGAAGAGACTTCTGGGGCACACCTAGATCTCAAAGGGATCAAGCTGTGAGAGATAAAGTGTTTGCAGCTGCAGAGTGTGAAGACACCATGCCAAAACAAACAGAAACATGCTGAAACAAACTAGCTGTAATTCTAGTGGATATACATGGATCCCATTACATTCTTTCAGTTAGAGGTGAAGGAAAACATTTTGTCAGTGAACTGAATGGGTGACTCATCTCATCAATCCTAATATTTCTGTGGTGCTGAGGAGAGAGACTATATTTAGTTTCCTTTTATTTGGATTTTGCGAGAACATTGAGGTAAATACCATATACAATACATAGTGGTTTTAATTAACTAAAAGGTATCCTTACCATGTCTCAGGTTTTTACTTTTCAGGCTAGGTAAAGTATAGACTCAAGAATTCTTGTAAATCTGTACACATTTAAGTTTCAATTCTATTTTGATTAGCACAATTACATAAAGATAGATACATTACTTTTTACAAAGTTCAAATGAACAAGTTTAATACATAATGTTAAAGCTTAACGAAAATAAAGGATCAAAGTTTAATCACAATATCTAATCACAGAACAGCAATTTTATCCTAATTCCGTATTGACTATTTCAACCAAAAACTAATTCTGAAGTTAGACATTTTAGAAATGTAAACAACTACTTACTGTCAATTCTATTAAAAAATGACATCCCAGATAAATAGCTGAATCTTTTTCTTTCAGACACAAATACCCACACATATGTACTTGCTGATTCAAAGCTACTTCTGGAAATTCTTGAGTAGCTGTGATCACATATATTTGTAATCCTAATTTTAGTTTACTATAAACTCTTAACTCTAATCAAGTGTTAAAATAATGATAAATCTTTAGTTCACAACTCATTAATTCAAGCTTCGCATCTCTTATAAGCTGTCAGTTTCAGGTGATATTCCAAATTGTGTTATCTGAAGAATCTCTAGAATGCAACTGCCATCTTTTCTTTCATCTTTTCAGTGCATATAAATACATTTTCTTGTTAAAATAGTGCTATGCTGAACTAATAATTTTCTAGTCTCAACAATCTTTACTTGTTGACTATTTCTAGACATCTGTGGTGAGACTTATTAGGGAAGCACATGTATGTTATGCACTTAAGAAATCTAAAAGCTTTTTATAATTAAATTACATACTCTGAGAGATGTATTTAACTTTGAATAATCAAGTCTTATTTCCTATGCAAAATAAGTATTGCTCTGTATTTTTGTAGGACAGATTGATGGTTTTTCCCCAAATAGGCAGAAGCTTCATTTCAATTCAAGTAATTGCTACTGATGTACTCTTGCTCTGTTGTCTCACTAGTCTTCCTATAGGACTGAAGAAGGAAGTTACCACCACTAGGAGTCATCCTTGGTAGCTAGCTAGTCAGTAGACCAACAGCTATAGATCTCCTTGATGTCTCATGCAGTGTTTTTGGCTTGTAGAAAGCCATTTGTTGAAAATATTATGCTTCTTTTATTCTGTTTTGGTGGCTGGTCTGTTGACTAGTTCTCTTTTCAAAAAGCATTGTGAACAAATCACAACACAGTCCTAACATCAGCAAGCTGAGGTGGCCCAGTCAGAATGACAGTTTGCTTCACTGAGCACCATTTCACTCTAGAGAACAAACAGGGCATTTCCTTTGTGCTTCACACATCACAATTTGTGGGTTTTCCTGGACACAAGCAAACAATATGCATTTTAATTAGCGTTGTGAGGTGTCCAGTTTTCAATTGGAATGTCTGGTTGATAAGGGGATCCGGATACCAAAAGTCTGTCACCTGTCTCTGAAGAGGCGGCTCCCATGGCAGCACAAATACACTGGCTCGGACGGCCCCTTTGAGGACATGGTGTGCAGGGCTGCAGTGGAGGATAAAGTATGGGGGCCCATGGCAAGTGGGATAAGGGGCTCCCAGCAAGCATGGGAACATATCCTAGGAGGGAAGGAATGCAAGCTGCCTTGCCACTCCAACCAGCATTTTCCCCAGCCACAAAAACCACTTTATTTGCATGTATATAGTGCTGGTATGACTCTCAATGGGAGTGCTATTGTCCGACAAAAGACCTGTTTGTCACAGCTTAATGGTTCCTTGCTTAATATGCAAGCCAAAAACTGCCAGAGAGAGCAGAAAAAAAAATTCGCTCTGGTTCCCTTTTAAAACCAAACTGTTTCTCTCTGCTAAAAAGCCTCTAGCAGAGAAAAGAAAAATATAATATTCCTACTGGCTTCTGGATTCTATCTTTCCCATAAACGCTGCCACCATGTCAATAACCTAGTCCCAGATTTGGACCTTAGCGTCCAAAATATGGGGGTTAGCATGAAAACCTCCAAGCTTAGTTACCAGCTTGGACCTGGTACTGCTGCCACCACCCAAAAAATTAGAGTGTTTTGGGGCACTCTGGTCCCCACAAAAACCTTCCCTGGGGACCCCAAGACCCAAATCCCTTGAATCTCACAACAAAGGGAAATAACTCTTTTCCCTTCCCCCCTCCAGATGCTCCTGGAGAGATACACAGAAGCAACCTCCGTGAATCTAAGCAGAGGGAGTCCACCCTCTCTAATTCCAGTCCTGAAAACAAAAGCACTTCCCTCTTCACCCAGAGGGAATGCAAAGTCAGGCTAGTAAATCTAACACACACAGATTTCCCCCTGACTTCTTCCTCCCACCAATTCCCTGGTGAGTACAGACTCAATTCCCTGGAGTTTCCCCACTAAAGAAAAACTCCAACAGGTCTTCAAAGAAAGCTTTATATAAAAAAAGAAAGAAAAATACATACAAAGGGTCTCTCTGTATTAAGGTGACAAATACAGGGTCAATTGCTTAAAAGAAATATGAATAAACAGCCTTATTCAAAAAGAATACAATTTAAAGCACTCCAGCAACTATAGACATGTAAATACAAAAGAACATAAAAATCCCCCATCTGATCTTTGGTACTTACAACTGGGAAACAGAAGATTAGAAAGCAGGAAATAGAAAAATCCTCCTCATAGCTGAGAGAGATTCAGGCAGACAGAAGACAAAGAACTCAGACACAAACTTCCCTCCACCCAGAGTTGAAAAAATCCAGTTTCCTGATTGGTCCTCTGGTCAGGTGCTTCAGGTTACTTTTTTTTCAGGTGAAAGAGACATTAACCCTTAGCTATCTGTTTATGACACATGGCAAGTGGGATAAGGGGCTTCCAGCAAGCATGGGAACATATCCTAGGAGGGAAGGAATGCAAGCTGCCTCGCCACTCCAACCAGCATTTTCCCCAGCCACACTCTCAGGCAACTCCAGGGCTAGTGAGACTCATCTCCTGAAGGAGTAAGCTCCATAATCTAGCTCCTGCTCCTATGAAAGCTTGTTCACACTCAAGAGCCTTCCCCTATTGGCTGACAGTTCAATTGTTTCAGTTGAACACAGATGTTATGGGTAGTCATAGTTACATATGGGGCTAGAACCTTGGTCAGTTCTAAGGAGGGCTTTGAATGTCAGGACAGAGTCCCTGAAACTAGAGTCTGTACACAGTGGGGAGCCTATTAGAGAGTAGAACACTGTGGTGACTTTTCCCTCTAGTGACTGTGTTTCTAAGCAGGCAGACTGGTACATTTTTTGATAGTTGGAGCTTTTTTAGTTGTGTATGGCCAGATATGAGTTGCAGCAGTGAGAGATGGAGATCATGAATGCATAGATCACTGTGGTCTGATTTAAGTCTGTTAGGATGGGATATAATTTTCTGGCCACTGACATGGAAGTGTGTGGTTTTTTTTTTACCACCATGCTCTATGGGAATCCCCTAGCATTGTGTCCAAAAGGACCCCAAAGGCTCCAGACTGACTTAACCTGGGTGCAGATGCTCAATAGTGTGTGATGTTATACAGGATGCAGAGAGGAACTGCATATCTGTGTGTCACTTAATAAAGCACAGAATTCCTTAACGGAGTCATATCTCCTAGAAAAAAAAACTAAGTATTAAATAGTTGAGGCACAACACAAGGACAGAAAAGTCTTGAGAGAAGACTAAATAAGTAGAGGAGAAAATGCCAGCCTGTAGCACAGGGGTAGGCAACCTATGGCATCTGCGCTGAAGGCAGCACATGAACTGATTTTCAGTGGCACTCTCACTGCCCAGGTCTTGGCCACCGTGTCTGGGGGGCTCTGCATTTTAATTTAATTTTAAATGAAGCTTCTTAAACATTTTAAAAGCCTTATTTACTTTACATACAACAATAGTTTAGTTATATATTATAGACATATAGAAAGAGACCTTCTAAAAACATTAAAATATATTACCAGCATACAAAACCTTAAATTAGAGTGAATCAATGAAGACTCAACACAGCACTTCTGAAAGGTTGCCAACCCCTCCTGTAGCACCACAGCTGCTTACTGCCTCCCAAGCACCTCCTCACAACTAGAGATCACTGTGGGCTGCACTGCTACACAGTCCTCCCCTTAACTCACAGTCCACAGGTAGTTACAGTACTCCCCTCCTGGGACGGTCCCATTTATTGAGCCCATACATACAAGCTCTCCAGGGTCTAATGGTTCAGTTCAGTTCAGTCCAGTCACCCTCACCCTTAAGGTAGAGAAATCCCTTTCCTTCTTCCCTCAGTTGAGTCTCAATACAAAGTCTCAGGGGTTTTACATGGCTGCAGCTCAGCCTTCTTCAGCCCTCCGTATTCTAGGCCCCCATGAGGTTTTTTAACAGGAGCCTTCTACTCACTGAAGCTCCTTTCTGTTAGAAGCTCCCTTGGTCTCCAGGGTCTTCCCTGCAGGATCCTTTCACACACTCGGCAGTCACTCACCCATATCCTGAGGTTTTTCCCCCAGTTCACATTCCCACACACTCAGCTAGTCTCTCTCAACTACACCCCTCCTCACTTCAGCCTTTTATACTAGGATCACCTGATGCCTCTCAAGTGGGGCTCATCTTGCAATCAGGTTGGCTTAGCCTCAGACTCCCCAGGCCAGGGCAAGCCACCCTAATAAACAGTCTATGTAAACAAATAAGTGCAGTAAAAAAAATACAGTAAGAAAAGAGTGGACAAAACATACAACACACATTAAATGCTAAAATTATTGTTGATGACAAAACAAGAGAAAATTTAGAGTTCTGTACACAAGTCTATTGATGTAAACTTCATGCTTTGGTTTGTAGAAAATGGGGCTGATCCATGTACTGGGCCAGATGTAAATCAAAAGTAACTCAACTGAAGTAAATGGAGTTATACCAGAATAAAAATCTTGTCAGTGAGACCAGAATCAGAGCCAATTAAAAGAAAAAGGGAAAAAATGTGTATCATAATTACGGGCACTGGAGAAATGAGATAGATAATATGCCAAATGAGAGAGTAGGGAAAGTACAATTGTGGGTATATGAGTATGTAAAGAACAAAAACTTGTAATTGTGAAGGAAAGAAAGGTACATTATTTTTCAGCAGTCACAAAAACAAGACACGAAGCATGCATTTGTGAGAAGTTGTGGAAGGAGAGTAAAAGACTGGTTATTTAAATTCTTCATGTCTGCAGCTGTTACATTTGGGATGTACAGAGCACTGGTTCTTAACCTTTTTTCACTTACTGACCCTAAAACAATTTCAAATGGAGGTGCTGACCCCTTTGGAAATCTATTATCTATATATATATAGTTGAATTCTGTTTAGTCAGTTTTCAGTCTAAATCTTTCACAGACCCCTTAGATATAGTCCATGGACCCCCCCAGGGGTCCAAGGACCACAGGTTGAGAACTATTGGTATAGAGGGTTGGTGTAAAGAATAGACTTCTTTCTCAACCCATGGCACGCTTGTGGCCAAATCAGCATACAGATGTGGCCCATGTGATATCCTCAGGACCATACAGCTAGTATATATATTAGAATAGAATATCAGGGTTGGAAGGGACCTCAGGAGGTCATCTAGTCCAACCACCTGCTCAAAGCAGGACCAATCCCAAACGCCTTATGCATCAGTTGAATGCATGATCTCTAGGAGCAGCTACTGTTCCACTGATGGGAATGTTACTTCACACAGAGATCAGCCCATTTGAGGTAAGAGGAGTTATTTGCATTTACAGGCCTGTTCTCAGTCATACAGAGATCTTATGACTACTTGTATGGTTTCAGCCCACGTAACATATAGAGAGCTGTGAAAATTGAAAGAAAGTTACTGATAGATAACTGTTCTTAAACTAGAAAAGAATAATGAAGAGAATGTGGAAGGCTAGAACAGTTCATTTGAAAAAAAAACACAAAGCACACAAATGTATATAATGATTTCCCCTTCATAAAAGCAAGGAGTATTACCAACAAGATAGAAGGATTGCAAGTATATGCATTTCAAGAGAAATATGATATTTTGGTGTAAACAAGATTTGGCTACATCAGGAAATGAAAATGACTACGGTATTAAATTACAAGATATAAATCTAATTCAAGAAGGATGTCATGTGGTAAGAAGAATGAATATCTATCTGAAAGAGCAACTCACTAAAGCAGACTGGCAATTACAAAAGGCCACAATAGTGCAGGCACCAAAGATAGAGACTTGAAGAATGTTTGAGGTATCCTCATGAAAAAAAAAGAGATTTTATCATGCTTTAATGGATTTATTTTTAATTATGAGAGGAACGTAGATACATTTGATCCATCAATTCACATTTATGAGCACAACAAACATGTGAGTACACAGTATAAAATGTAAGCTTCAGGGAAAACCATTTTGGAGCATAAAATGTAAAAAAAACAACCAACCAAACAGAAAAAACAAACAAACTCAGCTAACAGCATTTGAAAGAGGAGACATCAGTGAGTTGACCTGCAAGTAGCTATTTGAATTTCCAAGCCTCACATGCATCTGAGGAAGTGGGTATTCACCCACGAAAGCTCATGCTCCAAAACCTCTGTTAGTCTATAAGGTGCCACAGGATTCTTTGCTGCTTTTGTATATCTATTGTTCAGCAGACAAGTTATACCTCCAGAGCTGAGTTGAACAGTGTAGTGCACTCGAAAGCTTTCTTGGATCTATTGATTTTAAGTTAGTCCATCTTATCTTTTGATCTTTTTGTTTAGAATAATTTATTTTCTTTCCTACCTATCTTTATTTACAAAAAGAACAGGAGTCCTTGTGGCACCTTAGAGACTAACAAATTTACTTGAGCATAAGCTTTCATGGGCTACAGCCCACTTCATCAGATGCATGCAGTGAAAAAAACAGTAGGAAGATATATATACACAGAGAACATGAAACAATGGGTGTTACCATACACACTATAAGAGGAGTGGTCAGTTAAGGTGAGCTATTATCAGCAGGAGAGAAACAGAACTGTTTGTAGTGGTAATGAAAATGGCCCATTTCCAGCAATTGACAAGAAGATGTGAGGAACTGTGTGGGGGTGCGTGGGAATAAGATGGGGAAATAGTTTTACTTTGTGTAATGGCCCATCCACTCCCAGTCTTTATTCAAGCCTAATTTAATGGTTTCCAATTTGCAAGCAGATTGACAGAGCCAGAAGAGTACCCAGAAGTCACCTACTACAGGACAGGCCCCACAAAGAAAGTAACAGAATATCACTAGCCATAACCTTCAGACCCCAACTAAAACCTCTCCAGTGCATCATCAAGGATCTAGAACCTATCCTGAAGGATGATCCATCACTCTCAGAGATCTTGGGAGACAGGCCAGTCCTTGCTTACATACAGGCCCCAAACCTGAAGCAAATACTCACCAGCAACCACACACCACACAACAAAAACATTAACACAGGAACCTATCCTTGCAACAAAGCCCATTGCCAACTAGATTCAGATTCATAGATTCTAGGGTCAGAAGGGACCAATGTGATCATCTAGTCCAACCCCCTGCACAAAGCAGGCCACAGAACCCTACCCATCCACTTCTATAACAAACTCCTAACCTATGCATGAGTTATTGAAGTCTTCAAATTGTGGTTTGAAGACCTCAAGCTGCAGAGAATCCACCAGCAAGTGACCCATGCCCCATGCTGCAGGGGAAGGCGAAAAACCTTCAGGGCCTCTGCCAATCTGACCTGGAGGAAAATTCCCTCCTGACCCCAAATATGGCGATCAGTTAAACCCTGAGCATGTGGGCAAGACTCACCAACCAGCACTCAGACAAGAATTCTCTGCAGTAACTCAGATCCCATCCCATCCAACATCCCATCACCAAAAACTGGGCATACTTATCTGGCAATAATCAAAGATCAATTGCCAAAATTAGGCTCTCCCGTCATACCATCCCTTCCATAAACTTATCAAGCTTAATCTTAAAGCCAGATATGTCTTTTGCCCCCACTACTCCTCTTGGAAGACTGTTCCAGAACTTCACTCCTCTAATGATTAGAAACCTTCATCTAATTTCAAGTCTAAACTTCCTAGTGTCCAGTTTATACCCATTCATTCTTGTATCTACATTGGTACTAAGCTTAAATAATTCCTCTCCCTCCCTAATATTAATCCCTCTGATATATTTATAACGAGCAAGTATATCCCCCTTCAGCCTTCTTTTGGCTAGACTAAACAAGCCAAGCTCTTTGAGTCTCCTTTCATATGACAGGTTTTCCATTCCTCGGATCATCCTAGTAGCCCATCTCTGAACCTGTTCCAGTTTGAATTCATCCTTCTTAAACATGGGAGATCAGAACTGCACACAGTATTCCAGGTGGGGTCTCACCAGCGCCTTATATAACGGTACTAACACCTTCTTATCTTTGCTGGAAATACCTCGCCTGACGCATCCTAAAACCGCATTAGCTTTTTTAACGGCCATATCACATTGGCGGCTCATAGTCATCCTGTGATCTACCAATACCCCAAGGTCCTTCTCCTCCTCTGTTGCTTTCAACTGATGCATCCCCAATCTATATCTAAAGTTCTTATTATTAAACCCTAAGTGCATGACCTTGCACTTTTCACTATTAAATTTCATCCTATTACTATTACTCCAGTTTACAAGGTCGTCCAGATCTTCCTGTATGATATCGTGGTCCTTCTCCGTGTTAGCAATACCCCCCAGCTTTGTGTCATCCGCGAACTTTATTAGCACATTCCCGCTTTTTGTGCCAAGGTCGGTAATAAAAAGGTTAAATAAGATTGGTCCCAGAACTGATCCTTGAGGAACTCCACTAGTAACCTCCTTCCAGCCTGACAGTTCACCCTTCAGTACGACCCGTTGTAGTCTCCTCTTTAACCAGTTCCTTATCCACCTTTCAATTCTCATATTGATCCCCGTCTTTTCCAATTTGACTAATAATTCTGCATGTGGAACCGTGTCAAATGCCTTACTGAAATCTAGGTAAATTAGGTCTACCGCATTTCCTTTGTCTAAATAGTCTGTCACCTTCTCAAAGAAGGAGATCAGGTTTGTTTGGCACAATCTACTTTTAGTAAAACCATGTTGTACTTTGTCCCAATTGCCATTGACCTCAGTGTCCTTAACTACTTTCTCCTTCAAAATTTTTTCCAAGACCTTACATACTACAGATGTCAAACTAACAGGCCTATAGTTACTCGGATCACTCTTTCTCCCTTTCTTAAAGATAGGAATTACGTTAGCAATTCTCCAGTCGTACGGTACAACCCCTGAGTTTACCGATTCATTAAAAATTCTCGCTAACGGGCTTGCAATTTCATGCACCAGTTCCTTTAATATTCTCAGATGAAGATTGTCCGGGCCCTCCGATTTTGTCCCACTAAGCTGTTCAAGTATGGCTTCTACCTCAGATGTGGTAGTATCCACCTCCAGATCCTCATTCCCATTTGTCATCCTTCCATTACCCCTAAGCTCCCCATTAGCCTTATTAAAGACTGAGGCAAAGTACTTATTTAGATATTGGCCATGCCTAGGTTATCCTTAACCTCCTTTCCATCCTCAGTGTGTAGAAGTCCCACTTTTTCTTTCTTTGTTTTCTTCTTATTTATATGGCTATAGAACCTTTTAATTCCCTTTGCAAGGTTCAACTCTACTTGGCTTTTAACCTTTCTCACTTTATCCCTACATGTTCTGACCTCACTAAGATAGCCTACAAGGAGCGGAAGAAGGGTGGGATTAGCAAGGAAAGCCTTCTGCTTTTTCTTAATCACCTCTCTGAGATGCTTGCTCATCCAGCTTGGTCTACAACTCCTGCCTATGTTTTTTTTTCCCCTTTCTTGGTATACAGGCTTCCGATAGTTTCTGCAGCTGCGACTTAAAGTAATTCCAGGCCTCTTCCGCATTTAGATCCACAAGTTCTTCAGTCCAATCCACTTCCCTAATTTCCTTAATTCTTTAAAGTTAGCCCTTTTGAAATCAAAAACCCTAATCCCAGATCTATTTTTGTTTATCCTTCCATCTAGTTTGAACTGAATTAGCTCATGATCACTCGAACCAAGGTTGTCCCCTACAACCATTTCTTCTATGAGGTCCTCACTGCTCACCAAAACCAAATCTAAAATGGCATCCCCTCTTGTCGGTTCTTCAACTACTTGGTGAAGGAATCCATCAGCTATCACATCTAGAAAAATCTGATCCCTACTATTCTTGCTAGCACTTGTACTCCAGTCTATATCTGGGAAGTTAAAGTCTCCCATGATCACACAGTTCCCATTAGTGTTTACTTCCTTAAAAACATTAAAGAGGTCTCTGTCCATATCCAGATCAGATCCCGGCGGTCTGTAGCACACCCCAAGCACTATCTCAGGGGAGGCTCTAGCAGCTTTCTTTTCCAGTGTGATTTTTGCCCAGACAGACTCTGTCTTGTCCATTCCATCACTTCTTATTTCTTTACAGTTAACCTCCTCATTGATGTACAATGCTACTCAACCACCTTTGCCTTTATTTCTATCTTTCCTAAACAGCACATAACCTTCATTACCTGTACTCCAGTCATGACTACTGTTCCACCACGTTTCTGTTATCCCTATAATATCCAGTTTCACTTCCTGCACCAGTAGCTCTAGTTCCTCCATTTTGTTCCCTAGGCTCCTCGCATTAGTGTACAGACATCTTAATTTTTGCCGTTTGGCTTCACTCACATTCTGTACCCTGTTAGGCACGGCCATTCTACCACCAACATCACCTGTTAGTCTGTTATCTACACTACCCTTCCTCCTTATGCCAATTCTTCTGTCCACGGCTGTATCCCCTCTTACTTTGTTTACTTCCCTCTCAAGGTTAAATTCCAGCGTGGAGATCTCCCGAACATCTCCCAACCATCTCCCCCAAATTTCTAGTTTAAAGCTCTCTTAATCAGGTCGGCGAGCCTCCATCCTAGAAGTCTATTTCCCTCCTTGCTCAGGTGAAGTCCATCCTGAGAGAACAGTCTTCTGTCCGTAAATGCTTCCCAGTGGCCTTACATCCCAAAGCCCTCCTTATAGCACCACTGCCTGAGCCATCTGTTGATTGTCATAATCTTGTCACACCTTTGTCGCCCTTCTCTAGGAACCAGCAGAATCCCACTGAAGATCACCTGAGCCTTGATTTCCTTAAGCGTCTTCCCCAGTCTGGCATAGTCTCCCTTGATACATTCCAGAGAGTATCTAGCTGTATCATTCTTTCCCACATGAAGGACAATCAACGAATTCTTCCCCGCTCCCGCTAGTATCCTTTTCAGCCTCAGGTCCACATCCTGTATCTTAGCACCCAGCATACAGCACACCCTTCTGTTCTCCCGATCAGCTCTAGTCACAGGCCTGTCTATTCTTCTCAGTAAGGAGTCCGCAATCACATAGACCTGCCTTTTCCTGGTGACAGTGCGCTTCTCCGGTCTATCTCCCGCACCCACCGGCTGCAAGTCCTCTCAATTCCTATTCCCCCTTGCAATCCTCCTGGGGCTTATATTTGGTGTTGCCTCCATTGACTCCTCCCGTCCTCTTGCAGGACTATCAACTCTTCTCTTTTTCCTTGTCCTCTCTCCTTCAGTGACCACCTGCTGTGCCCCTTCTTCATTTTCCAACTCTGCAAACCTGTTCCTGAGTTCTATTTCTCCTTCACTGGCCTATCTTTTCCTCTGCCTGGTTCTCTTAGTCACATGCTTCCACCGTCCACTTTCCTCCCCCAGCAGTCTCTCCTCTGAATTCTTTGGTCCTGCTTCCATTTGCACATCTGAGCTTATCCCCCTCGTGTCTGTGCTCCATCATCTGCTCAAACCCCCTTCTGAACTCAGCCAGAGTTTGCACCTGCATCTCCAGTCCTCGGATCTTCTCTTCCATCAGCTCTATCAGGCGGCACTTCATGCAGACAAAGCTCTTCTCAGGCACCCCCTCCAGGATCATGTACATGCTGCAGCTTCCACATCCAGTCATCCTCATTGTGTCTTTCACTGCTGCCTCTGTATCAGTCATGGCCTTCCCACCCAATGCCTGGTAGTCAACACAATACAAGCCCCCAGCAGGCACCAGACCACCACTCTATCCCTTGACTTGCTTGCCGGTTCCTCTGTCTTAGTCTCCCCTGCAACCTCCCCCTGGAAACTCCCACTGAAACTCCCCTGTTTACAGCTCTGTTGCTGGCTCCTGTGCTGTTGCAGCTATCTGTGCTGCTGCCTGACTGGCTGGCTACTTATATAGGACCCCTAATCAGGTAAGCCCCACCCGCTAATCAGCACACTGCCCCTAGCAGCCTCCACACACACACTACACAAACCTGCTCCTCTAACAGAACTCCCACTGAAACTCCCCTGTTTACAGCTCTGTTTGCTGGCTCCTGTGCTGCTGCAGCTGTCTGTCCACATATCTATTCAGGGGATACCATCATAGGACCTAATCACATCAGCCACACTATCAGAGGCTCGTTCACCTGCACATCTACCAACATGATATATGCCATCATGTGCCAAAATGCCCCTCTGCCATGTATATTGGCCAAACCGGACAGTCTCTCTGTAAAAGAATAAATAGACACAAATCAGACATCAAGAATTATAACATTCAAAAACTGGTTGGAGAACACTTCAATCTCCCTGGCCACTTGATTACAGACCTAAAAGTCACAATATTACAACAAAAAAACTTCAAAAACAGACTCCAACTAGAGCCTGCTGAATTGGAATTAATTTTCAAATTGGACACCATTAAATTAGGTTTGAATAAAGACTGGGAGTGGATGGGCCATTACACAAAGAAAACTATTTCCCCATGTTTATTCCCTCTCCCCCCACACACACACAGATCCTCACATCTTCATGTCAATTGCTGGAAATGGGCCATTTTCATTACCACTACAAACAGTTCTGTTTCTCTTCTGCTGATAATAGCTCACCTTAACTGATCACTCTCCTTATAGTGTGTATGGTAATACCCGTTGTTTCATGTTCTCTATGTATATATATATATACACATCTTCTTACTGTATTTTCCACTGCGTGCATCCAATGAAGTAGGCTGTAGCCCACGAAAGCTTATGCTCAAATAAATTTGTTAGTCTCTAAGTTGCCACAAGTACTCTTATTCTTTTTGCAGATACAGACTAACATGGCTGCGACTCTGAAACCTGTCTTTATCTACACATTCTACACCTGCTTAACACCCTTGACCTGTTGCTTTCCAACATTTGCATTGCTAATTTAAACATTTCCTGAGTGTGTACCATGTAGATATTTCAATAACTGCTCTCGTATGAATTACAGAGCCAATGGAAAGAACAGCACAACAGCCATCAAAGCCATAGATTATTTTAGTGTTTTAAAGAAGCACTGCTATTATAATTTGATGAGGGGCAAAATAGGTACAATACATATATATTTACCATGTATGATTTGATGTCTTAAAGAAGAAACTATATTTTTAAAGACTAGTAGATATTTTGTGTTCTCATCAATTAGTGAAATTAAATAAATAAATTAAATGATAGATAGATAGTTATTAAATCAGACAAGATTTCAAGCTATAGAGAGCTCTTCTTCAGATCTAGGAAAGGAACTCCTAGGATCACAGCAAAACACAAGGTGGAACAGATTGTTTAGCATAAGTAGTTAGCACATATTGTAAGGGACCATTCAAGATAGAGTGGCCCATTAACACCTCTGTCATAGGACTCCATGGAGTACAGGGGCTTGGCTATACTCAAAACTCCAAAGCGCTGCCGTGGGAGCGCTCCCGCGGCAGCGCTTTGAAGTGCAAATGTGGTCGTAGCTCTCCCAGCGCTGCACGCACTCCACCTCCTCATGGGGATTAGCTTGCAGTGCTGGGAGCCGCGCTTCCAGCGCTGGGGCACTGTTTACACTGGCGCTTTGCAGCGCTGTAACTTGCTGCGCTCAAGGGGGGGTGTTTTTTTCACACCCCTGAGCGAGAAAGTTGCAGCGCTGTAAAACACCAGTGTAGCCAAGGCCTAGGTTGTAGTTGTTTGATTTTACTCTACATGGGTTCCAGTGAGTGGTAGGTGACAACTAGGGATGTGCAAAGGAAACCTGCACAACACTTTTAAAAGACAAGCCTGGGAGCTTAAATTCATTATTCTGTTAAACACTAAAAATCATGGACTAAACAGAGACAGTGGATTTATGGTTTATTACAACCCACTAGCTGTATTTTTTTGTTCTATAATTGCAGATGTGTTAGTGGGCCACTCTGCCTTGAATGGTTGCTTTGAATATGTGCTAACTACTTATGCTAAATGAGAGTGTGAACTTGTTGATACCACTCCCGTGTAATGGAGCACTTTATGAACTGGCTACACACACACACACTGTTCTGGACTACCTGTGAACTGAGCCCCCAGAAACCTAGCTGTTACATGAGTCCAAACAAAACCATGGCATCTATTTGATCTATTGCTGGCAAATCCAAACTGCAGCAGAGGGTGTCAATCTATTTGTTAGGATAAAAGTGAGTCAGGTATATGAATGGCTGCAGGGTGCTTGCAAAGAGGCAGTATTATATCTCCATGATCATTTAGCATCTTGTTGGTTTACCACAAATTTTCACCTGTTGCTGGCTGGTGACGAAAGCAAATTTCTCATGGAGTAGGAACTCCAGGCAGTCTGTTATATTCCAGGGCAAGGCATACTTATTAGGGTCACCTCTGTAACTCACAAGCCCCCTCCCTTCCTCAATGTGCTGTTTGGACATTAGATGCTGAAATAGCTCCTTAGTATACTCAGATGGCTGTCCTCCACTGGTCTGGAACAGAAGTTCACCCTTCCATTCGTGGACCTCCAGAATATCAAAGTTCCTCAGAGCTTGCCCTGTCTGACAGGGTTGAACAACCACTGCTTCTTACTAGACCATTAATAAGTTCCTACACTCAGTGGTGCCAGAATGGGGTTGGGGGGGAGGAAGGTGTCAAAAGGCCATGGCCCTCTCACTTTTGAAAGCGGATGGACTTGTCCTGTCCACTTCTTAACACAGGCCCTTCCCACTGCCATTCATCTTTCTCCTGAGGCCCCACCCCTCCAGCCAGGCTGAAAGCTGGAGCTGGGTTGGGGTAAGAGCCACCTGGGCAGCTGTGGATAGCTGAGGACCCTCCACCTGCCCGGGGCGGGGGATCTGGGTGTGCACAGATGGTGTTATAAGGAGGGCTTTGGGATGTACAGTCATTGGGAAGCGTTTACGGATAGACAACTGTTTGCTCAGGATGGACTTCATCTAAGTAAGGAGGGAAATAGAATTCTAGGATGGAGGCTGGCCGACCTCATCAAGAGAGCTTTAAACTAGGAAGTTGGGGGAGATGGTTGGGAGATGTTCAGGAGAACTCCACGCCGGAATATAACCTGGAGAGGGAAGTAAACAAAGTGAGAGGGGATACCTTTGTGGACCAAAGAATTGATCCAAGGAGGAATAGTGGAGTAGAGTAACGGGTGATGCTGGTGGTAGAAAGTCTGTGCACGATGGGGGAAAGAATGTCACTGATGCCAAACGCCAAAAATTAAAATGTCTGTACACTAATGCGAGGAGCCTAGGTAACAAGATGGAGGAACTGAAGCCACTGGTCCAGGAAGTGAAACCGGATATTATAGGGATAACAGAAACCTGGTGGAATAGTACTCATGACTGGAGTACAGGTATTGAAGCCTATGTGCTGTTTAGAAAAGACAGGAAGAAAGGCAAAGGTGGTGGAGTAGCCTTGTACATCAATGATGAGATTAACTGTAATGAAATAAGAAGCGATGGAATGGATAAGACAGAGTCTGTCTGGGCAAAAATCACACTGGGTAAAAAAGCAACTAGAGCTTCCCCT